>NC_057800.1:305587711-305915147 GCF_018294505.1 Triticum aestivum
GAGGAGATGCAGAGCATTTTTTCAGAGGCCTGAACCAAACATGAGCCAGATGCTCAGCATGATGAAGCCATTGCCTCAAGACACTGAATACCCAAAGGAGTTCTTTTTGAAGGACCTCGAGTACCTGCCATGCACATTATACCATATTCTGAGGCGTACTCTATGGCCGATAAAGGGACACTCTTCTAAAGCTAAACTTGAAGGAGCTATGAAGACTTTGGTATTCTATATCATCAATGGCATCAGATTCAACACCCAGGATTTCCTCATCAAACAACTTGCTTCTTCTGCGATTAATCTTTTTGGCCTGAAGTTCTATGCTCCATGGGTGATGTGCTTGATTAAGCTTCACTCTACCATTGACTATCAGCCCTCAACACGCAACCATATCATTTTACTGCCTGAGGTTGATATGTCAGTTGAAGGCATCTACCCTGAGACTGCCAAGAAGCCACTCCACCTTCACAATGTTGAATTCCAGAGTTTCACTCAGCCAATTGAAGGAATTCTTGTGCCCAATGCTGCCACTCCTGCATATCCTCTGGCTGGAAACATGCGCCTTCTGTGTCGAGCCAACACTGAAGCCATTGCAAGTACAATTGCCCAAAGTCCTCAGAAGTGTCCTCGTGTACTCAATGACCGAGAGCTTCTGGTAGCTTTGCATCAAAAGCAGGATAGGCATCATGACTAGCTAAAGCGCCACATGAAGAGTCTCTTGGTGGATGTCAATCGCATTGGCAACTTGGCCCCCAAGAACTCGTTTGTTGCACATGAAGCCTGTAGGCGGTCCTGGAAGAGCCTCACAATGCTCTGCTCTGAAGGCGATCTTCGCAAAGATGGATTCACCGAGAGCTTCAAGTTTGACTCCAGGCCTCCTCAGAATGCAAGTTGGCGTCACACTCCTTCTATTGAAGAATCTGACTATTCGTCTTCGGCTCCAACTGTTGTTGCGAGAGTCATCGATGAAGAAGATGGTGCCACTTCACCATCCTTGGCTACACTACACCACGACACAACATCAGGCCCATCTACACCACCAAACTCCAACATCGACCCTACTCCATCATCTACTCCTTCTGGGAACGAGTAAATACTCTATGTCTTCAAACCTTTTTGGTCATTACTGACAAAAGGGGATGAAGCATATGAGTTCATAGTCTTTAAGCAGGTCCTTATGGGTGGTTGCATTATTTTTGCAAAGTCTTTACAAATCTTGTCTTCTAAAACTATTTGGGTTTGAGTTGTAACACTTAAACTCGATGGTCGTCTCCTACCTTTTTTGCTATCTTGTGATGTGATGATAAATTCTGCATGAAGTCATTCAACAGACGTCCATTTTTCATTATGCATGTAATTATCTTCATTATCCCTTTATATGCATGAGGAATTGTCTTCATAAGTTGAAGATGATCTCCACAAAGTAAAACCTTCCATGTGCATTTACATTCAAAAGCAAATTACTTATATGCACATCTTTAGGGGGAGCATTTTGCTTCTTATGAAGACAATGCCTTAATCCTTAACTTTCACATACTTTTATCCCCGTTGAAAACTTCAACCAGTTTGTCATCAATCACCAAAAAGGGGGAGATTGTAAGTGCATCTAGTGCCACCCCTAGTTGGTTTTGGAGTATTGATGACAAACTTGGTTGAGGGACTAATGTGTTTGTGAGAATTGCAGGATAACACAGTTAGTAGTCCCATATTGATTTGGTTTACCTACCAGAGATGACCACTAAAAATGTGTGAAGACATTGAAGACAATGGTGGTCTGTGAAGATATTCATAGTGAAGATTATGACATGAGAAGTCATTCACGTGAAACTATGGAGTGCAAAGACATAGTTCTTTTGTAGCTTCCTGTTCTTCTTTGTTTAGTCACAGGAAGCACCGTACTGTTAAGTGGGGTCGAAGTGAACAAAGTCAGAGTGATTGATGTGATGCTCAACCAAATCCTATGTCTTCGAGCGAAGACAATGAGAGCAAATCTTATCCAGAGCTAGATGAGTCAGCTTTACTTGTAGCCCAAGTCAAGTTGTCGCGTGTGTTTGAGATCCGACCATTGGACATGTGTCAGTTCCTTAATAACCCAGGGTCATTTCGGACAAATTAGCTTGGGTTGCCTCCTAGCTATAAATAGCCCACCCCCTACACCATAAATTGGTGGCTGCTCAGAGTTAGTGCATGGCCTTTGTCATTTGAGAGCATCCCACCTCCGAAGCATTTGAGAGAGAGATCCTTGCGAGGACAAAGCCCTAAACACCCAGAGCCAAAGAGTGTTAGGCATCACTGAAGTCTTTCTGTCTGCGTGACCTGAAGACTTGTTACACTTGAGAACTGTGAATCCTCTAGCCGGTTAGGCATCGCGTTTTGACATTCCAAGAGTCATTGTAGATTGCCGATGAAGGAAGTCTGTGAAGGTTTGGAAGTCTACCTTGAAGACTTACCGGAGTGATTGCGCGAGGATTGGGTGTCCTTATCTCAAGGGGAATAAGGTGAAGATGCGGTCTTCTGAGTTAAATCTCAGCCTCCCTAACCAAACGTACAGTTGTCACAGTAACTGGAACTGGTCTACCAAATCCTTGTCTTCGCCAAGCAACTGGTTCTATCCTTCACCTTCCTTTACTTTCTAGTTTATCTTCATGAAGTCATTGGTTGCCTGTATGATCGGATTGACTTCACCGAGTGAAGACTTTTTACTATTTGGCCTCATGCTGTCTTCCATCCTGGTCCTTACTACCTAGTTGCTGATAGTCTTCGTGCTTTCACTTCATTGCAATCTTGACTATGGCTTGTCTAGTGTAGTCTAGCTTCCGCTGCATATCATTAGGTTCATTTCTATTGTTTTTCTTCAAAGACATCGTGTTTTGAAGACTTTCATAAAAATCGCCTATTCACCCCCCTCTAGTCGATAACTAGCACTTTCAGTGCCTTCAAGTTGAGCTTCAGAAGAATTGCCTTTGATAGGCCAGAGAGTACGCCTCAGAATATGATAGACTATGCGTGGCAAGTACTCGAGGTCCCGAACAAAGAATTCCTTGGGATATTCGGCGTCATGGGGCAATGGCTTCATCATGCTCAGCATTTGGCTCATGTTGGGCTCTGGATCCTGGAAAATGCTTTGCATCGCATTCTGACGAAGCTGACAACCAGGTTCATACAAGTCACCTAGAGTGGGCAAGGAAGTAAGCTCGATGATATCTTGAGCTTTGGCTTCATGATGAACGTCACGTGTCATCCACTCAAGGATCCAAGTCATTGGATCCCTGTTGTAGCCTTGAATGTCTAGTGTAGCATAGAACTGCAGTAGAAGCTCTTCATTCTAGTGCTCCTTGTCAGTCACAAATGGAAGAAGCTCAACATCCCTAAAGCAGTCAAGGGCCTCCTGAAGGCATGGCAGCCTAGCAATAGCTTCACAATCAAGACGCTTATGAGGAAAAATGCGGTCCTAGTTGTACAAGATGCAAGAGTAGTAGCTTCACTGCTGATGGCTCCTGAACCTGCCAGAGAAGATTTTAGGATTCTTGTAGGGGTTCTTGGCGCTGTCAAAGAAAGTGTTGTGTGCCCTGAAGATTTGGACATCAAAGGAGCCCGGGGTAGTGTTGGGGAACGTAGTAATTCAAAAAATTTCCTACTATCATGCAAGATCTAACTAGGAGATGCATAGCAACGAGAGGGGAGAGTGTGTCCATGTACCCTCATAGACTGAAAGCGGAAGCGTTTAGTAACGAGGTTGATGTAGTCGAACGTCTTCACGATCCAACCAATCCAAGTACCGAACATACGGCACCTCCGTGTTGAGCACACATTTAGCATGATGACGTCCCTCGAGATCTTGATCCAGTAGAGGGTCGAGGGATAGTACCATCAGCACAACGGCATTGTGACGGTGTTGGTGATGTGATCCACGTAAGGCTTCGCCTAAGCGCTATGACAATATGACCGAGGTGGTAAATTGTGGAGGGGCGCACCGCACACGGCTAAGACAATTGATGTTGTCTTTGGGGTGCCCTCTGCCCACGTATATAAAGGAGGGGGGAGGAGGAGGCCGGCCAAGGGGGAGACGCGCCAAGGGGGAGTCCTACTAAGACTCCAAACCTAGTAGGATTCGGCCCCCCGTTTCCTTCCAACGGAGAGGGGGAAAGGCGAAAGGAGGGAGAGGGGGAAGGAAAGAGGGGGGACGCACCCCCTCCCCTTGTCCAATTTGGATTGGGGCAAGGGGGCACACCCCACCTCCTGTGGCCTGCCTCCTCTCCTCCACTATGGCCCATTAGGCCCAATAACTTTCCCCGGGGGTTCCGGTAACCTCCTGGTACTACGAAAAAATCCCCGATCTTGTTCGGAACCATTCCGGTGTCCGTATATAACCTTCCAATATATCAATCTTTACCTCTCTACTATTTAGAGAATCCTCGTCATGTTCATGATCTCATCCAGGACTCCAAACAAACTTCGGTCACCAAAACACATAACTCATAATACAAATTGTCATCGAACGTTAAGCGTGTGGACCCTACGGGTTCGAGAACTATGTAGACATGACTGAGACTCCTCTCCGGTGAATAACCCATAGCGGAACCTGGATGTTCATATTGGCTCCTACATATTCTATGAATATCTTTATCGGTCAAACCACATAACAACGTACATCATTCCCTTTGTCATCGCTATGTTACTTGCCCGAGATTCGGTCGTCGGTATCATCATACCTAGTTCAATCTCGTTACATGCAAGTCTCTTTAATCGTTCTGTAATGCACCATCTCATAACTAACTCATTAGTCACATTGGTTGCAAGGCTTATAGTGATGTGCATTACCGAGAGGGCCCAGAGATACCTCTCCGATACTCGGAGTGACAAATCCTAATCTCGATATATGCCAACTTAACAAACACCATCGGAGACACCTGTAGAGCATCTTTATAATCACCCAGTTATGTTGTGACATTTGATAGCACACAAAGTGTTCCTCTGGTATTCGGGAGTTGCATAATCTCATAGTCAGAGGAACATGTATAAGTCATGAAGAAAGCAATAGCGATAAACTAAATGATCATTATGCTAAGCTAACGGATGGGTCCTGTCCATCACATCATTCTCCAATGATGTGATCTTGTTCATCAAATGACAACACATGTCTATGGTCAGGAAACTTAACCATCTTTGATTAACGAGCTAGTGAAGTAGAGGCATACTAGGGACACTTTGTTTGTCTATGTATTCACACATGTACTAAGTTTCCAGTTAATACAATTCTAGCATGAATAATAAACATTTATCATGATATAAGGAAATATAAATAAAAACTTTATTATTGCCTCTAGGGCATATTTCCTTCAGTCTCCCACTTGCACTAGAGTCAATAATCTAGATTACATAGTAATGATTCTAACACCCATGGAGTCTTGGTGTTGATCATGTTTTGCTCGTGAGAGACGCTTAGTCAATGGATCTGCAACATTCAGATCCTTATGTATCTTCCAAATCTCTATTGTCGGCATTCTAGGACCGGGGTACCCAGACTTGCCTGCCTACGGCCCGTGGCATGGCTGCATCAGCGGCCCTGTACGGCCCAGTTCTAGGAACAACGACTCAAGACCCTCGCGAGGGGCCAAGCCTCACGAGGCAGACGACACCAAGACCTCCCTATGGGGTTGCCTCACTAGGCTGGCTCCCGAGGAGCAGAGATATCAAGGCAAGGTGCACCCCGCGAGGTTCACATGACGTGAGCCATGATGACCAAGGCCAGGCGAGCACCAGTGGGCGTAGTGTACCAATTTCCTCTGTAGTGCTAAGGGTGTCCCGTGGAATCAAGCAAAGGTTTCCATATCGATGCAACAAGACCAAGACCGCTAGGACAGTAGGACGGAGGTCATCGTGGAGCCAACGGCAGCATCACCACCAAAGCCTTTTGCAGGGGAAGACTACTTTTGTCAGGATAGCTTGTACTAGTTGTCTCCCTTCAAATTTGGCCGTTGTGAGATCCCTTACCACCTAACATTTGGGAAGAGGACCGAGGCCACTATAAATAGGACTTAGCCACGACCATAGAGGAGGATCGGATCCATTCCATCCTAACCAGCTCACCAGCTCATCGAGCTCAAGAACACCTCACCTCCCGAGGCTGTTCATCCATTGTACTAGTTCATCCTCAGCCCCTCGAGGCAATCCACCACAAAGCTGGAGTAGGGTATTACACCGCAAGGTGGTCCGAACTAGGATAAATCTCTGTGTCCCTCATTCTTTGGGTTCGTTGAGTCTAGCTGTGGGATCGTTGGGCCGGCAGGTCGGGGAGTAGAAGTTCTTCGTACGAACCCCAGTGTTTGAACCTCTCAATGGTTTGTGCAGCCTTGAATCCGACATTTGGCGCGCCAGGTAGGGGTGTGTCGAAGCTCCGTCTTTCCGTCCACCCCACCTCTCTGCCCGCTTCGTCCCTTCATCGGCTTCCATAGCAGACGCCGCCCCACCGGGCTAGATCGGCCAGCGTACGTGGAGGTGTCCAGGGTGCCCGAGCTTTCACCCCCGCCTTGCGGCAAGTGCGATGGCCGCCCAAGTTCAGGCCAGACCTGTCGCCCTGATATGACAGCGCGGTGAACCTGGCAGGATTCCGCTAGGCATATGAGGAGGCCGTCTGGGCGGAGGGCGGCGATGACAAGGTCATGGCGAACTGGTTCCCCATGGCCCTCACTGGCGTACCGGGAGCTTCTGTGGCCTCCTGGGAGGAGCTGGGAGGCCTCTTCATCGCCCACTTCGCAGCACCCTTAACCCACGCCGTCGTAGCCCTCCTCGGCGGTTCTCAGGCGCCTCCCTCAGACCGCCATATCAAGCAGTTCTTTCGTCAAGTAGGTGCCGCATGCGTTCCACAGGGAGCTCCTCCGGGGTGGGTGGCACATGAGGCCGACCTCACCTTCGACTCGAAAGACCACCTAATGACCACCGCAGGTGCGGGCGCACTCCCAATGCTCTGCACCCCCACCATCTATAACGTTGCACTAACCAAGACCCTCATTGACGGCGAGGCCGGGCTCGATGTGCTTTCTGTGGAAGCTTTTGGTGTGCTCCATGTGTCACATGGCCGGCTCCGCCCAAGCAAGCCGTTCTCCAGGGTCGTCGACGGCTCCATGAGCCCCGTGGGACAAATCTGCCTCCCCATCACCTTCGGTACCCGCGAACACTACCGCACCGAGCTCATCGACTTTGAAATCGCCCGTATCGGCCTCCCATACAATGCCATCCTCGGGTACCCGGCCTTACCCAAGTTCATGGTAGTGACCCATCCCGCCTACAACCTCATGAAGATGCCACGGCGAAGCACCATCCTCACTGTGGCCGGGGACACCAAGGAAGGACTGGTGGCTCTCAAGCTCGCCTTCAGGGCCACGGCTGCCATGCAGCCGGAGGCGGGAGAGGTCCCCAAGGCCCCGGGGGCTGCTCCGGCGAAGAAGAAGCAGTTGTTCTCTCAAGACCGGGCCGAGACAAAGCAGGTGCCGGTCGACCAAGATGGGGCATCAGGAGCCACCTTCACCATAGGCGCCAACCTCTCCCCGGACCAAGAAAAGGCGTTGGTCGATTTCCTGCGCTCGAACAAGGAGGTGTTCGCGTGGGAGCCCAAGGACCTGGCCGGAGTCCCAAGGGGGTGATTGACCATCACATCAATGTATGCCCCAATGTACGCCTGGTGAAGCAGAAGGCACGGCGGCAGTCCATAGAGAAGCAGTCGTTCATTATCCAAGAAACCCGCAAGCTGCTAGATGTTGGAGTCATTCATGAGGTGCGATAACCGGAATGGCTGGCGAACCCTGTCGTGGTCCCTAAGAAAGGCGGGAAGGAATGCAGGTGCGTCGACTTCACCAACCTCAACAAGGCATGCCCTCAAGACCCCTTCTCGCGACCGCGCATCGACCAGATCGTCGACTCCACTGCCGAATGCGACATGCTGTGCTTCCTGGACGAATTCTCAGGGTATCACCAAATCAAGATGCCACTGCAAGATGTCGAAAAGACGTCCTTCCTGACCCTGTACGGGGTGTACTGCTACACCTGCATGCCCTTTGGGCTGTGCAATGCTGGGGCAACCTTACAGCGGCTCATGCATATCACCCTCAGCCAGCAGCTTGGGAGAAACATTGAGGCCTATGTCGACGACATAGTGGTGAAATATTGGGAGGCAAGGACCATCATTCAGGACTTTGAGGAGATGTTCGCCAGCCTGCACAGGGTGGACTTGCGCCTCAACCCGGAGAAATGCATGTTCGGCGTCCCCTCCGGCAAGTTGTTGGGCTTTCTGGTATCACATAGGGGGATCGAGGCAAACCCGGAGAAGGTCAAGGCGATGGAAAGGATGAGCCCGCCGCAAACCTCTAACCCACCATGTCCTAGCAAACCGTTGATTGGCTATGTTACCGCTTTGCTCAGCCCCTCTTATAGCGTTGCTAGTTGCAGGTGAAGATTGGAGACCGTTCGTTGTTGGAACATTATTTACTTGTTAGGATATCACTATATTATCTTATTATCTTAATGCATCTATATACTTGGTAAAGGGTGGAAGGCTCGGCCTTTTAGACTAGTGTTTTGTTCCACTCTTGCCGCCCTAGATTCCGTCATATCGGTGTTATGTTCCCGGATTTTGCGTTCCTTACGCGGTTGGGTGATAATGGGAACCCCTTGACAAATCGCCTTGAATAAAACTTCTCCAGCAATGCCCAACCTTGGTTTTACCATTTTCCACCTAGCCTATTTTTCCCTTGGGTTTCCGGAGCCCGAGGGTCATCTTATTTAAACCCCCCCCCCCCCCGGGCCAGTGCTCCTCTGAGTGTTGGTCCGACCGAGTAGACTGCGGGGCCACCTCGGGGCAACTTGAGGTTTGGTTTTACTCGTAGGATGTATCATCTGAGTGTGCCCTGAAAACGAGATATGTGCAGCTCCTATCGGGATTTGTCGGCACATACGGGCGGTGTTGCTGGATTGGTTTTAACTTGTCGGGTTGTCTTGTAGAACCGGGATACCGAGTCTGATCGGAATGTCTCGGGAGAAGGTATATCCTTCGTTGACCGTGAGAGCTTTCCATGGGCTAAGTTGGGACTCCCCTACAAGGATTTGAACTTTTGAAAGCCGTCCCCACAGTTATGGGCAGATGGGAATTTGTTAATGTCCGGTTGTAGATAACTTGAACCTTAACTTAATTAAAATGAAGCAACTGTGTGAGTTACCGTGATGGCTCTTCTTGGAGGAGTCCGGGAAGTGAACACGGTGTTGGAGTAATGTTTGCGCAGGTTGTTCCCTAGTTGTACGTTCGTGCTTTGCCTTCTCTTCTCGCTCTCTTTTGCGAACAGGTTAGCCACCATACATGCTAGTCGCTTGCTGCAGCTCCATATATTACCTTGCCTTACCTATAAGCTTAAGTAGTCTTGATCGCGAGGGTGCGAGATTGCTGAGTCCCTGTGGCTCACAGATTACTTCCAAACCAGATGCAGGGCTTGATGACTCCGTTCCAGATGACGCGCTTGAGCTCAAGTGGGAGTTCGACGAGGACTCACGCCGATACTATGTGTCTTTCCCTGATGATCAGTAGTGGTGCCCAGTTGGGGCGATCGGGACCGTGTCGCATGTTGGGTTGATGTTTTATTTTGGCACCGTAGTCAGGCCATGAGTGATTCGATGATGTAATGCTATTTATGTACTTTGTTTGATGTGGCGAGTGTGAGCGAACTATGTACCTTCCCCTTTTATTATCTATATTACATGGGATGTTGTGAAGATTACCTTACTTGCGACATTGCTTTCAATGCGGTTATGCCTCTAAGTCGTGCTTCGACACGTAGGAGATATAGCCGCATCGAGGGCGTTACATGGATCTAGCATATCCCCACTTTTCCCCACTTTCCATCCATGAAATCTCTCCAATTTTGCCTTTGGAATCATCCATTTCCGCCCCCAATTCGAAAATTTCCGCCCCAAACGAGATCTGGAATCGTGGGGCCGGACATCCGGGCCATTGGGCCGGACATCTAGGCCCCAAGCCAGACATCCGGCTCCTGGAGCACCACATCTGCTTGGTTCTGGACAGACAGCCCCGCAAATCCGGGCTCCACCCCGGACATCCGGCCCCTAACATCTCAGCCACCCTCGTTTCACCGTTTTGTCCATAACTAATTCATTCGGAGTCCGATTCTCGCGTTCTTTAGCTCGTTGAAAAGCTCTTGACATCCCCCTTCCAAAAAAAATACTACTATAACCATTTAGTCCATAAATATTTTGGAACTTTGGCATCTTTGCCTAGGGCTTCCATGACAACCTCCGCATAACCACCACCGACTTCCGCAACCTAACCAATTTTGTTCCTTATAGCATTTGTGGTTGCTTGAGTAGTCATTCGAGTCTCCTAAGGTGTTTAGGATACTTAGGGACGATTGCTTCTTCATCAACCACCACCACCACCATAACTCCCACATAGGCTTGTCAACCATACACTTCCACCATCCCAACTTAACCAAATTTTGTTAGTGTTGTGAGTTGTGTCTCCTAAGGCGTTTCGGCTACTTTGGGACCGTGCTTTCAACTCCGACACCATGTATAGTACACCACCTTACCCTCCACTTCTGCATTGCCTACTCGCAAAACCCATCATTGCATTTCGGCAACCACCATCGCATCCCGCTACCACCATTTGACATTTGACACTTGAGATTTTGAGTTCGCGGCTTTTCCATTTCCTAAGGTGTTTCGGCTACTTAGGGACGAGTCTCCATCATCTTGGTATCTCCATCAAGATCACCGCCACTCATCATCGCCAAGGACGGTAACCTCCATATCATCTCGGTATCGTGGTATCCCTCCATTGTATATTCCCTTGCCATTGCATTGTTAACCCCTAGCCCATTTTGCGTTACTTGCCTACCGATACTAGCCATTTGAGTATTGCCGGCAATGTTACTTGTGCACATTAGTGATCTACACCATACATTGCATACATACCATATCATATCGGTATCATATCATCCCTTGTGCCTCAAGTTTGTTCCCGCATATACACAATAGCTATCTTGGTTTGTGCATTTCGCAAAGTGGCCATACAAAAAAAATAGAATAAAGCTTTTAAGCAAAAGAGAAAAAGCAAAGAAGCTTGTAAGCAAGTGCCATAGCATCATACCACATTACATATAAGATCATCTTGGATCATAACACCGGGAGCCATACATAGCATATCATACTTGGGATAGAATGTCGATACATTTTGCATATCATAGGTTGTGCACAAGTGTCCTATCCGCCTATAGAGCAATCGTGCTAGCGTCTCTCTTGAGTTGTGCAACATGAGCGTTTTCCGTGGATTCCACATTTTGTGCTCATCCTTGGTTGCATGACCCCATTTATCTATCCGTGTGTCCGTTTCCGTGTGCCATTCATTGCTATTGGTCTACTTGTTTCACTTGTGAATTTGTGAATCTTTTTCAACATTATTGACTCTTGCTAACATTTTGCATCAAGTTTTTGTGCCAGTATCCTCACTGAGCTCCACCATAAGCCTTATTTGTGTAGGTGTGAGAAACCGACAAGAATTGGTACCAATTGTGCTATTTCCTTGTCTACATTGGAGTGATCATTGATCCACTTTCAACTTCGGTCAAGGTCCATTTGGTATTCGTTCTTCTGTTTCTCCCACTCATATTTGCTCGAGTCTTGTGATGGATAGGCAAGGCATTTCATCTTCGGTCTACAACAACAACGACGAGTTCGATGCCACACAAAACTCCACTGACGCCAAGATGCAAGCTCAAATGGAGGAGATCAAACCCCTCATCAAGTCCTCCAAGCGATCTTCCTCTTCTTGGAGAAGACGCTCAAGTACACATGCTTCCAAGCTACCATCTTTGGCAAGGTCACATCGGCATCGACACCATCACCACCACGAATGTGAAGGTCAAGAGCTCAACACCAACAACCGCTCAACGACTTCACCATCTCCCTTGGCATCTTCGCCAAGCGACTTCAAGGCATCTTCTCCTATGTCCATACGGAATATTCTCCCACAAGCACCTCAAGAGAAGCTCCCCAAGCTCAAGTCCGCGACTTCCACGAGCTACTACGACCTCAACACCAACCATGAGATTCCTTTCTATGGGACTCTAGAACCCGAGGAGTATCTCGAGTGGGAGCGTTTGATGGATGACTACCTCAAGCTACATTAAGTTCCTCCCGAAGATCATGTGAAGTGTGCCACAAAGAACTTCCATGACTACGCATCCACATGGTGGCTTCACGCACCTTCGGAGACCTATGACATGAGTTGGCCCAAGATGAAGAGAGCTTTGCGGCAAGAGTTTGTGCCTCCAACCTACACGGAACAACTTCAACGCCAATTGGAGAACACCATCCAAGGATCCAAATCCATCGACGAGTACTTCAAGGAGATGAAGATTGCCTTGCGACGAGACGGCGTGGACGACCCCATTTCGATGAAGTTCCACTTCATGATGGGATTGCACAACGACATCTCCAAGACGATCTTCCTCAAGAACTACAAGTCCCTCGATGACAACTACATTGGTGCTCTCAAGGCGGAACAAGAACTCATGAAGCGAAAGCTTCTCCACCCCAAGCTCACTTCGGGACGATCAAGCTCCATGAGAACAAGCATGAGGCTAGTACCACCATGATGTCCAAGCCCAACGAGCTCCAGGACGATGTTCCCAAGTTCGACTTCACCGCCATCCCTCTTTGTGGAATTGATGATATCGAGTCCTCCATGACTCTTTTTCAAGATGGTGCAGCGACGAGTATGACTACGGAGACCCTCAAGGACCATGCTTCGGAGGCGAGCAACAAGGTGGCGAGCAAGGATGATGCTTCCATCTTAGGAGGCGAGAGTGATGATGTGCCATCTTCGGCCTTCATCCACGATGACGACAATGAGATGGTTGAGCATGGGATTTTTCCCTCGACCACGACGACGTATGATGACTTGAGTGACTTGTGCCACCATATTGAGAGTGAGAGTGACTTCACCACTAGCCCCATATATGTGTTGCCACAATTCCCATGTGAGGAGAGCCACAACCCCCACCACTTGAGTGAGATGAGTGACTCCACCATATGTAAGTTTGAGTGCACCTATTTTGAGGGAGTGAGTGAACCACCACATATAGAGAGTGAGATAGTTGATAGGTCATGTGAGGCCACTTTCAACACTAACAACTTGACCTCTACCTCTATTGTGTCTTCTCATTTGGTGCTAGGTCTCTTATATGATAACGCGCCGATTCTCGATGACTTCATCCTACCTTTGGAAAAGGCGATGGCCATGGTGGAATATGATGCACCCCCACATGGTTCCATCAAGATGATGATCTTGAACACCATTTGGTCTTACCCACCTCACCTACACCACAAGAGTGGAATGACCAAGGTAACATAGGTGAAGGTGATGTTGTAGTCCCACTAGTGGACATTCTTGACATTGATTGCTTGCATGATGTTGATCAACCTATTACCATGCTTCATGGTAGTGCGACTTCGCCATGCGATGATTTACCCATTTATGATGAGTATGATGATTTCCATGTGGAGTCTATTAGTTGTGATGCCATGTTACATAGGATTTCTTGTGCTAATTCTCTCGGTCACATCATGCTTGCCAATCCACTTGACTTGTCATATGCTATGCATGAGATCGACCACATGTCATATTTGCAATCTCTTCATAGTGACTATGTATATGCCATTAACATTAACCCAATTTGCACTTATGGCATAGATGACAAGCCTATGGTTATTGGCATTTGTTTCTCTTGTGATGATATTGATATGCTCCCTTTGCATACTTTATCGCATATGCCATGCCATGAACACCTAGCTTCGGATATGCATTGTTTTGGATGTTGTCCATTTTCTCCATATGATGTTTCCATTATTGCTCATGAGGAGACCCCCATTGTTTCCTCATACATTTTAGGAGATTTTGATTCATCCCATTCATTGCATGATCACAATACTTATGTGCACAATATGCTCCCCATGAATACTCATGATATTGATGTGCCATATATTTGTATGCTGAATTTGCGTCCCCATCGTGTTATACACAATAACTATTCTTTCATGATGGATGACATGTTCTTATACCATACATCAAATTTCTTTGAGCAACGCTTGTCTTGTGCTAACTTTCACGTGCACATACACATCATGATGGATGATGTGTACATTTACCACACGCACAATTTCTTTCGTTTGTGTTTCTTTTGTGTAGGTACCCTTGAATACTTGTCAACCTCGCAATCCCATGAGTTGGCAAAACAAGCTCTAGAGAGCAATGATGACTTGGAATCCCATGGATTGCCTTTCCCACCGCTCTCTTCGCACAAATACTTCGCGCATTTCTTCTATGATGTAGGGTAGGAACCCTATAGACCGATCTTTCACGATAGGAGCAGAATCCCACGAAGAACATGAGGTGGAAAGAGAGTGAAAACACAAGGGGGACACAAGAGAAACACTAGGCCAAGTAGAATAAGTCACACATGGGCTAGATCCTCGAGTACATAAAGTAAGATACACGATCCACGATCAACTAGGGACGATACAAAAGGGTAACCAGTTCTTCTCCGTGAGGAGGTCTTGATGTTCTTCCCTAAAGAGGGCTCTTGAATCCGCTTGGGGGATCTTCTCCGGTGGAGGCTCGAATCTCCGAGGAGAAGGTAACCAAGTGGATAAGCAAAGCTCTCACACAAAATATGAGCTAATCCTTTGCTAACCGTAGAAAGTTGTATGGGTGGAGTATATATAGTCTAGGGGGGAGAAGGGATACACGGGCCTCGGCCCTTCACTGTACGCAGACAGGGGAGACCGGACGTCCGGGCTGGTCGGGCCAGATATCCGGGCTTTCAGGAACGCTGGATGTCCGGGCTGGGGGGACTGGATGTCCGGGCTGGAGTGGTGGAATTTGTTGCTCTCGGGTTCGGAGGAGCCGGATTTCCGGGCGGGTGTCCGGAAGTCCGGGGGCTTGGGAGAGGCCGGATGTCCGGGTTGCCAGGGCCGGATGTCTGGGGCCTGTAGCTTCCTGCGGCTGTGCTACTGTAGTGGAAGATGCTCCAGGGGCCGGACATCCGGGGACTTTGCCGGATGTCCGGGGCCTGGGAGATGCTCTTGGCTCCTTCCGTTGGTTGTCCTCATCCATGGACTTGGGGACTTGTACATATTCATGCGCATCTTCGGGAGGGCCCTCTTGGTGCCTAATCATACACAACACCTCGGACTTAGGTAGTAGCCATGTCTCATGCATAGAAAGTGGAAGTTCGGAGAGGAGTGAGTTCACCTTATCTTCGATAGCTTTGGCTCGGGCTTGTGGTATTGGTCCAAGTGGTGTCGTTGGAGGTCTAGGTGCGTCCATGGGGATGATCATGGGATGCTCCGCATCATCTCACCTCCCTTGGGGAAGATCCGTCCTCGGATAGATATCCTCATGACCGTGGTAGGGCGAGAGATCTTTGATGTTGAAGATGTCGTTCACGGAGTACTTGTCACGAGGGATGTCGATCTTGTATGCGTTGTTGTTGTAGCGTGCAAGCACCTTGAATGGTCCATCCGCACGTGGTCAAAGTGTGGACGTGCATTCTTGGGGAAAGTGGCCCTTGCGAAGGTGTAGCCACACGAGGTCTCCAATGTTGAATATCATAGGGTGCTTGTTGACGTTGAGCTTGGTTGCAAGGCATTGTACTTGGCGCTCGATGGTGTTTCTTGTATCTTCATGCACCTTCTTGAGATGGGTCGCTCGTGCACTTGCGTCCAAATTGATGCGCTCTTGGAGTGGTAGAGGGAGAATATCCATTGGTGACAAAGGGTTGTATTCGTAGACGACCTCAAAAGGGGACTTGCCGGTTGTTGAGTGTCTTGCTCGGTTGTAGGCGAACTCGGCGATGGGTAGACACTCCTCCCACTCCTTGATGTTTTTCTTGATGAGTACTCGAAGTAGAGTGGAGAGTGTGCGGTTTGTCATTTCCGTTTGTCCGTCAGTTTGAGGATGGTACGCCTTGGAGAAGAGTAGCTTGATTTCGAGCTTGGCGCATAGGGTCTTCCAAAAGTAGCTAAAGAACATGACGTCGCGGTCCGAGACGATAGTCTTTGGCACACCATGGAGACGCAATATTTCCCTTTGTATTTCTTTTGTTTCATCGGGGTTGACACAGTATGGAGCTTTGTTTGAAAGAGGTGCTCAATGCCTCATAGAGGAGGTAGACCCGGAGGTAGATCATCCGGGAAAACATCTTGAAATTCCTGCTAAAGAGAAGACAACACTAGAGGAAGAGTGTGAGAAGTGTTAGTTTGTGGTGCATTGTCCTTGCACACGAGGACGTAGTGTAGGACACTAGATGGGTTCTCACACACTTCTCTTATCTCACGTTTGGTGGCAAATAGAACTAGGTTCTTGTTTTCACTCATCATGGAGGCACTCAATTTTGGCTTGTGGCGCTCACTCTCTTTTTGGTGGATCGCTCTCTCACTATGATGTCCATGATGGGTGGCTTGCTAGTCGGCGATCACTTGACTTGGCGACATTAGATGGAGGACGTACTCCTTGCCCTTCATCTTGAAGATGTAGTGGTTCATTCGGCCATTGTGGACAACTCCTTTATCGAATTGCCATGGCCGTCCAAGGAGAAGATGACAAACGGTCATAGGAACGACGTCGCACTCCAAGGTGTCTTCATAGGCGCCGATTTGGAAGGAGACTTGTACTCGGTGCTCGACTTGGATGGTGCCGGAGTCACTAAGCCATTGCACTTTGTATGGATGTGGACGCTTTGTCTTGGGCAATTGGAGCTTGGAGCAAAGTTCTTCACTTGTGAGATTATGACAACTCCCTCCATCGATGATGACTTTGACGGATCGTCCATTGATGCTGGCCTTGGTGTGGAATATGTGGCATCGTTGGTCTTCTTCTTGGTGATGTTGGAGAGTCAAGACTTTTGAGACAACAAGTGTGGGACTTGAGTCTTCATCACAAAAGACTTGTTCTTCTTCATTGTTCACTTGGCGGTGCATGGCGACTTGCTCGAGGGCTTCAATTTCACCTTCGCTCATGGAGTCATAAGTGCCATCGTCGTGGAAGACCATGGTTCGCTTGTTGGTGGACTCGTAGGACTTGTGGCCTCAGCCTCCGCAAGTGTAACACTTGAAGGAACTCGTCTTGACGGTCTCATCAGTTGGGGTTGATGATGATGAAGCTCTCGGCTTGAAGTTTTTCGTAGTAGGATGGCTTGTAGTTGACGAAGCTTTCTTGAAAGTTGACTTGTCGATGTTGGAAGTAGAACGCTTTGTAGTCGGTGTTGGAATCGTTGAAGCTTGGTTGTTGGAGAAGCCGTAGGACTTGGATGAGAACTTGGCATACTTGAAATCATCTTGCAGTTGGCATTCCGCTTTGGTAGCTTGGTGCACTAGCTCGATGAGATTTGAGTATGGTTGGAAGTCGGCGATCTTCTTGATGGGATGATTGAGTCCATTCAAGAAACGTGCCATTGTTTGCTCGTCATCTTCCATGACATTGGCTCTTATCATTGCAATCTCCATCTCCTTGTGATATTCTTCAACGCTCTTTGTTCCTTGCTTGAGTTGTTGGAGTTTCTTGAAGAGGTCGTGGTTGTAGTAGGTAGGCACGAAGCGTGCTCTCATGACACCCTTCATTTTCGCCCAAGTAGTGATGGGTGGTTCACCTCTTGCCTCTCGGCGCTCTATGATTTGTTCCCACCAAATGAGGACATAGTCTTGGAACTCAAAGGATGCCATCGCGATCTTCTTCTCTTCTTCATAATTGTGCAAACAGAAGATCTTTTCAACCTTCAATGCCCATGAAAGGTACTCTCCGGGATCGTTGCTTTCGTTGAACATGGGCATGGTGAACTTGAGTTTTCCATAACGTCGCTCTTCATTGTGTTGGGGTCGGGGATGATGACGCCCATGTTGTTGATGATTGTGCAACACATGGTGCTCTTGGCGCAGAGGATTGTTATCGTCATGTTGTTCCTGTCGTGGAGGATCTCCATTGTGTTCATGCTCTTGATTGACTTGTTGTTCTTGGCGAGCTTGTGGAGGAGCTTGTCGAGCTCGAGGAGGAACTTGACGATGCACGCGAGCTTGAAATCTTCGTTCTTGAATTTCTTCGCGAAGTGCTTCCTCTTGTTCACGGGCTTGTCGGCTTCAGTCAGCAACGGCTCGACTCGAATCGCGTAGACCTTGTTGCGCCGCAAGTGCTTGAGCGTCACGGAGTTGTTGTTCTTGACGTTGTGCCTTGGCATCTTGGCGAAGAGTGTTCGATGTTGGTGTACTTGAGCCGGAGAGGGTGAAGTCGGAGTGGCGGCTTGAACGGCTCCTTCTTGAAGTGGAAGACGAGCGGTTGAGCAACAAAGCACGAATTTCGTCCATCCTTGCGTCATTCTCTTTCTTGTGATCGTCGAGATTGTGGTCGAAGTAGTCCCTTGTACGCTGCTCGGAAAGTCGCAAGTCGGCGACAAGGTTGTCGATGCGTTCACTCATAGCTTGTTTCTCTTGATGCAAAGCACGTTGTGCACCAAAGAGGTGACTCTTGGTGACGAAGGAGTTCATGTCGTCGTCTTGCTCCATGAAGAGTGGGTTGGTAGAAGTACTTGGCCTATCCATCATTCCAAGACAAATGTGAGTGGTAGAAAGAGAAGAACGAGTACCAAATGTACCTTGACCAAAGTTGAAAGTGGATCGAGGATCACTCCAATGTAGGACAAGGAAATAACACAATTGGTACTAGCTCTTATCGGTTTCTCACACCTACACAAGTAAAAGCTTTTGGTGGAGCTTGGTTAGGATGGTGGCACAAAAATTTGATGCAATTGTAAGTGAGCTTCAATAATGTTGGAAAAGATTCGCAAGATGCAATGTAACAAGTAGACCAAGCATATAAGGTACACGGAAACACACACGCAAAAAGATAAGTGGGGTTGTGCAACCAAGGGTGAGCCAAAATGTGGAATCCACAAAAATGCTCTTGTTGCACAACACTAGAGAGATGCTAGCACGATTGCACAATAGGCGGATACAACAACTTGTGCACAACCTACTTAGCAAAAATGCAACGACTTCTATCCCAAATATGTTTTATGCAAGGTGTTGTTATGATATGATCCAAGATGATCGAGTATGACAATCTTAATGTTGTAAGATGCTATGGTTCTTGCTTAAAAGCTCTTTTCTTATCTTTTCTCTTTGCTTAAAAGCTTGTTTGGCTCTTTGATGTTTGAGCTCTTTTCTCATGCAATGCTTGATGAACCAAGATAGCAAATGAGTATGCGATGACAACTTTGTGACACAAGAGATGATACCAATTTATGTAACAATGATGTATGTATGCTATGGGAAGTATGATCACTAATGTGCACAAGTCTCATTGCCGGCAATACTCAATGGCTACTCTCGATGGGTAAGAGACTCAAAGGAGTAAGGCTATGATGGATATAAATGTAATGGCAAGAGTGATATGTCCAATACTAAGATGAGGTTACCGGTCTTGCTTCCGGTATGGTGTCAAAAAGGTGGCACGAGTACCAAGGTGTAGTGGAGGTGGTCGTTGTTGATGACGATGTAGGACACGTCCGTGGCGAAGATGAGCGGCGGTGATATCGATGTCGAACCGTACCTAGATATCCGAAACACAAAAGGACATGGACCACAACTCAAATTCTCAAACCTCGAAGTAGCAATTGTGTCGGAGAGCGAAACGGTCCAAAAATGGTTGGGTTATGCGGAAGTGTATACGGTATATGGAGGGCACCAGAACAAAATTTGGTGGAAATTGGGCAGAAAATAGGGCGGTGGATGGAGATGTTGCTGCCAGGGGTCGGATGTCCAAGTGGAAGGCCAGATGTCCGGGATTGACGGGCCGAATTTCCAGGCTTGACGGGCCGGATGTCCGGGCTCTGGATCCAGGGACGAACAGGATGAACACCGCATGGAGAGGTTAAATCTGGGCGAAATTTGGAGGATTTTGTGGAAGGAAATTGGGGGGAAATGGATGGGAAGCTAGATCACTCAAAATGAAGCAAATCCACAGATCCAAACCAACAAAATCTCAACACAGCAACAAGTCACAAAAAAATTTGGGGGCTATTTTTTGTGGGGATTTTCGGATTAGGACGAAAAACATCAAAATTAGGCTAGAAACACAACCGGGAGGCTCCGAAATCATGATCAACGTGGCTCTAGATACCAAGATGATGTAGGGTAGTAATCCTATAGCCCGATCTTTCACGATAGGAGCGAAATCCCATGATGAACACGAAGAACACGAGGTGGAAAGAGAGTGAAAACCCAAGGGGGACACAAGAGAAACACTAGGTCAACAAGAATAAGTCATAGATGGGCTAGATCCTCGAGTACATAAAGTAAGATACACGATCGACGATCAACTAGGGACGATACAAAAGGGTAATCGGTTCTTCTCCGTGAGGAGGTCTTGATGTTCTTCCGTAAAGAGGGGTCTTGAATCCGCTTGGGGGATCTTCTGCGGTGGAGGCTCGAATCTCCGAGGAGAAGGTAACCAAGTGGATGAGCAAAGCTTTCACACAAAATATGAGCTAATCCTTTGCTAAGCCTAGAAAGTTGTACGGGGTGGAGTATATATAGTCTAGGGGGGAGAAGGGATACACGGGCCTCGGCCCTTCACTGTACGCAGACAGGGGAGGCTGGACGTCCGGGCTGGTCGGGCCGGATGTCCGGGCTTTGAGGGGACACCGGATGTCCAGGCTAGGGGGGCCGGATGTCCGGGCTTGAGTGGTGGCATTTGTTGCTCTTGGGTTCGGAGGAGCCGGATGTTCGGGGGCTCGAGAGAGGCCGGATGTCCGGGTTGCCGGGGCCGGATGTCCGGGGCCTGTAGCTTCCGGCGGCTGTGCTGCTGTAGTGGAAGATGCTCCAGGGGCCGGACGTCCGGGGACTTGGCCGGATGTCTGGGGCCTAGGAGATGCTCTTGGCTCCTTCTATTGGTTCTCCTCATCCGTGGACTTGGGGACTTGTACATCTTCATGCGCATCTTTGGGAGGGCCCTCTTGGTGCCTAATCATGCACAACACCTCGGACTTACGTAGTAGCCATGTCTCATGCATAGAAAGTGGAAGTTCGGAGAGGAGTGAGTGCACCTTATCTTCGATAGCTTTGGCTCGGGCTCGTGTCATTGGTCCAAGTGGTGTCGTTGGAGGTGTAGGTGCATCCATGGGGTGATCATGGGATGCTCCGCATGATTCTACTTGGCCCTCACTTGGCTATGGGTTATTGTCTATTAAATATTATATGCCCATCTTGCCATGTTCACTTTTCATGATATGCTCATTCCTATGCCTTTGCCATGCATTTGTGACCCATGGTTTGCATTACACATGATGATTGATTCTAGTACTTCTATGTGTATTTGCAAGCTTGGTGGAGATATCACTTATTATTGCCATGTTTGCTTTGTGCCCCATGCCTATGATTATACTATGATCTTGCTTTTGTGTTCATTCTTGCCATATGTCATGTGCATTTCCTATGCATATTATTTACTCACATGACATCATTGCCATGATTTCCTCTAGTGTGTTGCATCTTCGCTCCACTAGTTTGCACGACATGATTGTTATTGCTTCTTGTCATATCTCTCCATATGTTGCCTCTCTCATGCTCGATGATTTGCCATGTATTGAATGCAATTATGCCTTTAGTCTTGATAATGAGTTTGCCCCCATAGCATTCTCACATATATTCGGAGATTTTTATATATTCCTTATGAAGCATGCTTGTCTTGTCTTACCTCTTTGCACCATATACCTAGTGCCATGAATATTGCCATTGTTGCATCATATTCTTCACGCACTTGTGCTTACAATGGTTATGTGCAAGAGAAGAGAACCATCATGATGGATGATGTGTTTATCTACCATGCACATATGTTCTTTCTTTTGTTGTGTGCATGTGTAGGATACTTGGACTTCGTGTCAACTTCCACATCACGTGAGTTGACAATTCGAGCTCTTGAGAGTGAACCACCGTCTACCACGACGATTCTACATCGCACTTGCTTGTACATTGGCATTGTGAAGGATGCACAAGAACATGCTTTCATGGTGATATCCTTCTCTTTTGAGAACCCCCAAACCATGAGCATGCATATTGTGGATCATACTACTTGTGTTGCTTGCACCATGCGACTTATTTGTCATCTTGGACCCCTTGCTTGCGCACATGTTAGAGATCTTGCTTCCACTTGTCATTTTCACAATTCCATGCATCATGATATATATGCCTTGTGTGTTGCATCCAATTCTTGGATTACTTGCTCCTATCACATGTTTGGTTGCAACAATGTCATCACTTCACATATGCCATGTCCCATTGACTGCTACATGCTTGCCTTGATTGCCTCACACATGATGAACAATTGCTCTTTCCATTGTGTTGAGTGCCACATGATATTCACTACACCCAATGCATATTATGCTTGGATTGTCTTGCACTTGACCCATGTGTTTAGGCACTTCATTTTATTTGGTGTTGTGAATGATTCCTAAGCCTACCATAGACCTTTCATTGAGCAAATTTCCCATGCTTGCTATGATCTTGAGGTAGATCCTTATTCTCTTGTTACACATATTTGCATCACTACCTCACATTTACATGCTTGTCCCCATGATATCTTTGATTGTGCTCAATTTATATGCTTATATGCCATGTCACAATCCTTTGTCAAACCATATGCCTTGTATGACGACGACACTTGTTTGGTGAATCACCTCTTGAATGCTTGGTTTTGCACTAACGCTAACCACATTTTTTCCAAGTGTTTGTTGTCTCTGCTACTTTTGAAGGAATCCCAAGATGGTGCGACATTAGAGAGTGCCCATTTCAAGCTTCAAGATGACGAGAACTTGGTGATCGACCACTCCTACACGGCAACGCCATCTCTTTCCCATGGTGATTTGGATTTTGATCCGAGGTTGGATCTTTCCAAAGGGAGGGGAGATGATGCGGAGCATCCTATGGACATCACCATGTCAAGAGTCCGTTTGGCAAGTGACACGTGCGGCATCTACTTCACATACATAAAGGTGAATCATCTCCTTTACACGTGCTCACATGACCCCTTCGAGGATGGTATACTACTTGACACTTCTCCTGTGTGCATGCATAGGTATTGTCGGAGCTTCACGGATGTTGACGAGGAGTGCAAGCGCCAAGGAACAACTACACCATCTGCGAGGGAAGCATGGAAGCGACGACGGAAGAAGACGGAGAACAACTCCTAGGCCCCGGACATCCGGCCTCGCCAGCCCGTACATCCGGCCGCTCCAGAGCCCCCGGACATCCGGCTTCCAGCCCGGAAATACGGCCCCTCCAAACCCGAGAGCAACAAGTGCCACCATTCCAGCCCAAACATCCGGCCTCCCCAGCCCGGACATACGGCCTCCCCAGCCCGGACATCCGGCCCGACCAGCCCGGACATCTGACATCCCCTGTCTGCGCACAGTGAAGGGCCGAGGCCCATGTAGCCCTTCTCCCCCCTAGACTATATATACTCCACCTCGTCCAACTTTCTAGGGTTAGCATTGGTTTAGCTCACTTTGGAGATAGAGCATTGCTCATCCCCATCGGATCTACTCCACGAGAGAGACCGCGGCCTCTACGGAGAAGATCCACGTTGGATTCAAGACCTCCTCACAGAGAAGAACATCAAGACCTCCTCACGGAGAAGACCATTACCATTGTATCGTCCCTAGTTGATCATGTATCGTGTATCTTCTCTTATGTACTCGAGGATCTAACACATGTGTGACTATTTCTTGTTGGTTGAGTGATTCTCTTGATTTTCCCTTCGTGTTTTCCCTCGTGTTCCTCGTGTTCTTCGCGGGATCCGCTCCTTTCATGAAAGATCGGGCGATTAGGGTTCTACCCTACATCAGTTGGTGTGGGTGAGGAGATGGGAGCTGGGACGGGAGCGGGGGCAGCAACCGCCGCGGCCAGCTCATTCTGTGCCATGTCCATGAGGCCCCATTCCTCCTTATTTTCTATCTCCTCTAGTTCGGAGTCGACTTCACCAAACTTGAAGACTAGTGGGAGATGACCATTCTGTGCCATGGCGGTGGAGTTCTGCAGGGGGAGGGGTATGGGAGGCGAACAGTAAGGCCGACTGTATTAAAAAGCGGCTCGGGCGCCATTAATGGAGCGGAAGGCGGGCGGCCATGGAAGTCAAAGGGCTCATTTCCTAGTGAGACTGCGCAGCGTACAACTCGCATGCTTCTCGGTGAGCCTGCGCATTGGAGGACAACTTGCACGCCTCTCGGTCAGCCTGCACACCAGACTGCACTCGCACGCCTCCTGTTCCGTCAAGGTTAAGCAGCTGTCCGCACGGCACCTCCTACAGCTATCGGTGTTCTGGGAACGGGGGTCCCCAGACTTGCCTGCCTGCGGCCTGCGGCGTGGCTCAAAGGGGAGCCCAGCACGGCCCATCTTAACCAACACAAACCCAAGACACTCGCGAGGGGCCAAGCCTCGCAGGGCGGATGACGCGGAGCTTCCTCAGGCACGGCCTCGTCAGGCTGGCTCACGAGGAGGCGGAGAGATCAAGGCGGGGTACCTCGCGAGGTGCCCGTGACGCAAGCCATGACGACTCAGGGCGCCAGGTGGGTGCTAGCCCGCGCTGCGTCCTCCTTTCCTCTCTGGTGCAAAGGGGGCAAGCGCAGCTGCGGGGTACCGAGGCATCAGGCAAGGGTTGCCATTTCGGTGCAATGAGACCAAGACCAGGAGGACTACGAGACGGAGGTCACCGTGGAGCCCAAGATGGCGTCATCGCCAGAGCTTTGCTCAGACGAAGATGACTTTTGTCAGGATAGCTGATACTTGCTGTCCCCCTTCAAATTAGCCCGCCATTGTTGGCTCCCTTCCCGCTCGATATTTGGGAAGAGGACCAGGGCCTCTATAAATAGGACCACCCACCCACATAGCAAGGGGGTTCGGTCAGTTGGAGGAAGCAGAGAGAGAGAGAGAGAGAGAGAGAGAGAGAGAGAGAGAAAGGTGATTGAACTCCTCTGAGCAGTTCATCGCCCCAGCCAAGAACAGACCCTCGCGAGGTTGTTCTTCCTTGTATTGTTCATCATCATCAGCCTAAGAGGCAATCCACCACGCCACACACTAGAGTAGGGTATTACACCACAACGGTGGCCCGAACCAGTATAAACCCTGTGTCTCTTGTGTCGTTCTTTCCATAGTTAGATCCTAGTATGGCGGAGGGGTGCAGGTGGGTAGAAGGCGAAATCTCCGCGCGCACCCCAGTGTTCGAACCCCAAGGGTCTGCCGGAACCTGAAATCCGACATTTGGCGCGCCAGGTAGGGGTGCGCCGGAATTCGTCTTCCACCGCCCCGTTCTCCTCCGACCATCATGCCCATGTCTGACGCTTGTCGGGCCCGGGCCGAGAACCGGGCCCCACTCGCTTCCCGCGTCGCCCAGACGGCCCCCGTCGGCGAGCATCCACGCCATTCCCCGTCACCTGCCGTCAACGCCGCCACCGTCCCGGCGGGGGACGAGCGGCAAGCATCGTCCCAGCATCCGTCCATGCGGCAAGACGGCCGCACCGCAACTCCCTCGCTCACCCCAGCTGGTTCTTCGTCCCACGCGCTCCGTGCACCCGTGGAGGCTCGAGCTGCGCTCATCACGGCGAACGAGCTCCTGCGCTAACGTCCCGTCGACGACGTCTACGAAGAATGGCTCGACCGCGTCACCGAGCTCGTCCGTGCCGCAGGGGGCTCTCCTGCGTCGTCCGTTCCACTGCACCGCCCCGCGCCCCGCGCGGGCGATGAGGCTCCGGCGGCGCCCCGGCCGCCTCCTCCTCAAGAAGACGCCATGGCCCCAAGGCGCGGGGCCCCTGGGCTGAACCCGCTCCGTCAGGTGCCAGCGCGGCAAGAGCAGAGCTTCCAAGAAGTCCCTCGCCCGCAAGAAGCTGCCCGGGCGCTCCCTGCTCCAGCACGTTGCGACCATGCTCCTGCTCCCGCGCGTCAAGACCCCGCGTTGCTCCCAGCTGCAGCGCGCGGGGACATGCAAGACCAAGCTCCCCATCACCCAAGGCCTCCCGTGGCCACAGCAGGCTGCCGCGCCTTCACCACCGAGCTACGCAGCGTCGCGTGGCCCGGCAAGTTCAAGTCAGACTTGCCTCCTCGCTATGACGGCACGGCTGACCCCGCAGAGTTCCTCCAGCTCTACGAGCTGGGCATCGAAGCTGCCAACGGAGACGAGAAGGTCATGGCGAACTGGTTCCCCATGGCACTCAAGGACGGGGCCCGCACCTAGCTCCTGAACCTGGCGCCAGGCACAATCTCCTCCTGGGATGAGATGTGCACCCGCTTCATCGCCAACTTCCAAGGCACTCGCGACCGGCCACCCGTCGTGAGCGACATGCGCCGCATCAAGCAACAGCCCGGGGAAACCCTGCAGAAGTACATCCAGCGCTTCAGCAACGCACGCCTCAAGATCCCCAAGGTGACTGAGGAGGCTATCATCTCGGCCTTCTCCGATGGCGTGCGCGACGTCAAGATGAAGGAGGAGCTGGCAATGCATGAAGACCTGTGCACTTCCTTGGAGCTGTTCAACTTGGCGAACAAGTGCGCAAGGGCTGAGGAAGGGTGTCTCTCCCTCCTCGAGCTGCCTGCCGCAGACCCAGAAGAGAAGAAGCCCAAGGCCAAGGACGTGAAGCGCAAGGGGGCTGCCGTGCTCGCGGCAGAACCAGACACCAAGCGGGGCAGAGATCAGCCCGAACCTTCCAAGGGCAGCCGGTACTGTGTGTACCACGACCTCCACACCCACAACACCAACGAATGTCAAGAACTCCGAGCCGTGCGAGAAGGAAGGATCGGCCGTCGCCCCGACCGCGGTGACCGGGGCTACGGTCGAGGAGGAGGAAGGAACGCATGACGCTGGGAAGACCGTGGCCCGCGCCAAGGGTGGCGCGACCAACCTTGCGAGGATCGCTGGCAAGACCCGCCTCGTGAGAGAGGATGGAGGGATCAACCTCGCGAGGGAGACTGGAGGGATCAGCCTCGCGAGGATCGCCCACAAGGCAACACAGGCCTCCCACCGCTGCTGCCGCAGCCAAGGAGAAACGAGGACCGCCACCAGGACGAGGAGGCTGGGGGCTTCCAGGAGCCTCGCGCGATCGCCTGCATCTTGGGCGGAGCACAAGCCCCCGCCTCTCAGCGCATCTTCAAGAAGTTCGCCTGCGAAGTGAACGCAGTCCTCCCCAGGCTCGAAGCCACGCGCTCCCTCAGGTGGTCGGCGTGCGCCATCACGTTCAGCTTAGCAGATCAGCTCAAGTGTGCGGCTACAGCCGGAGTCCTCCCGATGCTTTGTTCCCCAATCATCAGCAACATGGTGGTCACCAAGACCCTCATCGATGGAGGGGTAGGCTGAACGTCCTGTCCGTGGAGACGTTCAACAACCTCCAAGTGCCCTACAGCCAGCTTCAGCCAACCAAGCCTTTCTCCGGTATCACCGACGGCTCCATGGTCCCGATTGGGCAGGTCCGCCTCCCTGTCACCTTCAGGGCACGCGACAACTACCGCACCGAGCTCATCGACTTCGACGTCGCCCACATTCGCCTACCGTACAACGCCATCCTTGGGTACCCTGCGCTGGCCAAGTTCAAGGTCGTAACTCACCACGGCTACAACGTCCTCAAGATGCCAGGAAGCGGCGAAGTCATCACGGTGCCATGTGAAGAGAAGGACGCGGTGTGTTCCCTGGAACGAGCCTTTCAGGCCGCATCACTGGAAGACCCGGATCGCGGAAGCAGGAGGCTTCCCGAGGCTGCCCCCAAGAAGAAGAAGACATCGTCCGGTCCGGCCCCTCAGGAGGCAGGCCCCTCTGGGCCCGCGCCTGCCCAGGGGGAACCTCCCTCCATCGCATAGGGAAGCGCGCCCGGTGCCCTCCTTAGGCAGGGCTCGGGGGCTCTCCCCTGGAGGGCCACCGACCTAGCTACGGTCATGAGGGAGGCGCTTGGGCACCACCTGGAGGCGTGTTTTGAAGCACGTTTCCCTCGAGAAGGAGCAAGGCAAGGAGATCCAGACCCTCAGGAGTTCGTCAGCATGGCCATTCAGGAGCTACAGGAGTCAAGAGTCATGAAAGGCGGCCGCCGCCTACTAGCAGTGGCTCCCCATCCAGGCGAGGATGGCGGGCTACGCGTCTGCATCGACGTACCAGGGCTCAACCGAGTCGCCTCCCTGGAGCGCCTCTGGCCCTCGCGAGTGGGGCGCTGCGGAGGTCCACCCCAGGGCTACGTTCGCATGCCTTACGGCTTGCCGAGCGCGGCTGACGCGTACCAGCGCCTCATGAGGGGCACCACGGAGGCATGAGAGGCCAGGCGTTCCGCTGCCCTGGCAGAGATGGAGATGGACCGCGAGGAGCCTCCAGCGCCTCCGGAGCCTACCGAGGCCCCTGGGCCTGGGGGCTCACGAGGATCGGCTTCCGCAGCCCACCGAGTCTGCTACACCAACACCCCTTCGTCTTCAACATCATAAGGTGACATCTTTCGAGTTTTACTTCTAACTAGGAGCGCCCCCAGGGCTCCATTATTCCGAGGCCGCGTGGGTCCGTCCCTGCAGCGTGTGTCCCCTTTTATTCCATGTTGTTAGCTTACCTTGTTGGGGGCGCTACTCGGGCTGCATCATCCCCAAGCCGCTCGGGCCAGGCCCAGCGGCACGTATCCCATCTGCGTTTATTTCCGGTTATGCGCTAGAATCACCACGCTTGATTATTTGATGCCGGTCCACGGCACCTCTTCTTCTCCATGCTGACCACTTGCACGTTAAAGGGGGGGTACCTATGCATCGCGACTCAGGGCTCTTATTGGCTCTCCAGCCCTCACCCTCTGGCCTTGACCATGGCATCGCGACCTGGCATACCAGCGACGGCTGAGACCAGCTCGAGGGCCGGGACCCGAGGACGTAGAGTGCAGGCATCTAACCAAATTTGCAGGGACACCTCACAAGATAAGGCCCAGTGCTAGGCGCAACCCGCCTAGAGGTAGGGCCCCGTGAGTCCCACGCTGGCTCACGGGTGCCCAAATACACCTCGCCAGGCCCTACCGTGCCAGCCACATGTCAGGGCAGGGCTGTACACACCCCGGGGGCTCCTCTCGGAGGGGGCCCCCCTCCCACGTACCAGTGGAAGCACCATGCTCCACGCTGGCTGATGACACTGCCCAGGAGCGGCTATGCCCATACACATACGGTAGCACTATGCTCCGCGCTAGTGATAAACAACTGAGGGTGGCCCCCGGGCCGCATCAACCTCAGGGAGCCCAGAGCTCAGTGTCTAGCCTCATCGTAACGCCTCCTCTCGGGAGTGCCGCGCGAGGGGGCTGGGCACGGGGGCTGCGCCTGGGTCACACCCAGACGCACGCCGCCCAGCCAGGTCCCCCTGGGCCTGGTTCGTCGCGCGTCTCTCCCCAAGCGGAGCCAAGGTACGAAGGCCGTTTGAGCATCAAGGGGGACTCCTGAGCATCGCGACTCAGGAGCCTAACTGGTCACGTAGCCCCTCACTCCGTGGCCCCGTCCTGGTTTCCGGTCGGGACCATCGCTGGGTGAGGCACGCACGTGGCCGGGCTCTGCAGACGTAGAACGGTAGATCCACCCACATCATACCTCCCTACTTGCTGTTTGTGCGCCAAGGGGGACTCCTGAGCATCGCGACTCAGGAGCCTAACTTGTCACGTAGCCCCTCACTCCTTGGTCCCGTCCTGGTTTCCGGTCGGGACTATTGCTGGGTGAGGTACGCGCGGGGCCGGGCTCTGCCGGCGTAGAACATAAGCAAGTAGGAAGGAAAAGCGCAAATTTCAAGGAATTCAAAAGCAAATATTATAGTCCACACTGTTATCTCAATGCCAAACGCAAGTTTAAACGCCTCCCCGAGGCATGATACGTGTGCAGGAATTGAAAGCCGGATAGGAGCCGCGACAGAGTCACTTGTTGGCGAGGGAGCAGCGCGGAGTGGGTTCGCCTCACGGAGTAGCGGGGTCGGCAGCGCCTTGCTCCGGCTTGGTGCTGAAGGCCCGGAACTTCCCCAGCAGAGCCTCCGCGCGACCCTTCACGGCCTCCGCAGCGGCAGCGGCACGCTCACCACTCACTGGCTGTAGCAGGCTGTCGAGGTTGACACCGGGATCACGAAGGTAGATGTGGGTGAGGACCCGCGTCAGTGCTGCAGAAGACAGGACACATGCCTCGGCCTCGGCCGTGGGGCCAAGGCCAAGGGCGACATCTTCAAGAGCGTGAACCAGGAAGGGAAGCAGCTTGGCGGGGCTGTCCTCGGCGCCAGCCAGCGGGCTCTCCAGGCCGCTGTCGTAAAGCGTCGTCAGCGAGGAGCGAGCCTTCGCCTCCAACTCCATGAAGGCTGCGCGGTCCTCGGCAAGAACCAAGGCCTTGCCGTCCAGGTCGGCCTTCCTCGCCCCCAACTCCTGCTCCAGCGCGCCTAGGCGGTCGCGGCGCTTCCTAAGCTTGGCCTCCCGGCCCTCGATGGCCGCCTCGCGAGCCTTCACGCCTTCTTCCTGCTCTTGGCGAAGGCGGACCTCTTTCACGAGCTGATCCCGCAGGCCTTGCAGCTCGTCCTCTAGCGCCTTGCAGCGACCACGGACGTCGACCACCTCCCCCAGGGCTGCATCACGAGCAGCCTTCGCCTCCAGGACGGCCTGCTTCTCCTCATCGCATGCCGTCGAGGCATGGACCAGCGTCGCCCGAATCGAGGCATCAGAGCGAACCCATCCTGAAGCCAGCTCCAAGCGCCCGGCCACCAAGTGGGGGTCGGCGCCAAGGAGATCCTGACGCAGTCGGTCCAGCTCAGCAACCGCACGATCCAGAATGGCAGAAGGAGTCGGAGAGACAACAGCCGGTGGAGTAGGAGGAGAAGGTGGCAGCGCAGCCGCGGCATCCCGAGGCGGAGTCTGCCGCGCCCCGACAGCTGTAGCGGCGGCGGAAGGCGAGAGCACCTCGGGAGCCACTTGGGCCGTGGGGGCTGAGCTCTCCCCAGCCGGCTCAGCTAGGCCTCGCGAGGACGACCGGGCAGGAGAAGCCTGTGCGTCGCGGTCACCCTCCTTCGCAGGAAGGGGCGCTGCCACGGGTGGAACTTCGGGAGCCCCCTTTGGCCTCTTTGCTGCGGGCGCCATCCTATCCAAGAGATGCGGACGTCAAGCCGCAGAAGCAGAGCAAGAAATAAAGACAAGAATCGAATGCTTACGGGTCGTCGCCAGTGAGCTCAAGCGGCCTCCGGCCAAATTTGAAGCCTGAAAGCCGGCTGGAGGGTCAACCTCGGGAAGCTTGGAGGCGGAAGGTGCGTCTGCGGTTCGCCTCGGGGCCGGGGCGATCTCCCGCCGTCCTTCTCGTCATTGTCCTCGTCATCGTCTTCGTCGTCATCGTCATCGTCATCGCTCGGAGAGAGGCGGAGAACGTGGGACCTGCGCCGGGGAGGGGAGCCCTCGACTCTCCGTCAGAGTCAGGCCCTTTTCCCCGCTCCCCTCCTTCCTCCTCCTCGCTGGAGTCGTCGGAGGGCACGTCCACCGGTCCCTCGGGGGCTTCCAGGGGCACGGGCCCCTCCCCGTTGAAGATGGGCATGGACTTCACCACCCGCTCTCAGTCGTCGCGGAGGAAAAAGGGCGTATGAGCGCCCTCCAACCTCGCCACATTGCTGTAACACCCTCGATGCGACTATAGCTCCCACGTGTCGAGGCACGACTTAGAGACATAATCGCATTGAAGGCATATGTCGCAAGTAAGGTAATCTTTACACATCCCATGTAATATAATAATAAAGGGGAGATAACATAGTTGGCTTACACTCGCCACGTCAATCAAGGTACATAAATAACATTACATCAACCAACACTCATGGCCCGACTACGGCGTCAAAATAAAAGATAACCCAACATGCGACACGGTCCCGATCACCCCCAACTGGGCACTACTACTGACCGTCAGGAAAGGAAACATAGTAACATTGAGAGTCCTCGTCGAACTCCCACTTGAGCTCGAGCGCGTCACCTGGAGCGGAATCATCAGGCCCTGCATCTGGTGTAATAGTAATCTGTGAGCCACAGGGACTCAGCAATCTCGCACCCTCGCGATCAAAAACTATTTAAGCTTATAGGTAAGGCAAGGTAAATATAAGTGGAGCTGCAGCAAGCGACTAGCATATATGGTGGCTATCCTGTTCGCAAAAGAGAGCGAGAAGAGAAGGCAAAGTGCGAGCGAGAATCTAGAGAGCAACCTGCGCAAGCATTACTCCAACACCGTGTCCACCTCCCGGACTCCGCCGAGAAGAGGCCATCACGGTAACTCACACGGTTGATTCATTTTAATTAGGTTAAGGTTCAAGTTATCTACAACCGGACATTAACAAATTCCCATCTGCCCATAACCGCGGGCACGGCTTTCGAAAGTTCAAATCCCTGCAGGGGAGTCCCAACTTAGCCCATGACAAGCTCTCACGGTCAACGAAGGAATAGACCTCCTACCGAGAAGTTCCGATCAGACTCGGTACCTCGGTTCTTCAAGACACTTTGACAGGTTAAAACAAAACCAGCAACATCACCCGAATGTGCCGACAAATCCCGATAGGAGCTGCACATATCTCGTTCTCAGGGCACACTCAGATGAGCCAGGCATTGGGTAGGCCAGCCCAGAGTTGCCCCTGGTAGCCCCGGACATCGCTCGGTTGGACCAACACTGAGAGGAGCACTGGCCCGGGGGGGTTTAAATACGATGACCCTCGGGCTCCGGAAATCCAAGGGGAAAAAGGCTAGGTGGCAAATGGTAAGACCAAGGTTGTGCATTGCTGGAAAAGCTTTAATCAAGGCGAACTATCAAGGGGTTCCCATTATAATCCAACCGCGTAAGGAACGCAAAATCCGGGAACATAACACCGATATGACGGAAACTAGGGCGGCAAGAGTGGAACAATACACTAGGAAAGAAGCCGAGCCTTCCACCCTTTACCAAGTATATAGATGCATTAAGATAACAAGATAATATAATGATATCCCAACCAGTAAATAAATGTTCCAACAAGGAACGGCCTCCAATCTTCACCTGCAACTAGAACCGCTATAAGAGGGGCTGAGCAAAGCGGTAACATATCCAATCAACAGTTTGCTAGGACATGGTGGTTTGAGGGCTGACATGGCAATTTGGGAGGCTTGAAAGCAAGCGGTAGGCATCGTAGCATTGGCATAGCAAAAGAGCGAGCAATCTAGCATAGCAAAGATAGTAGTGATTTCGAGGGTATGATCATCTTGCCTGCAAAGTTGTCAGAGTTGACTGGATCCTCGAAAGCAAACTCAACGGGCTCCTCGTTAGCGAACTCGTCTCCCGGCTCTACCCAAACAAGACAAACAAGCAAAACGGACACAATCAACCACGTGCAAGGATCAACAATATGATGCAAGGATGGTATGCTATGCGGGATGCGATGTGGGATGCATATGCAAGAATTGACAAGGGATGGATGAACCTGGCCTCAACTTGGAAATCCAAGTGTGCCACTGGAAAGATTAGATGAAGTCTCTTGAAAACGATATAAAGATCACCGGAATCGGAGTTACGGTTTGGAAATGGCAAGCGATTCAAATATGACACCGGTCTGCGATTTACAGCAAGTAGCCATCTAAATGCAATGAGATGAACATGCTACAGCACCCAAACATGACACCAAAATACATGGCAGGGATGCATTCAAGATGCTTAACAAAAGTCTAGCACAGAGCTACGGCCAATTCATCCATTAACAGGTTCAAACAAGCATGGCAAAATTGCATATGGTAAACAGTTCTCAGACTTAGTGAAATTAACACTTGTCTGGAATTTCAGATCAGGTAGCACTCTTCGGAGCAACAAAACTACATGCTACAGGACCTGAACATGGCAAAGTAAAGCATGGCATGGAGATACTCAAAGAGCTTAACAAAAGTCCCTTAGTGACCTTGAGCCAAAAGGGATCAGAAAATACAATTGCAAGCATGTGAACATGGCAAAAACATAATCAGATCACAGACTTAGTGAAAACTGGAGCATGCTGAAAACAGATATCAAGTAGGCATGTTTACGAGCTCGATGCACTCACTACGGAGCAAGTCATGACAAAGCTAAGCATACATCCATCAAGAACACACAAAATGCAAGCTAGACATGGCAAGAACAATAACATAGCATGCACGGATCAACTACAACATCATCGGCAAAATTGCAAATAAGTTGACAATCTGCCCAGATTCACAAAGTAGCAAAAGTAGAGCTCGATTGACTCAAGCTAGGGTGCTCCATAATTGCAAACAAAGACATGGATGGATAGATCACTACAAGATTAACAAAACATCCTTACTGATCATCCTCAAAAGAGGCACGGATCACTCGGAAACAACATGAACATATGACAACATGAGATAAACAGCTCAAGGACTTAGTGGAAATGCTAAGTCCCTGAAATCAGCACTACCAAGTGCCTCACTTTGCAAGCTCGTGCTAGTCACCACACACATCACAAAAATACATGGGTTGCACCTCTGGAAAGATGACAAAACCCTTAACAAAACATATGTAGAGCTCATGGGCATATCATGCACACAATAATCATGGCAAAAATGACAAATATGCAAATGGAGTAGCAGATCTGACAATTATCACAAGTAGCCCTCTTCTAACAGCATTTCGGGCATCAAGATGAACTCAAATGAAAATGATGCAATGGAATGAAATGATGTACTCTCTGAGGCGAACATTTTCATATGCCATATGCCAAAAACGGAGCTACGGATGAGGAGATACGATGCTATGACCATGGGCACTTGGACTAGGGTTAGGAACAAAAGTCAATCGAGAGGGAGTTCCAGATCTGGATCTGGCGCACGCCGACCGAGGCAAGTCCGGCGAGCTCGTCGGGGAGGCAGGCTGGCGTCTTGCCGGAGAGGAGAGGAGGCAGGGCGGCGGACCCGGCCGCAGGGCGGTGAGGCGACGATGGCGCCGCGGTGGTCGGCGAAGGCGGCGGCGTCGGGCGCGCGGGGCGGCCCCGAGAGGCAGCCGTCGACGCCGGCGAGGGGCGCGACGATGGCGGCGGCGGCGCAAGGGACCGGCGACGGGGAAGAGGAGTCGCGGGGCAGCGCTGGCTCTTCGGGCCGGGATGGCCGGACGCGGGCCCCGCGGGCCCTGGCGGCGGCGGCGGAGTGGGCGCCTGGGCGGGCGAATCAGACGGCGACAAGTGGCGGCGGCGGGATTTTTGTCCGGTCGCGAGGAGAGGGAGAGATCTAGGGTTTGCCCCGAAAATTTCCGGGTGTGATCTTTAATAGAGGTGGAGGGAGCTAGGAGAGTCCAAATGAGGTGCGGTTTTCGGCCACGCAATCATGATCGAACGCTCTAGATGATAGAGCAGGTTTAGGTGGGTTTTGGGCCAAATTGGAGGGGTGTTGGGTTGCACACACACGAGGCCTTTTCGGTCCCTCGGTTAACCGTTGGAGTAACAAACGAAATCCAAATGATACAAAACTTGACAGGTGGTCTACCGGTAGTAAACCAAGGCCGCTTGGCAAGTCTCGGTCCAATCCGGAAATGTTTAATCCCCACACACGAAAGAAAGGTAGAAATGACCACCGGAGGAGAACGAAGCGCCGGAATGCAAAACGGACAACGGGGAAAATGCTCGAATGCATGAGATGAACACGTATGCAAATGCAATGCACATGATGACATGATATGAGATGCATGACAACGACAACAACACACGGAGACAAAAACCCGAACCCGAGAAAATAAAATAACTTAACGCCGGAAACGGCAAGAGTTGGAGTACAAATTGGGAAAGTATATCCGGGGTGTTACAACACTCCACCACTACGAAAGGATCTCGTCCCGAGATCTAGGACTGAAAGAACGCCGGGTACTCAGAACGGAGGTGATCCTCGCGTTCCCAGGTAGCTTCACGGTCGGAATGGTGTGACCACTTGACTTTGAGGAATTTGATTGACTTATTGCGAGTCTTGCATTCAATCTCTTCAAGAATAGCCACTGGGTGCTCACGATAGGAAAGATCTTCTTGGAGCTCAATGTCCTCGAAGTTGACGGTGCGGTCAGGAGTCTTGAAGCACTTTCGGAGCTGAGAGACATGGAACACATCATGAACTTTTGCAATGTTTGAAGGAAGCTCGAGTTGATAGGCGAGATCGCCTCTCTTGCTGACAATCTTGAAAGGTCCCACGTATCTGGGGGCAAGCTTCCCTTTGATACCGAAGCGACGAGTACCTTTCATAGGAGAGACGCGGAGGTAAACATGATCTCCGATCTCGAAAGCCAAATCACGGTGCTTACTATCATAGTAGCTCTTCTGACGGGATTGGGCTGCTTTGAGGTTATCACGAATGACTTTGCACATTTCCTCTGCCTCTGTGATTAAGTCATTACCCAAAAGCTGACGTTCACCGGTTTCAGACCAGTTGAGAGGGGTACGGCACTTCCTGCCATACAGAATTTCAAATGGGGCCTTGCCCGAACTTGCTTGAAAACTGTTGTTGTAGGAGAATTCAGCATAAGGAAGACAATCCTCCCACTTCATGCCGAAGGAGATCACACAAGCCCTGAGCATATCTTCAAGAATCTGGTTGACACGCTCGACTTGACCGCTAGTTTGAGGATGGAAAGCTGTGCTGAAGCGGATGTTGGTGCCCATGGCCTTCTGAAAAGAATCCCAAAACTTGGAGGTAAAGATGCTGCCACGGTCTGAAGAGATCACTTGTGGAATACCGTGCAGAGAGACAATTCGAGAGGTATAGAGTTCCGCCAATTGAGCTGCAGTGATCGACTCTTTGATAGGTAGAAAGTGAGCCACTTTGGTGAGTTTGTCGATGACAACGAATATAGCATCATTGCCACGCTTGGACTTTGGAAACCCAGTCACGAAGTCCATTTCAATGTGGTCAAACTTCCATTCTGGAATGGCAAGAGGTTGGAGGAGACCAGCTGGCCTTTGGTGTTCTGCCTTCACTCTTCTGCAGACATCACATTCATTCACGAATTGAGCAATCTCGCGCTTCATTCGAGTCCACCAATAAGCCTGCTTGAGGTCCTGATACATCTTCGTACTCCCAGGGTGGATGGAGAGGAGAGAATTGTGAGCCTCGTTCATGATCACTTTACGAAGTTCACCTTTGGGCACAACAATACGATCCTCGAAGAAGAGAGTGTCCTTGTCATCAAGGCGGTAGCACTTGTACTTGGGTTGACTCTTGGCAATCCCAATCTTCACCTTTTTCACCATAGCATCAAGAAGCTGGGCTTGGCGAATCTGGTCTTCTAAGGTAGGAGAGACTTGAAGGTTGGCGAGGAAACCTTGAGGAACCACTTGCAGATTAAGTTTGCGGAAAGCTTCACAAAGCTCGGGTTGATAAGGCTTGAGAATCAGACTGTTGCAGTAAGCCTTTCTGCTCAATGCGTCAGCAATCACATTGGCCTTGCCTGGAGTATACTCGATACTCGGATTATACTCTTGAATCATTTCGACCCATCGAGTTTGCCTGAGGTTGAGATTAGGCTGAGTGAAGATGTACTTGAGACTCTTGTGATCAGTGAAAATGTCCACTTTTCTTCCCAATAAGAGATGTCTCCAAGTCAAAAGAGCATGCACAACTGCCGCCAACTCGAGATCATGAGTGGGGTAGTTCTTCTCATTAGGCTTCAACTGGCGAGAGGTATAAGCAACAACTTTCTTCTCTTGCATCAACACTGCGCCAAGACCTTGGAGAGAGGCATCACAAAAGACCTCGTACGGCTTGGATTCATCAGGCGGAGTCAGAACTGGAGCAGTGATCAATTTCTCTTTCAAAGTGTTGAAAGCAATGTCACACTCCGGAGACCAAACGTACTTGACGTGCTTCTGGAGAAGATTTGAGAGAGGCTTCGCGATCTTAGAAAAGTTTTCAACGAATCTTCGACAATAGCTTGCGAGACCGAGGAAGCTACGGAGTTGCTTCACGTTCTGAGGAGGTTCCCAATTCACAATTGCAGACACCTTCTCAGGATTCACGGCAATGCCCTTGGCAGAGATGATATGACCAAGATAAAGAACCTCATCGAGCCAAAATTCACACTTGGAGAACTTGGCGTAGAACTGATGTTCCCTGAGCTTATCGAGTACCAAACGCAAGTGCTTGGCATGATCTTCCTTGTTCTTCGAGAAAACCAGAATGTCGTCGAGATAGACCAAAACGAAGTCATTGGTGTAGGCGTTGAAGATGAAGTTCATCATGCGAGAGAACGTCGGAGGAGCGTTGACGAGGCCAAAAGACATGACAGTGTATTCATATGAACCATAGCTTGTCCTGAAAGCCGTCTTGGGAATATCTTGCTCACGGATTCGAATCTGATGATAACCCATACGGAGATCAAGCTTGGAGAATACTTGGGCACCTTTGAGTTGTTCGAACAGCTCATTGATGTTGGGAAGTGGGTATTTGTTCTTGATGGTCTTCTTGTTCAATGGACGGTAATCAACACAAAGTCGGTCCGTTCCATCCTTCTTCTTCACAAAAAGAACACCACAACCCCACGGAGAAGAACTAGGCCGGATGAGACCCATTTTCTCTTGAATATCGAGTTGCTTCTTCAGCTCCTTCAACTCTTCAGGTCCGAGCTTGTAAGGACGCTTGCACACAGGTTCCGTGCCGGGCTCAAGATCAATGACGAATTCAACTGGCCGGTGCGGAGGCATTCCTGGAAGCTCTTCTGGAAAGACGTCTTGATATTCGCAAACGACTGGAATTTGCGAGATAGCATCCAGTTCACCCTTCTCATTGAGAGAAAACAGACGGATGGTATCATCCCGAGCGGCAAAGACAATTACATCCTCAGACGAATGAGTCAATTGAATCTGCCTGGCTGCACAATCAAGCTGAGCCTTGTGCTTAGAAAGCCAATCCATCCCGAGAATAAGATCAATATCCGAGTTACCAAGAACCACGGAGAAGAAGAAACTTGTAGTCGCCCAACGTGATAGTAACATCCGGGGCGATAGCGCTTGCATTCATGATTTACCCGGAGAAACCACAGAAAACTGTCTAGGCAAATCTTGTAAAGGCAACTCATGCTTAGAAACAAATGGTCTCGAGATGAAACAATGCGATGCACCCGTGTCAAAAAGAACTTTTGCAGGAATATCATTAACAGGAAGGTTACCCATAATGACATCTGACGAGTCCTCTGCCTGAGCTGCATTCATCAAGTTGACCTTGGCGGACTTGGGGTTATGCTTGACCACAGCTGTACTTGCCGATCTGACAGGAGGAGGAGGAAGACGCCTCTGGTTGAAGCACTTGTTGGCATAGTGACCCTTCTGTTGGCACTTGTTGCATGTGACCTCTGAAAGCGGACGGTGATACGGAGCACTCGATCTTGGAGCTTGAGACGAAGTCTTGTTCTGAAAGCCAGGTTCGGTGGGTGGGAAGATCCACTGCCACCTTTGCTCTTCTGCTGATACGGCTGATGGAACAAAGGAGGAGGAAGCCAATACTTCTGCTGCTTGGCCACTTGAGTAGAGGAAGAAGGAGTAACATCTCTGACTCGCTTCTTGGAAGCATCACACCTCAACTGAGCAGCCTCTTGCTTCAATGCCATGTTGTAGAACTCATCGTACCTCAAGGGCTCAAAGAGAACAAGAGCTAGCTGAATTTCTTCTCTGAGACCACCCCTGAACTGGTATATCATGCTCTTCTCATCAGGGACGTCCTGCTTGGCAAAGCGGGCGAGCTTCTGAAACAACTTGTTGTAGTCATAGACAGACAAAGAGCCTTGCTTCAGGTTGCGGAATTCCTCACGCTTGCTTTCAACCACGCTCTGAGGGATATGGTGAGCTCTGAAATCTTGACGGAATTCATCCCAAGTGATAACACGTCCACCTCTGGAGTCCTTGTACTGCTGGAACCATTCTGCAGCTTGATCTTTGAGTTGGAAGGAAGCGAACTTGACAAAGTCCTCAGGCCTGACGTTACTGCACTCGAAATGCTTGCACAGATCCACAAGCCAATCGTCAGCATCGGTTGCCTCAACACAATTGCTGAAAGTCTTTGGCCCGTTAGCAAGGAACTGGTTGAGTGTAGCAGAGTGATTCTGATTGTTGCCTTGGTTCCCTTGGTTGCCTTGATTGCGCTCTTGGAGAATTTGCATGATCAACTGTGTGTTTGCATTGGTTGCGGCCATCACAGCTTGCCATGCCTCCGGAGGAGGTGGAGGTGGTGGCGGATCTTGATTCTGATTCTGATGGTGCTCTTAGCGGGAGCCATCCTGAAGAGGTTGACCACCATTAGCACATAGACAGATAAAATGAAGCTGAATCCAACGGAATGAAAATTGCAACATATAGTCTTCACATCCGAACAAAATGAACGAATGCATTCCTCTTGAAATGGTCACATATCCATAAATTGAGAAGCCACGTAGAATTAAGGTAGAGAAATAAATCAACAAGGTACGGATCAAGAACGAATAATCGGTAAGAAATCCCAATCTCAAACCAATATCCGTGGAAGAAGAACTAGAGCTACTAGAATTCCCACCTATGAAACTCCCGAACCTTTCCGGTTATGCAATCAGGTGTTGGGGATACAGGGGAAGCATAATATCTCACCCAATTCTAGCAAATCCTACATCCAGCTGTATCCATCCTTCAACACATAACCGAGAAAAACTTCGGAAACCATCTACCTCAACCTTCGAAAAGCATCCGTTATACAAGTTATGGCGATACTCCCGAACTCCCGCCCCAGTACTGGGTGGCGTCGAGGTTATCTCACCAACGAACTGCATAAAAGAGATTTTCGATGTCGGCGTACTAAACTCAGGTATTCCAGAACTGCAACGATAAAATTATGACGACAACACCTCAGAGCTCAACTCCCCGGGACACTTCCACAAAACCCCTGACAGGAGGCACCAAGACAATGTTCTCATCATAAAACCATCGGAACGATTCCAAGATACCCGCGTGATCCTAAATTTTTTTAGTGAAATTTGAGAAGAGAAGAGTCAAAACTCTACGTCAGGATGCCTTACCAGAGCGATGAGGAGACTGGGAAGTAAAAAGAATTCCTAAACTCTCCGATATATAATTCCTAAATGACTCAAAACATTTTTCTAGACACAACTCGGCCGCTAAAAACGATCAAGCAATGGGGCTCCTAAGGTCGGGGAAGGCTCTGATTACCAACTTGTAACACCCTCGATGCGACTATAGCTCCCACGTGTCGAGGCACGACTTAGAGACATAATCGCATTGAAGGCATATGTCGCAAGTAAGGTAATCTTTACACATCCCATGTAATATAATAATAAAGGGGAGATAACATAGTTGGCTTACACTCGCCACGTCAATCAAGGTACATAAATAACATTACATCATCCAAACACTCATGGCCCGACTACGGCGCCAAAATAAAAGATAACCCAACATGCGACACGGTCCCGATCACCCCCAACTGGGCACCACTACTGATCATCAGGAAAGGAAACATAATAACGTTGAGAGTCCTCGTCGAACTCCCACTTGAGCTCGAGCGCGTCACCTGGAGCGGAATCATCAGGCCCTGCATCTGGTGTAATAGTAATCTGTGAGCCACAGGGACTCAGCAATCTCGCACCCTCGCGATCAAGACTATTTAAGCTTATAGGTAAGGCAAGGTAAATATAAGTGGAGCTGCAGCAAGCGACTAGCATATATGGTGGCTATCCTGTTCGCAAAAGAGAGCGAGAAGAGGAGGCAAAGCGCGAGCGAGAAACTAGAGAGCAACCTGCGCAAGCATGACTCCAACACCGTGTCCACCTCTCGGACTCCGCCGAGAAGAGGCCATCACGGTAACACACTCAGTTGATTCATTTTACTTAGGTTAAGGTTCAAGTTATCTACAACTGGACATTAACAAATTCCCATCTGCCCATAACTGCGGGCATGGCTTTCGAAAGATCAAATCCCTGCAGGGGAGTCCCAACTTAGCCCATGACAAGCTCTCACGGTCAACGAAGGAATAGACTTCCTCCCGAGACGTTCCGATCAGACTCAGTACCTCGGTTCTTCAAGACACTTCGACAGGTTAAAACAAAACCAGCAACATCGCCCGAATGTGCCGACAAATACCGATAGGAGCTGCACATATCTCGTTCTCAGGGCACACTCAGATGAGCCAGACGTCAGGTAGGCCAGCCCAGAGTTGCCCCTGGTAGCCCCGGACATCGCTCGGTTGGACCAACACTCAGAGGAGCACTGGCCCGGGGGGGTTTAAATAAGATGACCCTCTGCTCTGAAAACCCAAGGGAAAAAAAGGCTAGGTGGCAAATGGTAAGACCAAGGTTGGGCATTGCTGGAAAAGCTTTAATCAAGGCAGACTATCAAGGGGTTCCCATTATAACCCAACCGCGTAAGGAACGCAAAATCCGGGAACATAACACCGATATGACGGAAACTAGGGCGGCAAGAGTGGAACAAAACACTAGGCGAGAGGCCGAGCCTTCCACCCTTTACCAAGTATATAGATGCATTAAGATAACAAGATAATATAATGATATCCCAACAAGTAAATAAATGTTCCAACAAGGAACGGCCTCCAATCTTCACCTGCAACTAGCAACGCTATAAGAGGGGCTGAGCAAAGCGGTAACATAGCCAATCAACGGTTTGCTAGGACATGGTGGGTTAGAGGTTTGACATGGCAATTTGGGAGGCTTGAAAGCAAGTGGTAGGCATCGTAGCATTGGCATAGCAAAAGAGCGAGCAATCTAGCATAGCAAAGATAGTAGTGATTTCGAGGGTATGATCATCTTGCCTGCAAAGTTGTCAGAGTTGACTGGATCCTCGAAAGCAAACTCAACGGGCTCCTCGTTAGCGAACTCGTCTCCCGGCTCTACCCAAACAAGACAAACAAGCAACAAGGACACAATCAACCACGTGCAAGGATCAAACAATATGATGCAAAGATGGTATGCTATGCGGGATGCGATGCGGGATGCATATGCAAGATTGACAAGGGATGCATGAATCTGGCCTCAAATTGGAAATACAAGTGTGCCACTGGAAAGATGAGATGAAACCGCTTGAAAACGATATAAAGAACACCGGAATCGGAGTTACGGTTTGGAAATGGCAAGCAATTCAAATATGACACCGGTCTGCGATTTACAGCAAGTAGCCATCTAAATGCAATGAGATGAACATGCTACAGCACCCAAACATGACACCAAAATACATGGCAGGGATCCATTCAAGATGCTTAACAAAAGTCTAGCAATGAGCTACGGCCAATTCATCCATTAACAGGTTCAAACAAGCATGGCAAAATTGCATATGGTAAACAGATCTCAGACTTAGTGAAATTAACACTTGTCTGGAATTCGAGATCAGGTAGCACTCTTCGGAGCAACAAAACTACATGCTACAGGACCTGAACATGGCAAAGTAAAGCATGGCATGGAGTTACTCAAAGATCTTAACAAAAGTCCCATAGTGACCTTGAGCCTAAAGGGATCATAAAATACCATTGCAAGCATGTGAACATGGCAAAACATAATCAGATCACAGACTTAGTGAAAACTAGCACATGTTGAAAACAGATATCAAGTAGGCATGTTTACGAGCTCGATGCACTCACTACGGTGCAAGTCATGAAAAGCGAAGCATACATTTATCAAGAACACACAAAATGCAAGCTAGACATGGCAAGAACAATAGCATAGCATGCTCGGATCAACTACAACATCATTGGCAAAATTGCAAACAAGTTGACAATCTGCCCAGATTCACAAAGTAGCAAACGTAGAGCTCGATTGAATAAAGCTAGGGTGCTCAATAATTGCAAAAAAAGACATTGATGGATAGAGCACTACAAGATTAATAAAACATCCTTACTGATCATCCTCAAAAGAGGCACGGATCACTCGGAAACAACATGAACATATGACAACATGAGATAAACAGCTCAAGGACTTAGTGGAAATGCTAAGTCCCTGAAATCAGCACTACCAAGTGCCTCACTTTGCAAGCTCGTGCTAGTCACCACACACATCGCAAAAATACATGGGTTACACCTCTGGAAAGATGACAAAACCCTTAACAAAACATATGTAGAGCTCACGGGCATATCATGCACACAATAATCATGGCAAAAATGACAAATATGCAAATGGAGTAGCAGATCTGACAATTATATCAAGTAGCCCTCTTCTAACAGCATTTCGGGCATAAAGATGAACTCAAATGAAAATGATGCAAGGGAATGAAATGATGTACTCTCTGAGGCGAACATTTTGATATGCTATATGCCAAAAATGGAGCTACGGATGAGGAGATATGATGCTATGACCATGGGCACTTGGACTAGGGTTAGGAACAAAAGTCAACCGAGAGGGAGTTCCAGATCTGGATCTGGCGCACGCCGACTGAGGCAAGTCCGTCGAGCTCGTCGGGGAGGCAGGCTGGCGGCTTGCCGGAGAGGAGAGGAGGCCGGGCGGCGGGGCGGCGGACCCGGTTGCGTGGCGGCGAGGCGACGATGGCGCCGTGGTGGTCGGCGAAGGCGGCGGCGGCGGGCGCGCGGGGAGGAGAGGCGGCCGGAGCGGGCGGCGGTGGCGGTCGTCGATGCCGGCGAGGGGCGCGATGATGGCTGCGGCGGCGCAAGGGACCGGCGACGGGAAAGAGGAGGCGCGGGGCGGCGCTGGCTCTTCGGGCCGGGAGGGCCGGACGCGGGCCCGCGTGCCCTGGCGGCCGCGGCGGAGTGGGCGCCCGGGTGGGTGAATCAGACGGTGACAAGTGGCGGCAGCGGGGTGGAAATGGACATGTCCGGCGGCGGGATTTTTGTCCGGTCGCGAGGAGAGGGAGAGATCTAGGGTTTGCCCCAAAAATTTCGGGGAGTGATCTTTAAATAGAGGTGGAGGGAGCTAGGAGAGTCCAAATGAGGTGCGATTTTCGGCCACGCGATCGTGATCGAACGCTCTAGATGATGGAGCAGGTTTAGGTGGGTTTTGGGCCAAATTGGAGGGGTGTTGGGCTGCACACACACAAGGCCTTTTTGGTCCCTCGGTTAACCGTTGGAGTATCAAACGAAATCCAAATGATACGAAACTTGACAGGCGGTCTACCGGTAGTAAACCAAGGCCGGTTGGCAAGTCTCGGTCCCATCCGGAAATGTTTAATCCCCACACACGAAAGAAAGGTAGAAATGACCACCGGAGGAGAACGAAGCGCCGGAATGCAAAACGGACAACGGGGAAAATGCTCGAATGCATGAGATGAACACGTATGCAAATGCAATGCACATGATGACATGATATGAGATGCATGACAACGACAACAACACACGGAGACAAAAATCTGAACCTGAGAAAATAAAATAACTTAACGCCGGAAATGGCAAGAGTTGGAGTACAAATTGGGAAAGTAATATCCGGGGTGTTACAATTGCCCCCAACAAGAGATTGGAGAACCGCAGCCAGGTCTCTGTCGGCCAAGGCCGCAGGGCTCGGACGGGGCCTCCACATTGGAAGTGAGTACTGCCGAAGCGGAGCCAGCTGGTGCTCCAGGAACTCCCTCAGCAGCGACGCGCCGGTCAGCTTCGCTGCTGCCATGTTGGTCGGCCTCATATCCGCGTCCATCTTATCCAACACCATCTTTGCGCGGGGATCCGCGAGCTCCGCTCGACCCCAGTCGCTGGAGCTCGTGGGCTGCTCCGTGGGCAAGATCAGCCGAGGGTGGATGCGCCCAGCATCCACCAAGATCCACTTGCTCTTGAAGCCCTCAATCCTTTTCCCAGGATTCGAGATGGCAATGGCACCACCGTACGCGATGAAGCTCGTGCACGCGGAAGCAGGACCACGAGAGGTCCGGAGGTAGAAGTAGTGGCGCAGCAAGGCCACTGAGGGCTGCACCCCAACGTGGGCCTTGCAATAATAAGCAAAGATTGCCAGCAGAAGGACGGAGTGGGGATGGAGATGCAGGGCCTGTAGCTTGTAATGGCGGAGGACAGAGAAGAAGAACTCGGAGAAGGGAGGCACTAGGCCAGCAACAATGGCACTTATGAAGAGTAGATAGAAGGTGCTCCTTTGACCCTCAGGGGTGGCGGAGCCGGCCTTGAACACCTTCGCCCCGTCGATGCCCCACGCCGTCGCCATCCGGCGCAACCGGGCAAGGCTCGCCTCCGACACGTTCGGCGGATCCAGGGCAGACGAGTACCAAGCTGCGGCCGGGGGCTGGCGAGGCGCCATGGCTTCCTAGGTCGCACGGTCAGAGCAGATCTGGAAATTTCGGAGGGAGGAAGGAGAGGCGCAAGAAAGGGGATCTGAGAAGCAACCGGGGAAAGCAGGAAGCAGGGCCTAGGCAGATGCCACTCCCTTATCAACTCGCGCGGTTGCTAAGGCGCCCACGTCCAGTCAACTGCCACGCGGCGTCCAAGGCCGCAGGCTATTAGGGCCCGCGGCGCTTCGCTCTTGCCCTTCCACCTCCCAGCACGGCCATGTCCGGTCGCGCCTTGGGCCCGGGGGCTACTGTCGGCGTTCTGGGAACGGGGGTCCCCAGACTTCCCTGCCTGCGGCCTGCGGCGTGGCTCAAAGGGGGGCCCAGCACGGCCCATCTTCACCAACACAAACCCAAGGCCCTCGCGAGGGGCCAAGCCTCGCGGGGCGGATCACGCGGAGCTTCCTCAAGCATGGCCTCTTCAGGCTGGCTCACGAGGAGGCGGAGAGATCAAGGCGGGGTACCTCGCGAGGTGCCCGTGACGCAAGCCATGACGACTCAGGGCGCCAGGCAGGTGCCAGCCCGCGCAGCGTCCTCCTTTCCTCTTTGGTGCAAAGGGGCAAGCGCAGCCGCGGGGTACCGAGGCATCAGGCAAAGGTTGCCATTTCGGTGCAACGAGACCAAGACCAGGAGGACTACGAGAGAGAGGTCACCGTGGAGCCCAAGACGGCGTCATCACCAGAGCTTTGCACAAACGAAGACCACTTTTGTCAGGATAGCTGATACTTGCTGTCCCCCTTCAAATTAGCCCGCCATTGTTGGCTCCCTTCCCGCTCGATATTTGGGAAGAGGACCAGGGCCTCTATATATAGGACCAGCCACCCACATAGCAAGCGGGTTCGGTCGGTTGGAGGAAGAAGAGAGAGAGAGAGAGAGAAAGGTGACTGAACTCCTCTGAGTAGTTCATCGCCCCAGCCAAGAACAGACCCTCGCGAGGCTGTTTGTCAGGACCCCGACTCAATGACACATCGATCTAGCATGTAACACCTCATATCACTTTGCGGCCTCACGCACGGTATCCCCACGGGTGTCGCCTTACCTTTGCCCGGGACCGTTTGCGCCTTTTGGCACACGTATATGACAGTGTCGCTAGCATCCATATGATAAGGAGCCCGGGCTGACATGGCTAGTCGTAAACCCAAAGTGGCACAAACTTACAGGGACAGGCATCCATGACCCAGCATCGAACGTGTCGGTCATCAGCGAGTGAATCCAGGCTGTAGCACTGGGCTAACAGGACTCCGGTGAACCGGGCTGTAGCGGGCTAACAGGACTCCGGTATTCATCGCGTGACATTTCCCCGAAGGGACAGACACAGGATCGAAGAAGGACACATGCCGGCCAGCCTAAGTGTTCCGGAGCAGTAGCAAGCTACCAGGGCTCAGTGGAAGCACTAGGAGACATTTCCCGGTAAGAGAGACTACTAAGGATAAACAACTAGATAGTCAGATCCCACACATAGCAATACACATTACACGTACGCATAACATGCAAGTATGTGCTGTACAACATGGCATCACAGCATAACTCAACAACTCATATAGATAAAGGCTCAGAAGAGCCATCATAGCATTATTACAAACAGGGGTCACATGACCCAACATTCAGAGCAATCAAGCAACAAACGGAAGCATTACATGTCTGAGTACAGACATCTATAAATGAAAAAGGCTGAAAGCCTGACTATCTACAACGTCCGATCAAGATCGTAGCTGAGGTACAAGCTACTCGTCGAAGTCCACGAGAACACTAGTAAGACCGAAGTCTCCGCTGCAGAAACATAAATAAAGCAACATGAGTACAAAGGTACTCAGCAAGACTTACATCAGATCCTATCATACATGCATTTGTATCAAGAGGGTAATGTGGGGTTTAGTTGCAGCAAGCCAGCTTTGACTCTGTGGCTATCCTGTTCTACGACTACCAGAACTTCTTTGAGGTGATATGGCGCACACGAGTCCACTAATCACCACACAATACACCACTATGGATTCATTCCCGTCTCCCTACGAGAAGGCCATCCATAGCACTCACACTTGTCTTGAGCATTTTATAGTATCCACTTCAAGTTGTCTATGTACCATGTAAGCATCCAAGAAGTCCATAACCGCGGACCCGGCTATTCGAATAGATCATGTTAACCCTGCAGGGGTGTACTTCTTCACACACGCTCTCGCCACTTACCGCCATGTACACGTCATGTATCTCGGCAACCTTCAAGCGGAAGCCTGGCGAGGGTGTCGGCCACGACCTGACTAACCACACAAGACTCTAGTCCAGGTTTATCGCCTATTCGGGTTCCATCCGCAAGGAGATCCGGCCGGGGTGTCGCTCACGGCCCCAAACGATGTGAGCAGGGTTCCCAAGCCCACCATCCGGGTGCCACTTGGTACACCGTGCCACCTGTGCCTAGTCTGTCCCAAGCCCACCCTGCCGGGTGCCACTTGGTAGAAAAATAGCACTACCTACAAACACCAGAAACTAGTTGCGACTCCTGGACAGAGATCAAGTTGGTTAATAAGTCGAGAGGGGTCGAGTTACCGGAACCCAATGTGTGGTAGTATCGAGTCATTGGACAACATACATAGAACTCAGTGCTTAAGGACGGTTCCAGTGAGACAACCCACCATGTACTCCTACATGGCCTCTCACCGCTACCTTTACCAAATCGTGTTCACACACTTCACTCTCAGCATCAGAACATATCATAACACTCCGATTCATTCCCAATGAATCAGACCTGACACAACTCTAAGCAATAGCAGGCATAGCATGGTAGGAACACATCAGTGGCTTCAATCAACTCCTACACATGCTAGTGGGTTTCAACTATTTACTGTGGCAATGACAGGTCATGCAGAGGAATGGGTTCAACTACCGCAGCACAAAGTAGCAGATGAATCGTTGTTGTCCTAATGCAATAACAAAGAGCAGGAGTGAGAGAGTAGGATTATATCGGAATGAACAAGGGGGTTTGCTTTCCTGGTAGATCAACAGAGGAGGCACTGCTTCACAGACAGGTACTCTGGAACGGTCTCCGGAGCAAGACCTATCGAGAAGGAACAGTGTCGGCAATCAATACACAAACATATGCAACAATATGATGCATGAACATGGCATGAAGATGTGATGCTGTTTGGGCTAATGCAACTAGTACTCATTTGGTTTGAAGTCCATTTGAACCATAAGCTCAAATGCACTTCCAAAGTAGGCTCTTATATATGCCATAATGTGTTTTCCCATATACAGCATGTATAAGTTGGTTTGTCATGCATGAAACTAGTACAGATGGATAGATTACATTTTTCTGATAATTTTTCATATATAAATTATTTCAATCTGAGCTACGGTTGAATTTCTATGAATTTTTGAAGTTTAAATTATTTTCTGGAATTTCCTGAATTAAAAATAATTCCAGAAAATAAATAATTACGTCAGCATTGAGTAAGCATGACGTCAGCAAGTCAACGGCGGCTGACTGGGTCAAACCTGACGTGTGGGGTCCACACGTCAGTGTCATAGTTAGTTAACAGGGGGTTATACAGGGTTAGTTTAATCCTAATTAAAAAGGTTAGTGGCGCTGGGGCCCACTATCAGTGTCAGGGGGGGTTAGTTAACGGTGATTAGCACTAAGCTAATCACCTGGCCGACGGGGCCCACTCGTCAGTGACCCTGGGGGGGTCAATTCCTAGGTCAAACAAGTCAAACCAGCTGGCGGTTAGTCGCCGGCGAGGTCCGCGGCGTACTTGTGCCTCGGGTTTCCTCTGTGGTGCTCCAAATGGCGCGCGGCTAGGCGCGTTGGAGAGCCAGCTCGATCGCGCGTCGGGCGGTGGCCGTGGCTGGGCCTGGGGTGGCCGGAGTCGACGGCGGCGAGCTCGGCTGCGGCTGCCGGAGTTCGGGATAGCGCGGGCGTGGGCTGCAGCTCGTGTTCGAGCGAACGGAGAGCACAGGCGGTAGCTATGAGGCAGCAGGAGCTCGTCGGAGCTACTACGCGAGGCGGAGGTGCTCGGGGGCATGGAGCTCGCCGGCCATGGCGGACGGTGGCTTCGGGCGCTCGCGGGGCAGCAGCTACAGGGCACGCGCGAGAGAGAGAGAGGTGAGGGGAAAGGAAGAGGGGCTCACGGCGGACTCGCAGAGCAGGCCAGTGTGCTCGGGGACGTCCTGCGTGCGGCGAATCGACGGCGATGGCGATCTGCGGCGGCCGGAGGTGATGAAGGCGACGACGACGGCTCCACGGGGCGCTCTAGCTTGTGTGGCTCGGCGGAGAGCTTCAGGGCGAGGGGGCGGAGCTTCTGCGCGTGTCGGAGAGGCGAGGGGGAGGCGGTGGCTACGGCTACGGTGGACGGCGGTGATGAGCTCCGCTCGGCTGCGCGCGAGAGAGAGCAGAGGAGGGGGGAAGGAATGAGAGAGAGTGAGAGGGTACGGGGGGGGGGGGGCGTGGCGTCTCCAGAGGCGTCCAGACGAGGAGGGGAGAGGGCAGGCAGGCAGGGAGGCTGGTGGCGTGGCGCGGCGGAGCGCGCGCGCGTCGGGCACGCGCCCATCCCCCTATCGAGGATGAAGACGACAGAGGAGGGGGCCAGTGGGCTGGGCCGGCGCTGGCTGCTGCTGGGCTGCACAGGGAGGAGGCCCAGGTAAGTTTCTCCTCTTTTTGTCTCTTTTCTAATATTCTGACATATGTTTTGATTTAGTAATAACACTAAATCAATTTATTTCCTTATGCCCATTTTTGTAGGAACTAGTGGCATTATTCCAGAGCTCCCCAACAGGTGGCATAATTTTTGGACATATATTAATATATATAACTAATATATTTCCAATGCAAATATTTATGCATTAATTCCAAATGGCCAAAATAAATACTTATGAGCGCCTAAAAATATTGGTTTGATTTTTATCTCTGTCCAATATTTTCAGAGGGCAACATGAACATTTTCTTGGACCTTTTTGGAGCAATTTTTATTTGGGGTTATTTCAAAAATGATTCTGAGGGTTCCACCAATCCTCATTTCAAAATTAAATGAATTTAAACATGATGCACAAATGACTAGCTAGTCTAGGTCATACCAGAACTAGGGATGTGACAACTCGCCCCCACTTGAAAGAATCTCGTCCCGAGATTCAGGGGTTGACGGAAAGAAAGCGGGGTACTCCAATCGAAGACGATCTTCTCGCTCCCAAGTAGCTTCTCTCTCGGAATGATGAGACCACTGAACTTTGAGAAACTTGATGTTCTGACGTCGGGTAACACGCTCTGCTTGATCAAGAATGCGAACCGGGTACTCTCGGTATGTGAGGTTATCTTGGAGATCAAGCGTTTCGTGGTCCACTCCGCGGATGGGATCCGAGAAGCAACGCCTGAGTTGAGAGACGTGGAAGACATCATGAACTCGAGAAAGATGTGGGGGTAGTTCCAACTGGTAGGCAACCTCTCCTCGTTTAGCGAGAATGCGAAAAGGACCAATAACGAGGAGCCAACTTGCCCTTGATACCGAAATGATGGGTACCCTTCAAAGGAGTAACCCAAAGGTAAGCTTTGTCACCAATTTCATAAGTCATATCCTTATGATGACGATCGTACTGGCTCTTTTGACGAGACTTGGGCTGTTTTCAAATTCTCACGAATGATGCGAACTTGCTCTTCTGCCTCCTGGATCATGTCCGGTCCAAAGAATTGTCTTTCACCGGTTTCTGACCAGTTCAAAGGTGTTCGACATCTTCGTCCATAGAGAACCTCAAAAGGAGCTTTCTTGAGGCTGGATTGATAGCTATTGTTATAAGCAAACTCGGCAAAAGGAAGACATTTCTCCCAATCCATACAGAATGAGATAATGCAAGCTCTGAGCATGTCTTCGAGAATTTGATTGACCCGTTCCACCTGACCACTCGACTGAGGGTGGAAAGCGGTACTGAAGGAAAGATGGGTTCCCATGGCAGTTTGGAAACTCTCCCAGAAATGAGAAGTGAAAAGACTGCCACGGTCTGAATTGATCTCTAGTGGAACACCATGAAGTGACACTATTCGAGAAATGTATAAGTCAGCAAGCTGACTAGCAGTGATACTCTCTCGAACAGGAAGGAAGTGAGCCACTTTGGAAAGACGATCAACGACTACGAAGATAGCGTTATTCCCTCTCTTGGTCCTGGGAAAACCGGTGATGAATTCCATACCAACTTTATCCCATTTCCATTCAGGAATAGCTAAAGGCTGAAGAGTGCCAGCAGGTCTTTGATACTCTGCCTTAACGCGACGACAAACGTCACATTTAGCAATGAACTCAGCGATTTCTCTCTTCATCCTAGTCCACCAGAACCTCTGGCGTAGATCCTGATACATCTTAGTACTACCGGGATGAATCGTGAGAGGAGATTCATGCGCCTCCTTAAGAATCAATTGTCGCAGATGTTGCTTCTTGGGGACCACCAGGCGGTTCCCAAAGAAAACAACACCTCGATCATCTATAGAGAAACTACCAGCAATACCCTTGGCAATGTTTCTCTTGATCCGGGTAATCCCCGTATCATGCTTCTGGGCTTCTATGATAAGATCCACAAGGGTAGGTTTCGCCACCAAGGTAGAAAGGAATCCGTGAGGAGCAATGTGAAGATTAAGCTTACAGAATTCCTCATGGAGAAGTGGTTGGCCTTGCTGCAACATGAGATTGTTGCAATAGGATTTACGGCTTAGAGCATCAGCCATGACATTGGCTTTGCCTGGGGTGTAGGTAATCCCTAGATCATAATCTGTGATCAACTCCAACCAACGTCTTTGCCTAAGGTTCAAATCTGGTTGGGTGAAATATACTTGAGACTCTGGTGATCGGTGTAGATCTCGCAACGTTTACCAAGAAGGTAATGTCGCCAGGTCTTGAGTGCATAGACTACGGCTGCAAGCTCTAGATCATGTGTAGGATAATTTCCTCATGTGGATGCAACTGTCGAGATGCATAGGCAATCACATGACGATCCTGCATAAGAATGCAACCTAGTCCCTATCGTGAGGCGTCACAATAGATAACAAAGTCCTTTGTGAAATCCGATGGCACAAGTATGGGAGCAGAAGTCAGGCATCTTTTCAGTTCCTGAAAACTGTACTCACACTGTGGGGACCACTCAAACTTTTTATCTTTCTTGAGAAGTTCCGTGAGGGGTTTGGCTACTTTGGAGAAGTTTTCAACAAAGCGGCGACAATAGCTGGCTAGACCAAGGAAGCTCCTAACTTGTTTAACGGTTTCAGGTGGAGTCCAATCGAGAACAGCCTGAACTCTCTCGGGATTGACAGCAATGCCCTTACCAGAAATTACGTGGCCTAGGTAGGTCACTTCTGGCAACCAAAATTCACACTTGGAGAACTTGGCATAAAGGCGGTGCTCTCTGAGTTTTTCTAACACAAGTCTAAGATGTTCAGCATGCTCTTCTTCGTTCTTCGAGTAAATAAGAATATCATCGAGGTAAACCACGACGAACTTATCTAAGTACTCCATGAAGATCGAGTTCATCAAGCGGGAGAAAGTAGCTGGAGCATTGGTTAGGCCAAAGGACATGACGGTGTACTCGTACTGGCCATAACGAGTGACAAAAGCTGTCTTGGGAATGTCCCCGTTTCTGATCTTAATTTGGTGGTATCCTAACCTCAAATCCATCTTGGAGAAGACTGAGGATCCAGCGAGCTGATCATACAGGTCGTTGATCCTGGGGAGCGGATACTTGTTCTTTATCGTGACCAAATTAACGGGACGATAATCTACAACCATCCGGTCCGTACCATCCTTCTTCTTAACAAAGAGGACGGGGCAAGCCCAAGGAGAAGAACTAGGACGGATGAAACCCTTTTGCAAGGACTCATCAAGTTGTTTCTTAAGCTCGGCTAGTTCTAAGGGTGCCATCTTGTAAGGTCTCCTGGAGATTGGAGCTGTTCCTGGGATAAGATCTATGACGAACTCTACATCTCTGTCAGGTGGAACACCTGGCAGTTCCTCTGGAAAGACATCCGGAAAGTCACGGACTACCGGGATATCTTCAAGGTCTGGAAGAGGGCTGGCATTAAGAGAATAGAGCTGACGCTTTGCAACTCTAGTGGAGGCAGTGACTATCTTGCCAGATGGGTGTGTAAGCTGAACAGATCTTGTGTAACAATCAATCTTGGCATGATGAGCTGTCATCCAGTCCATTCCCAAGATGATGTTAATATCTGAGGACTTGAGGGCTACAAGTGATGCAAGGAATACAAGTCTGTCAACAAGGATTTCATTACCATGGCTTACACTAGAGGTTTGCCATTTGGATCCAGGAGTTTGGATGACTAGCGGAGTGGCATATCACAAAATGACATGTCGTGCAAACGAGCATAGCCTTCAGAAATGAAGGAGTGAGATGCTCCAGTATCGAACAGAACCGATGCTGGATGACAATTGACAAGGAGTGTACCAAGAACGACATCCGGATCATCATGAGCGTCTTTAGCTGAGACGTGATGCACACGTCCACGTTCAGTGGGGGCTGACTTGACACTGATCATCTTGCGTGATGGCTTAACACAGCCAACAGTCTTCTCGGGCTGGGGTGGAGCATAACTAGTCTGAGAGCAGTCACGTGCATAGTGTCCTGGCTTCCCGCATGTGAAGCAAGTCCCTGAGGTTGGACGGGGACCCGCACTGACAAGCGGTCTACCAATAGGCCTGGGTGGAACATATGGCTGAGCTGGGGGAGGCACCACATGGGATGGCCTCGGTGCATATCCGGAAGGAAGAGCGGAGTTTGGAACCCAAATCCGGCGCTTTTGAGAACTAGAACCGGAAGAAGATCCCAAATCACGGGCGTGCTTACGAGACTCCTCGTAAGTGAGCTGAGCTGTCTCTGCATTGATGGCCTTGTTCACAAGAGCTTGGAATGTATCACAATGATGCAGGTGGAGATCACGACACAACTTGGGGTTGAGACCCTTCCGGAACCTAGCTAGCTTCTTGGCGTCCATGGACACTTCTTCTGTGGCATAGCGAGCGAGGTTCTCAAACTCTCTACTATAAGCATCAACAGCCATCTTACTCTGGGTGAAACTACAGAACTCTTCTCTCTTGCGATCGATGAGGGCTTCAGGAATGTGATGCTCGCGAAAAGCCTCAGTGAAATCTCTCCAGGTAGGATTCTGGCCAGCTGGAAGCATAGCCTCATAGTTCTGCCACCAAAGACTAGCAGGACCTTCCAGGTGGTATGTGGCATAGGTGACCTTGTCATCTTCAGCTACGCTCGCGGAACGCAGCTTATGAGTGATGCTACGGAGCCAGTCATCTGCATCGAGTGGCTCGATGGAATGATGAAAGGTAGGTGGGTGCAAGCGAATGAAGTCATGAATGGTCGCAGACTTATTGGACCGATGTGCGGTGTTCTCCTCGATACGTGCCAACAAACGGTTAGACTCACGCTTGTTCCTCTCCATTTCTAACATGAACTCTGTCAACGAAGGCGGGTCGGGAGGATCCTCATCCCTACCATCTCCATGGTTCTGGCTACGAACAATAGAACTTGATGACATCCTGAGAAACGAAACCAGGGACGGAGTCAGCATCAACTATAGACTGTAGAATGTAGGACAAGGAATTAGTATCTCTCGAACTCCTAGGAAATTCCGGCAGCATAACGGCAGTAAAATGCTCAGAATGAGACATCCTACTAAAAATGGGGTGGTAACATACTCATCAGCATTACTCAAGGTTCTGAGATCATACTAAACAGACTACACCGGAAATACTCAAAACTGGGGTATGACTCTGATCAACCAATCCTATGGGACTACGGAGTAGTAACACGTGATCCTGATAGACGGAAGAGAAAGCCTAGTTCCTTAACCCCGTAGGAAAGATAGGATGACTCAGATCAGAAGGCCATGAGGTATAAGGAGTAAAAAGAGCCTTACGTTCCTTCCCACAATCAATTCCCTTATATAACTAAAGAATTTCTAGACTCAACTTCGACCAGTTTGGCTTGGTAATCCTACAGGCAGTCAGGCTCTGATACCAAGGCTGTCAGGACCCCGACTCAATGCCACATCGATCTAGCATGTAACACCTCATATCACTTTGCGGCCTCACGCACGGTATCCCCACGGGTGTCGCCTTACCTTTGCCCGGGACCGTTTGCGCCTTTTGGCACACGTATATGACAGTGTCGCTAGCATCCATATGATAAGGAGCCCGGGCTGACATGGCTAGTCGTAAACCCAAAGTGGCACTAACTTACAGGGACAGGCATCCATGACCCAGCATCGAACGTGTCGGTCATCAGCGAGTGAATCCAGGCTGTAGCACTGGGCTAACAGGACTCCGGTGAACCGGGCTGTAGCGGGCTAACAGGACTCCGGTATTCATCGCGTGACATTTCCCCGAAGGGACAGACACAGGATCGAAGAAGGACACATGCCGGCCAGCCTAAGTGTTCCGGAGCAGTAGCAAGCTACCAGGGCTCAGTGGAAGCACTAGGAGACATTTCCCGGTAAGAGAGACTACTAAGGATAAACAACTAGATAGTCAGATCCCACACATAGCAATACACATTACACGTACGCATAACATGCAAGTATGTGCTGTACAACATGGCATCACAGCATAACGCAACAACTCATATAGATAAAGGCTCAGATGAGCCATCATAGCATTATTACAAACAGGGGTCACATGACCCAACATTCAGAGCAATCAAGCAACAAACGGAAGCATTACATGTCTGAGTACAGACATCTATAAATGAAAAAGGCTGAAAGCCTGACTATCTACAACGTCCGATCAAGATCGTAGCTGAGGTACAAGCTACTTGTCGAAGTCCACGAGAACACTAGTAAGACCGAAGTCTCCGCTGCAAAAACATAAATAAAGCAACATGAGTACAAAGGTACTCAGCAAGACTTACATCAGATCCTATCATACATGCATTTGTATCAAGAGGGTAATGTGGGGTTTAGTTGCAGCAAGCCAGCTTTGACTCTGTGGCTAACCTGTTCTACGACTACCAGAACTTCTTTGAGGTGATATGGCGCACACGAGTCCACTAATCACCACACAATACACTACTATGGATTCATCCCCGTCTCCCTACGAGAAGGCCATCCATAGCACTCACACTTGTCTTGAGCATTTTATAGTATCCACTTCAAGTTGTCTATGTACCATGTAAGCATCCAAGAAGTCCATAACCGCGGACCCGGCTATTCGAATAGATCATGTTAACCCTGCAGGGGTGTACTTCTTCACACACGCTCTCGCCACTTACCGCCATGTACACGTCATGTATCTCGGCAACCTTCAAGCGGAAGCCTGGCGAGGGTGTCGGCCACGACCTGACTAACCACACAAGACTCTAGTCCAGGTTTATCGCCTATTCGGGTTCCATCCGCAAGGAGATCCGGCCGGGGTGTCGCTCACGGCCCCAAACGATGTGAGCAGGGTTCCCAAGCCCACCATCCGGGTGCCACTTGGTACACCGTGCCACCTGTGCCTAGTCTGTCCCAAGCCCACCCTGCCGGGTGCCACTTGGTAGAAAAATAGCACTACCTACAAACACCAGAAACTAGTTGCGACTCCTGGACAGAGATCAAGTTGGTTAATAAGTCGAGAGGGTCGAGTTACCGGAACCCAATGTGTGGTAGTATCGAGTCATTGGACAACATACATAGAACTCAGTGCTTAAGGACGGTTCCAGTGAGACAACCCACCATGTACTCCTACATGGCCTCTCACCGCTACCTTTACCAAATCGTGTTCACACACTTCACTCTCAGCATCAGAACATATCGTAACACTCCAATTCATTCCCAATGAATCAGACCTGACACAACTCTAAGCAATAGCAGGCATAGCATGGTAGGAACACAACAGTGGCTTCAATCAACTCCTACACATGCTAGTGGGTTTCAACTATTTACTGTGGCAATGACAGGTCATGCAGAGGAATGGGTTCAACTACCGCAGCACAAAGTAGCAGATGAATCGTTGTTGTCCTAATGCAATAACTGAGAGCAGGAGCGAGAGAGTAGGATTTATCGAATGAACAAGGGGGTTTGCTTGCCTGGTAAATCAACAAGGGAGGCACTGCTTCACAGACAGGTACTCTGGAACGGTCTCCGGAGCAAGACCTATCGAGAAGGAACAGTGTCGGCAATCAATACACAAACATATGCAACAATATGATGCATGAACATGGCATGAAGATGTGATGCTGTTTGAGCTAATGCAACTAGTACTCATTTGGTTTGAAGTCCATTTGAACCATAAGCTCAAATGCACTTCCAAAGTAAGCTCTTATATATGCCATAATGTGTTTTCCCATATACAGCATGTATAAGTTGGTTTGTCATGCATGAAACTAGTACAGATGGATAGATTACATTTTTCTGATAATTTTTCATATATAAATTATTTCAATCTGAGCTACGGTTGAATTTCTATGAATTTTTGAAGTTTAAATTATTTCTGGAATTTCCTGAATTAAAATAATTCCAGAAAATAAATAATTACGTCAGCATTGAGTAGCATGACGTCAGCAAGTCAACGGCGGCTGACTGGGTCAAACCTGACGTGTGGGGTCCACACGTCAGTGTCATAGTTAGTTAACAGGGGGTTATAAAGGGTTAGTTTAATCCTAATTAAAAAGGTTAGTGGCGCTCGGGCCCACTGTCAGTGTCAGGGGGGGTTAGTTAACGGTGATTAGCACTAAGCTAATCACCTGGCCGATGGGGCCCACTCGTCAGTGACCCTGGGGGGGTCAAATCCCAGGTCAAGCAAGTCAAACCCGCCGGCGATTAGTCGCTGGCGAGGTCCGTGGCGTACTTGTGCCCCGGGTTTCCTCTGTGGTGCTCCAAATGGCGCGCGGCTAGGCACATTGGAGAGCCAGCTCGATGGCGCGTCGGGCGGTGGCCGTGGCTGGGCCTGGGGTGGTCGGAGTCGACGGCGGCGAGCTCGGCTGCGGCTGCCGGAGTTCGGGATAGCGCGGGCGTGGGCTGCAGCTCGCGTTCGAGCGAACGGAGAGCACAGGCGGTAGCTACGAGGCAGCAGGAGCTCGTCAGAGCTACTACGCGAGGCGGAGGTGCTCGGGGGCACGGAGCTCGCTGGCCATGGCGGACGGCGGCTTCGGGCGCTCGTGGGGCAGCGGCTACAGGGCACGCGCGAGAGAGAGAGAGAGAGGTGAGGGGAAAGGAAGAGGGGCTCACGGCGGACTCGCAGAGCAGGCCAGTGTGCTCGGGGACGTCCTGCGTGCGGCGAATCGACGGCGATGGCTATCTGCGGCGGCCGGAGGTGATGAAGGCGACGGCGACGGCTCCATGGGGCGCTCCGGCTTGTGTGGCTCGGCGGAGAGCTTCAGGGCGAGGGGGCGGAGCTTCTGCGCGTGTCGGAGAGGCGAGGGGGAGGCGGTGGCTACGGCTACGGTGGACGGCGGCGATGAGCTCCGCTCGGCTGCGCGCGAGAAAGAGAGCAGAGGAGGGGGGAAGGAACAAGAGAGAGTGAGAGGGTACGGGGGGGGGCGTGGCGTCTCCAGAGGCATCCAGACGAGGAGGGGAGAGGGCAGGCAGGCAGGGAGGCTGGTGGCGTGGCGCGGCGGAGCGCGCGCGCGTCGGGCACGTGCCCGTCCCCCTGTCGAGGACGAAGACGACAGAGGAGGGGGCCAGTGGGCTGGGCCGGCGCTGGCTGCTGCTGGGCTGCACAGGGAGGAGGCCCAGGTAAGTTTCTCCTCTTTTTGTCTCTTTTCTAATATTCTGACATATGTTTTGATTTAGTAATAACACTAAATCAATTTATTTCCTTATGCCCATTTTTGTAGGAACTAGTGGCATTATTCCAGAGCTCCCGAACAGGTGGCATAATTTTTGGACATATATTAATATATATAACTAATATATTTCCAATGCAAATATTTATGCATTAATTCCAAATGGCCAAAATAAATACTTATGAGCTCCTAAAAATATTGGTTTGATTTTTATCTCTGTCCAATATTTTCAGAGGGCAACATGAACATTTTCTTGGACCTTTTTGGAGCAATTTTTATTTGGGGTTATTTCAAAAAATGATTCTGAGGGTTCCACCAATCCTCATTTCAAAATTAAATGGAATTTTAAACATGATGCACAAATGACTAGCTAGTCTAGGTCATACCAGAACTAGGGATGTGACACTGTTCTTCCTTGTATTGTTCATCATCATCATCCTAAGAGGCAATCCACCACACCACACACTGGAGTAGGGTATTACACCACAACGGTGGCCCGAACCAGTATAAACCCTATGTCTCTTGTGTCGTTCTTTCCATAGTTTAGATCCTAGCATGGCGGAGGGGTGCAGGTAGGTAGAAGGCGAAATCTCCACGCGCACCCCAGTGTTCGAACCTCAAGGGTCTGCTGGAAACTGAAATCCGACAACAGCCATTAAAACCAAGACACGTGGCGTCACGTGAATGGTTAACAGAACGCACACGGTTTGAATTATACAAACGTTTGAGATATTAAAATGGCAGCAATTTTTCAAAATGCCTTTGTTGGCTGTCATTATTCGAGTGCGCCTTCTCTCAAAATGGACACAAAAATAGGACATCATGTGGGGTGCCATTCCATGATAGCATGCCAAGTTTCATGAATTTCAGACGAGTTTTGGATTTACTAGAATTTAAAAACTAGGCATCTCAATGTCTTGTCGGCAATCAACGGTGCCCTGGTGTTTGAAATTCATTTCCATTTCTTGCATGGGACCTAAGCATACACCCAAGGACACATATTTGATTTTTCAACAAATTTATATGCACTGGAGCATGTGCATGTAGTTCAAATTTGAATTATGCACATAAATGCATTGAAAACTCAGTTAATGCATACAAATGTCCAAAAGAACCCCGAAAATCACAAAAATTGACACAACACTCATGTTGTTCTATGTCGACATGAGAAAATTTTTGGAAGCAATAAGAGGCAGTGGATATCATTTCATCCCCAAAGGTGGGATGTTCCCTACCGAAATCGTGATACTTGTTGTGAGAAGCTGTGTTTTGTGAGAAGCATATACCCAAACCTACCCCAAACGGACAAAAAATTTACCATGGCATGTTGATGCTACTCCGTGAAAGCATGCCAAGTTTCATGAATTTCAGAAGAGTTTTGGATTTACTAGAATTTTAAAACAAGGCATCTCAACGTTTTGCCGGCAATCAACAGTTCCCTGGTGTTTGAATTTGTTTCCCATCTATTGCACGGGACCTAAAAATTCACCCAAGGACACATATTAGATTTGTCAACCAACCTTAGTGCATTGGAGCATGTGCACGGAGTTCAAATTTGAATTATGCACATAAATGCATTGAAAACTCAGTTAATGCATAAAAATGTCCAAACGAACCCCGAAAAATCCCAAAAATTGACACAACACTTCTGTTGTTCTATGTTGACACGAGAAATTTTTTAAAAGCAATGAGGCAATGGATATAGTTTCATCCCCAAAGGTGGGATGTTCCCTATTGATACCATCATGCTTGTTGTGAGAAGCATATACCCGAACCTGCCCCAAATGGGACAAAAAATTTAACACGGCATGTTAATGCCGGTCCATGATAGCGTGCCAAGTTTCATGAGTTTCATATCAGTTTTGGATTTACTAGAATTTAAAAACTCGGCATCTCAATGATTTGCTGGCAATCAATAGTGCCCTGGTGTTTGAATTTCATTCCCATCTCTTGCATGGGACCTAGAAATTCACCCAAGTACACACATGTGATTTTTCAACCAACCTTAGTGCATTGGAGCATGTGCTTCTAGCTCAAATTTGAATTATGCACATAAAATGCCTAGAAAACCCAGTTAATGCATAAAAAGGGCCAAACGAACCCCGAAAAATTCCAAGATTGAACACAACACTCCTGTTGTTCTATGTTGACACTAGAAATTTTTTGAAAGCAATAAGAGGAAACGGATATTGTCCCGTCCCCAAAGGTGGTACGTTACCTATCGAAACCATCATGCTTGTTGTGAGAAGCTCTGGTTTGTGAGAAGCTTATAACCGAACCTGCCCCAAATGGGTCAAAATTTTCACCATGGCATGTTGATGCCGCTCCATGATAGCATGCCAAGTTTCATGAATTTCATACGAGTTTTGGATTTACTAGAATTTAAAAACCAGGTATCTCAATGTTTTGCCGGCAATCAACAATGCCCCGGTGTTTGAATTTCATTCCCATGTCTGGCATGGGACCTAGAAATTCACCCAAGGACACACATGTGATGTTTCGACTAACTTTGGTGCATTAGAGCATGTGCTTGTAGTTCAAATTTGAATTATGCACATAAAATGCCTAGACAACCCAGTTAATGTATAAAAAAGGCCAAACAAATGCCGATAAATTCCAAGATTGAACACAACACTCCTATTGTTCTATGTTGACACTAGAAATTTTTTGAAAGCAATAAGAGGCAACGGATATCGTCCCGCCACCAAAGGTGGTACGTTCCCTATCGAAACCATCATGCTTGTTGTGAGAAGCTCTGGTTTGTGAGAAGCTTATACCCGAAATTGGGACAAAATTTTCACCACGGTGTGTTGATGCCGCTCCATGATAGCATGCCAAGTTTCATGAATTTTAGATGAGTTTTGGATTAACTAGAATTTAAAAACCAGGCATCTCAATGTCTTCCCGCCAATCAACGGTGCCATGGTGATTGAATTTCATTCCCATCTCTTGCATGGGACCTAGAAATTCACCCCAGGACACACATGTGATTTTTCAACGAACTTTCGTGCATTGGAGCATGTGCTTGTAGTTAAAATTTGAATTATGCACATAAAATGCCTAGGAAACCCATCTAATGTATAAAAAGGCCAAACAAACCCCGAAAAATTCATTCCCATTTCTTCCATGGGACCTAATCATGCACTGAAGGACGCAGATTTGATTTTTCAACCAATTTGTATGCACCGGAGCATGTGCATGTAGTTTAATTTTGAATTGTGCACCTGAAATGGCCAGAAAACCAGTTTAATGTATGAAAGGTCCAAACGAACCCTAAATAATTCCAATTCTCTTACGACACACATACAGTTGCATGTTCACTGCAGATAAAAGGTCTAGCAATTCAAACACCGTCCATTGCTGCTGTGACCCCATTTTGTAATTCAAATCAAGTAGATCCCACGCAGTTTATTCTCACCAACCGTGTGAGATGTAGTACAAAATATCTTAGAGCACCGTCGGTGTATAGTACGCCTATGGCTTACGCTAGAAGGTGCGTCGGCTACAGTCCACAGCCGGCGTGTCAAGCACACTAGCTCACTCCCCCAAAACTCCCACCTCTGCATCCCTCGCAATCTCGAAAATATCTACCGCCTAGTAGGTTTTAATGTTTGATAGCACACAATTAGTATGTGCGGACCATGTGCGATGTCTGTTACTCCCGCTCTACTTCAGTCCCTTGATTCAAATTCTCAGTAGCCCCGGCATTTTACTCCCGCCTCTGCATCCCTCACAATCTCAAAAATATCTGCTCACCCTTGATCCAAATTTTCAGTAGCCCCGCCTTGTTACTCCTGCCTAGTAAAATTTCCAGTTGCCGCAGTATTTCCTCAAACACAACCTCCGCTCACACAGACACACATAACCCTCGAAACCATTGTAGGTCGCCGCCATCAGCGGCACCTCCATCCTCAACCTATGTCTGTGTGTTGGGAAGCTCGGCCAAAAAGAGGTTTATCGCGGCCTTTTCGCCCAACGCCGGCAAGGTGGCCGCCGAGGTGTCCCCGTCGTCCTCCACGGGCCCGACTCGCCCGCCGTCGCGCCCCTACGCTGGTTCGAAGAATTCCCCGTCCTCCCCGGACCCGGCAGCCGACGAAGTCCTACTTCGAGGTCCTGCAGCGGCGGTGGGGGACGTGGGTCGCCAAGATTACAGATCGAGAGACCCACACCTGCCGGTGGCTCGGTAGCTTTCACACGGTCGAGCTCGCGGCCATGGAGTACGACCGCTGGCAGGTCTGCTACCACGGTGCGGCAGCTAGGCTCAATTTCCCCTTCGGCACACATCTAGTCCACCTTGTTCCACCGGAGCCAGGGGTGGTGAGCTTGGCTATGGCGCGGGAGGACCGCGATGCATGGGAGCGTCTCAAGGCCGAGGCCGCCGACGATACCTACATGCAAGAGCTCCACCGGCAGCACCCGAAGCTCATGGAGGCGGAGCGGGCAATCTTTGCCGGCGAGGTTATTGCGCTCTCCCCGATGACGAGGTCGAAGGCGGCAAGGACAGCGACCCGGAGGGCGACGCGGTAGGTGGCGAGGTTATCGCGCTTTACTCTGATGACGAGGTCTAAGGCGGTGGTGACGGCAGCGCAGTGGGCGTCGAGGTGGGCCTCGAGGATGAGGAGATCGACGTCGACGAGTGGAGGAGTGCCTTCCCCAATGACCCCGATGACGGTACTGGCCCCGACCCGGCTCGCGACACACCGTACAAGACGAGGAATGATTGGCTCGACCTCTACTTCGACCGAAAGTAGTTTAGCTTAGTTTAAATTTATGTTTTATGTTCGGTTATGCACAACTATCTATGTTAATGTTTGAATGCATGCTACTTTCGGTTGAACCTGCTTTGAACTTGATCAAATTGAAGTTTACAACCTTAAGTTTAGGGGATCGACTAGAAAAGGCCAAAAATTGTTGGAGTGTATATATATATCCACTAAGGGTTTTAGTCCTTTAACTTTTTAAGGATCTCCTAGAGATGTCCTTATGACTTGTTTATTTCAGTTCTTCACAATGTGATGCTCTATATGTGCAACTATTTGCTGTGCAGTTCAATTTCATCAATAATAGTTTCAACAATACCACTATGAATTACGATATTTGGTTGCTGTGAAGGATATTGCAGTTAACATGCCTTTTTGTTTTTCAATTGTTATTTAGCAACATGCATTGTACTGAATGAATAAATATGCAATCCCGGGCTACATAGCAACAAGGAAGAGTGTTACCTTAATGTTCTGATGATGTCTAGATATACATGTAATAAAATCTTATATAATGGGATGGATGGAGTGTTGTACTACATCATTTTTCAATTGTTAAGCTTCTAATATTAACTTGGTGCTTTTAGGTACATATATCATTGCAAAAGATCCACACATCGACCGTTTCTGCGTATGGGGCAATGAGATATTCATGAACCAGCATCTAGTGAGGACAGTGATAAAGATTGTTACTAAAATGGGTCAAAAGATGTCAATCGAACTATTTGTTTACACTTTATGCAAGACAACAGTGATCTGCAGGATGGTAAGTAAGAACCATGTGGCTTTCTTTTTACTGCCCATAATGAGTTGTGTTAGATGACAATATCTGAATCTTTTTTTCTTTTGATGTGGATCCTGAAGTAGTTTACTCAAGATTACCTCTCAAACTACATGATTGGCGGCCGACCATCACAAGGGGTTGGACTAGAGTCTTGCATGCCTTCTACATCCAGGAGAGCACAATAGGGTCATTCCGCTTCACCTTGTTTAGCAACTGGAATGTCTGTCGGCTCTTTCTTTACCATCTGTAATAGTACAAGTATAGAACATATGTACATGTGAATCATTCTTTATTTGGTGCTTATGTAATTCTTAAACATATGTACATGTGAATCGAATAATGCATTGGTTATTTGAACCTGATGGATATGAATAAAGCTATAGCCTACTTTCAAGTTCAAATTAGGTACGATTTTAAATAGCAACAATTAAATTAGGCCAAAATTACGTAGTGCAGGTCATTACGGCACACACGGTTGGTAAAACACAAACGTTTGCGATATACACCATAATCCAAGACGGTTCACACAGAGGAAACATGTGCAAGCATGCACACAGTTGCCATTTGCAAAGCGTGTGTGATGTCAGACTCTATCACATATGATGCGGGAACACTAAATGTGTGTGATTGTCTACCTATCATACACGGTTTATAATCATGAACTGTTTGTGATGTGCCATGCATCATAAATCTCCCATGCCTAGAATCTGCCTAGAAAACTATCGTGCCTAGAATCTGCCTAGTTTTAGGCAAAACCACAAAACTCTGACTACGATGGCAATGTGAGCACAAACGAGTAGCAAGGATAAAGCGTTTGGGATATTCGAGATATCAGAAATGGTTATACAGGGACAACTGTATGCATCAAGCCTCCCTATCCCCAACGGTTTCGGGGTCGTGTGGGAAGGACCCCACTATCGCCCACACTCACTTGGAGACGGTTCCATATGCCGTCGCTGAAAGGGGTTAAAAACCGTTTGTATAGCACCTCGCTGCACTAGTGGAGGCCTCACCATTGTCCTCTGCGTGCTTTGGTGCGCTCGTCGTGGCGCCGCCCTCTCGCATTGTCCACACGGTCAACAGACAAGAGGAATCGGGAAAGGACTGTATGTGGAAAGGATGATAGTAGGGGCCCACCATGTCCATGGTTGTACGCAAGGAAGTTTCTCGTTTTTGTTATATACTCCATTGTCAGCGTATAGAAAAAGAAAATGATTGCTCCTAGTGGTGTCCTCACATCTAGGACCCATGACATTGTCAGTGTATATAGTCAATAGATAAGAGAACAACACAAGATCGGCTGACACCTGGGACGTAGCTGCTCGAGCGGTATTTTTTTGTTATTGTCGAGACGGAGCAGGGTTTCAACTGGGCTGTGGCCCGTCTAGCCCAGGCTTATATTTCGCTTTGACCACATGACCAGCCCAGCTATTTTTTCTTTGTGAAAATGAGCCCAGTTTATTTTTTCTGAAGAATACCCAATCCAGGCCTACTTATTTTTCTATGCCCTGATGGGCTGCAACTCTTTCAAGATGGCTGCAAATCTTGAAAGTAATATGAAACGGGCTGTAAATATAAAAAAACAGACGACCAATTGGCAATTACTTTCAAATTTCTGATTTTTACACATTTTCAGATTCCAATTTCACTGGGTTTTAACCTAATTTAAATATATCTTCAGAGTACTTTAAATCTATCTCGACATTTCGGTACTAAAAATAGTTTGGACCCCACTGAAATATGCGAAATTTTGTTTAAATTTTTAACCCTGGCCATGGCCAACAAAAAAATGGACTGTAATAAATTGCATAAGTTGCCATGAGCTGTAAATTATTAAAAAAAGGTAATGGTCTGACTTGTGGGCCTATCAATTTGACGTGTATGCAAGATTTTTTTACTTATTATATACGTCAACAAACAATTCTAGCAGACGTAACCGTTGGATGTCAATCCAACGGCCGTCGTGCTTCCTCAATCTCTGATCTTTTTGCTCCACTCGCCAAATCCAGCGCCGGCGGGACCGCCTGCTACCGCCTCCCATGGCCGGCTGTGCTGCCGCGCTGGCCTCACCGCCCCTACTACTCCCACCACTGGCCAGACCATCCCTCTACCGACCTACATTCCCTTCCTGGGTCTCGCCGTCATCCATCGCCCTAGGTTCTTGGCACGGCATGGTCAACATTGTCAACAAACAACAACATCAGAAGAGGGACGATGTACATGGAGAGGCTGACAGTTGGGACCCACATGGTCCATGTCCACACGCAAGCAAGTACCTCCTTACTATGCCAAAAAGAATGAATCCTCCCAATGATAATAAGGACCCACCAGCTATTCTTGGCACGGAAGGAAGTGCCTCCTTATTAAGCGAAAAATAACAAGTGCTCCCCATGGCAGCTGGGGCCCACCAGATTTGGAGGATGACTTGTGGCCCTACTAAGTTGACGCGTACACAGGGCTTTGTCAACTTAGTCAACAAACGATTCTATCACCAGTGACCATTGGATTGTTAACATCCAACGGTCATCCTACTTCTTCAACCTCTGATTTTCTTGCTCCGCTCGTCCAAACCACTGTGTTCTCCTGCCTCATGTGGCCGGCTGTGCTGCTGCGGAGGCCTCACCGCCCCTACTACTTCCACCGCTGGCCAGGCCATCCCTCTAATCACCCACACCCCTGTTATTATGCTGCGATGACAACCTCACACCGCAGCAGAACTAGTCAACCCTCGTACTACCCTCCGCATGTTCCCAGGCTCCACGTCATTCCCTGCCTCACCGTCGTCCACCGACTAGTGATTTTAGCGCGGCGTGGTCAACATGGTCAACGAACAATAGCCATCAGAAGAGGACATACGCGATTGGGCTGACAGATGGACCCACCAGCTACATCTTTGCATGCAAGGAAGCGCCTCTTTATTACGCGCAAAAAAGGAATCCTCCCACTGTCAGCTCGGACCCACCAGCTACATAATCGCATATAAGGAAGTGCCTCCTTATCCTCCCTGACAGCCGAGACCCACCCAGTCGAAACATACATATCATTTTCATTCTGGTTGCAAATGTGTACGTGCATACAGGTCCATCGGTCTTTCTGCCACGATGAACCGTGGCCCAGTAAGGAGCGGTAGTTGTTCAGGAAGTCCCGTCTATATCATGTACACGTATGTATGTACATATGGGTGGGGTCTCAAACGCTGCTACCTCTTGAGCATGCGTTTGTTTTCCCTTGAAGAAGAAAGGGTGATGCAACAAAGTAGCATAAGTATTTCCCTTAGCTTTTGAGAACCAAGGTATCAATCCAGTAGGAGACTACACACAAGTCACCTAGTACCTACACAAACAATCAAGAACCTTGCAACCAACGCGATAAAGGGGTTGTCAATCCCTTCACGGCCACTCGCAAAAGTGAGATCTGATGAAGATAATAAGATAAATATATTCCGTATTTTTGTTGTATAGATTGGAAAATAAAGATTAAAAAATAAATAGTAAAATAGAGTTATAGATCGGAAACTTATATGATGTAAAGTAGACCCGGGGCCATAGGTTTCACTAGTGGCTTCTCTCAAGATAGCATATATTATGGTGGGTGAACAAATTACTGCTGAGCAATTGATAGAAAAGCGCATAGTTATGAGAATATCTAGGCATGATCATGAACATAGGCATCACGTCCGTGCCAACTAGACCGAAACGATTCTGCATCTACTACTATTACTCCACACATTGACCACTATCCAGCATGCATCTAGAGTATTAAGTTCATAAGAACAGAGTAACGCATTAGGCAAGATGACATGATGTAGAGGGATAAACTCAAGCAATATGATATAAACCCCATATTTTTAACCTCGATGGCAACAATACAATACGTGTCAATTCCCTTTCTGTCACTGGGATCGAGCACCGCAAGATTGAACCCAAAGCTAAGCACTTCTCCCATTGCAAGAAAGATCAATCTAGTAGGCCAAACCAAACTGATAATTCGAAGAGACTTGCAAATATATCAAATCATGCATATAACAATTCAGAGAAGAATCAAATATTGTTCATAGATAATCTTGATCATAAACCCACAATTCATCGGATCTCGACAAACACACCGCAAAAAGTATTACATCGAATAAATCTCCAAGAACATCGAGGAGAACTATGTATTGAGAACCAAAGAGAGAGAACAAGCCATCTAGCTAATAACTATGGACCCGAAGGTCTTTGGTAAACTACTCACACATCATCGGAGAGGCTATGGTGTGGATGTAGAAGCCCTCCGTGATCGAATCCCCCTCCGGCAGATCGCCGAAAAAGGCCCCAAGATGGGATCTCACAGGTACAGAAGGTTGCGGTAGTGGAAAAGTGGTTTCGTGGCTCCCCTAGATGTTTCTAGGGTATAAGAGTATATATAGGCAAAAGAAGTAGGTTGGTCGAGCTACAAGGGGCCCATGAGGGTGGAGGACCGCCTACCCCCTGGACGCGCCTCCCTATCTCGTGGCCGCCTCGTTGCTTCCTTGACCTCCACTCCAAGTCTCCTGGATTGCATTTGTTCCAAAAAAGATCCTCGCGAAGGTTTCGTTCCGTTTGGATTCCGTTTGATATTCCTTTTCTGCGAAACACTAAAATAGGCCAAAAACAACAACTAGCACTGGGCCTCCGGTTAATAGGTTAGTCCCAAAAATAATATAAAAGTGCCTATTTGTCTGCGTCGTGGGAACGGGGGTCCCCAGACTTGCCTGCCTATGGCCCACGGCGTGGCTCCAGCAGCGGCCCTTTACGACCCATCTTCACCAGCAAACACTCAAGACCCTCGCGAGGGGCCAAGCCTCGCGAGGCGGACGATGCAAGACCTCCTCGAGGGCGGCCTCACTAGGCTGGCTCACGAGGGGCAAAGACATAAAGGCAAGGGACACCTTGTGGGGTTCCTGGGAGGCAAGCCATCACGACCAGGGCCAGGCGGGCGCCAGCGCGCGCAGTGTCCTTGCTTCCTCTTTGGTGCTAAAGAGGCAAGCGCGGGCGGGGAGTCCCGAGGCGTCAAGCAAAGGTTTCCATATCGGTGCAACAAGACCAACAGGACGGTAGGACAGAGGTCACCATGGAGCCCAAGACGGCGTCATCACCAGAGCCTTTGGCAGGCGAAGACCATCTTTTGTCAGGATAGCTTGTACTAGCTGCCCTCCTTGAAACTGGCCATTGTGGGATCCCTTCCTGCCTAATATTTGGGGAGAGGACCCGGGCCTCTATAAATAGGACTAGCCACTATCGTAGGGAGGGAATTGATCTGATCGGCTGATCAAGAGATGAAATGCTCATCTAATCTTGGACCGGATCCATTCCACCAAGACCACCACACAAACTCACCAAGCACAAGAGCACCTCTCCTCAGGAGGTTGTTCTTCCCTTGTAACTGTTCATCCTCAGCCCAAGAGGCAATCCACCAAAACACACTGGAGTAGGGTATTACACCACATCGGTGGCCCGAACCAGTATAAATCTTGTGTCCCATTGTTCTGCGAGTTCTATGAGCTGAACCTTGAAATCGCGGTGAGGGCGTGAGTTAGAGGGAGGAGAGATCTTCATGCGCACCCCAGTGTTCGAACCTCGAGGGTTTTTTCGGCACCTGAAATCCAACATTTGGCCCGCTAGGTAGGTGTGTGCCGAAGCCTCTTTTCTGTCAGTAGACCCGCCAATGCTCTACAGTGCCAATGTTCGGCCACCCGAGGGCTGACACCGATCATTGGATAGCCTAGCCAGCCCGGGCGGCGTCGTCCTCCCAAGAAGACCTCAACTCCACGCTCCGGGTGGCACACGCACTGCCAAACGTCGCGGGGCACGGGCGGCGTAGTCCGACGCCTTCCACCCTTACTCCACGGCGCGCGCGGGCCGCCGCAAGGGCCTCAAGATACACCGCGGCAACGATGCCGCACTCCCAATGGGAACAAGCAAACATGAGGGCCGCGCTCATAGTGGCGTAGGAGCTGCTCCGATGCCGACTCATGGTGAGCGGCCGGGATGCATTGCCGGAGCGTGTTGTCGAGCTGTTGGACGCCGCAGTCAGGGGTACACCACCTTTGTGCTCCTTGCTTACGCCTCACACTGCGGTCGGATCACACGGTGGCCTCGTCGCGCCCGCGCACCCCCGGGCGCACCAGGAAGTTTCGTCGGCACCAGCGCAACCAGCGGCGCCGGACACCCCACAACACCTGCGCCTCCCACAATAGGCGCGGGCGTAAGCAGTGCCACCCACGGTCCCGGCAGGATGCCACCCTACCATTCTGGCCCGCCGAGCCAAGCGACATGGAGTGTGGGGCACTTCGGCGAGGTTTCCGGGGCGACGGCCCCGGACGCCTATGTGCCCAGCATGATGGACCAAGAGTACACACCGGAAGATGACCCCGGTTCATTCCTCGAGCCGGGCTGGGAAGAGGAGACACTGGAAGCTGAGGCCTTCCAGGAGCCACCCGGGAGCCTCGCTGACCACGCCGGTGACAACAGCTACAGGGTACCACTGATCTCCCGGGAGCAGGCTTATGCTAACCATGGGTCGCAAGTGAATCAGGTCGCAGCGGTGGACGACGGCCCCAGCACGGCGGCCCCCCTTCCACCAGGGGAAGCGCATTGGGGGCTGCGGGGGAGGGGCCGGGATCAAGGCCCCTCCCAGCATCGAATGGAGCGAGGCGTCGCCCAGAGGTAGGTCCTCTGCCGGGGAGGCACTGGCGAGCCTTCCCCCCGGCAGAGGGCCCGTGGTTGCCAAGCGCGCCGCTAGCATGCCCTTTACCCCTTGGCATCGTCCTGGTTTCCGGACACCCCAACAGTGGTCGAGGGTGGTGCAAGGTGGGGTCCTCGTCTGGTGATATGAAGCAAGGCCCCTCCCCACATAGAATGGAGCGAGGCATCGCCCGGAGGTAGGTCCTCTACCGGGGAGGCACTGGCGAGCCTTCCACCTGGCAGCGGGCCCGTGGTCACCGAGGGCGCCGCTAGCGTCCCCTTTGCCCCTTGGCATCGTCCTGGTTTCCGGATGCCCCAACAGTGGTCGAGGGTGGCACAAGACGGGGTCCTCGTCTGGCCATATGAAGCAAGGCTCATGCCTATGAAGGTCTCCGCTCGTCACACTCTCACGTAATAATGAGTGGGGCTGTACACGCCCCGGAGTCTCCGGAGTGCCGCTCTCGGGCCTCGGGGCTCCCGCCCACGTCCTAGTGGAAGCACCATGCTCCGCGTTGGCCGTCGACACTGTCCCCCAATGACTATGCTCACGGCCTATGAAAGCACTTAGCTCCACGCTGGTGGGAAGACTCGAAGACAAGAAGACTAGCTAAGTGCCGGACGCGGCCATTTGCTTTCGACCTCTTTTCTGTAGCTTAGACTCGCAACTTTTGATCTTGAATTTGAAGTAACAATCCCATTAGCAATCGCGGGGGGCATTCTTTTTTATTCGCATTGATTTCGTGAGTTTCTGGATTCGTGTTTTGTTTGAGATTTACAACCGCTATCTTCCGCCCTTTCGAAAACCTTCCGAGCGGGGGCTGGTAGTGGCGCACACGCACTACGCGCGCATCTCGCCATTACTGGCGCTCGCTTCTCACGAGGCCCCCTCAGGTGGAACGGCGAACCCTCAGGAAACCAAAACCTCACGAGCTCGTGAGGGGCTCCCCTCAGAAGGAATGCACGTCCACAACAGCCAAACCAGTTTGAAGCTCGGCTAAAGCAAAGTAAGTTACACCATCAAGCCCGCAAGGGGAGTTGCGAGCACCCAAAAGAACGCTTTAAGCTTAGCCTTTGGAATGAAGTAGTAGTCTATTTACATGATGGGCTTCCCCTCTCCAAAATGCTCTTACATTGTGAGCGGCCGTACCAAGCTTTTGCATACATGTTCAAAATAAAGGAGCGGGGGCTCAGCCGGACATATCGCTCGCCTCGCCCCCCGAATCACTTCCGGATAGGCTGCTCGCGCCATCACTGTCACTGTCTACATCGCCATCAGCCTCTCCGCCATCAGCCACACCGCCATCAGCCGCGCCGCCATCGACTACATCGCCCTCATCAGCCGCAACCACCACCGATTCGTCATCAGAAGCAAAGGCCCTAACCAGAGCGTCCACATTGTCATCCACCCAGTGCGCGAGGTTGTCCCGGATGACCGTGGGCACTAGGGCAATGGCAGCAGCAAAATCAAAGTCAGGATAGGTGTTAAGGAGATGGCTGAAGACGCGGGAGAATGCGCGCCCGAGAAGACCTCAGCTCCTTTCATCCAGAAGCTCGCGAGCCCTCTCAGCACGGCTCTCCAAGCACGTCACGACATCAGTGAAGAAGCGAAGATGGCTGGCGTTATCCTTGGTGTGGGGATGAGGGGAATGCTCATCGCAGATGGTGCCAAGCACCTGGTTGGCCTTCATCGTGAGGTCCCGAAGCATGGGAGCGTGCTCGCGCAGCAGCGTCTACCGGCTAAGTGCCTCCTCCCTGCTTTGCTGCGCGAGGGACTCGGCGCTGACAACCCGATGTTGAAGAGAGAGCAGTTCAGCACAAGCGGAGGCCAGCTCGGCCTGCACCGAGATCAGGGCAGCTGTGGCGGCTTTCTTGCGTTGTTCCACCTCAGCCAGCCCTGACCTAAGGGTAGCGGTCCTGCCCACACCTTTAGCTTCCACGAGCTTCAGCTTCAGGACGTACCTACCGGCAAGATCCGCGCGAGCCTCGGCCACCCTACGGTCGACCTCCTCCTAGAGCCTGGCCTCGCACGCGCTGACAACATCCTCTGCTTGGGCGACTTGGCGCTCCATCGTCTCCAACCGCTCGAGCTCAAGGCTGCGCTCCGTGGCCTCTAGCAACAGTGCTTCCTCGCGCCTCAAGATCTCCTCCTCATCGAACGGGGCGCTCTTGATCGACGCCAGGGCAACTCTACGCGCCTCCACCTGCTACACCAGGGAGGTGTTCAAGGCCTGGAGCTCCCGCCTGCGCTCCTCGGCAGCCGCATGGCGATTGTCCGCCTCCCTGGCCTCCTCCAAGGCCCGGGCACTGGCCTCTTGCGAGGATGCCAGGGATGCCTCGGCCTTCGCATTGGCGTGCTCGCGTTGGAGGCGCACGAGGTTGATAGCCACCTTCAGGCGATGCCACTCCTCCACCAGCTGGAGGCCTTCGGCTTCAAGGCGAGCGCCAATGTCCGCAATTTCTCCGCCGAGTCAGCTTATCGTGCCCATTGCCTCCTGAAAGAGCTCGTGGCGGACGATACTCCGCTCGTGCGCAAGCTTAAGCGTGCAACCGGGTCCGTCCCCCGCAGCAGGGGTGGCCGATGGGATCTGAAGTGGCTTGCCCCCCTTCGGCAGGGGGCTAGGGCCTGGCGCCTCCTGGGTCACCGACCGAGCTTTAGTAGAGGCCCGGATGGCTTGAGGCCCGTTGCTCAAAGAAGGAGCCAGGATCAAGGTCATCCAGCCGCCATCAGTAACCATAGGAGGAGCCCTTCGCATGCTTGCCGCACCCTAGGTGAGGCCACGAAAGCGAAGACGGCAAGAAGGGAGACTGATTGGGGATCCAGGTGCAACATATGGATCTTATAATGGGAGAGCACGACGTTGAAGAAGGCAGAGAAAGGAGGAACCAGGCTAGCCCACAAGGAGTCGTTGAAGAATGGAACCTCGGTGGCTGCCCTGTCGACGAAGGTCCGAGATGCGGGCCAGGCCGCCGTCCTCCCCCATTCGTTGGAGTCAGTAGCGAGTGCAGGGCGAACCTTGTCTATGGCTTCCTGGTTGAGCACCAGTGACCGGCCAACGGCGGGTTTAGCGGTCGGCGGTAGCCCGGCTGAAGACTGAGACTTCTTATTTTCCTTCTCCATTTGCCGGGGTGCCATGGCAACGAGGAGGGCTCAGCTCGGGACAGATTGGAAGAGGAGGTTATTGTTTCGAAAAGGCAGGAGAGTTCGAGGGGCGCGTCACCAGCAATGGGGGGATAACTGTGTAAGTCACGATGGCCGCCTAGCCAGGCGGATATCAAGGCTACGTGGGGAAGCGGAGATGCCCACGTCCAATCGACCGCCACGCGTCAATCGGGAACGCAGGCTGTTGGGGCCTGTGGCGATCCACACTTGCCCCGTGGCTTCACCTCGAAGCCAAGTCCAAGCACGCCTTGGGCCCGGGGGCTACTATCAGCGTCCTGGGAATGGGGGTCCCCAGACTTGCCTGCCTGCGGCCCATGGCGTGGCTCCACCTACGGCCCATCTTCACCAGCAAACACTCAAGACCCTCGCGAGGGACGATGCAAGACCTCCTCGGGGGCGGCCTCACCAGCCTGGCTCGAGAGGGGCGGAGAGATCAAGGCAAGGGAGACCTCGCGAGGTTCCTGTGAAGCAAGCCATGATGACCAGGGCTAGGAGAGCGCCAGCGCGCGCAGTGTCCTCGCTTCCTCTTTGGTGCTAAAGAGGCAAGCGCAGGCGCGGAGTCCCTAGGTGTCAAGCAAAGGTTTCCATATCGATGCAACAAGACCAAGACCAGCAGGATGGTAGGACGGAGGTCATCGTGGAGCCCAAGACGACGTCATCACCAGAGCCTTTGGTAGGCGAAGACCATCTTTTGTCAGGATAGCTTGTACTAGTTTTCCCCCTTCAAACTGACCATTGTGGGATCCCTTCCCGCCTAATATTTGGGGAGAGGACCCGGGCCTCTATAAATAGGACTAGCCACCATCGTAGGGAGGGATCTGATCTGATCGGCTGATCAAGAGATGAAAGGCTCATCTCATCTTGGACCGGATCCATTCCACCACGACCACCACACAAACTCGCCAAGAACAACAGCACCTCTCCTAGGAGGCTGTTCTTCCCTTGTAACTGTTCATCCTCAGCACAGGAGGCAATCCGCCACACCACACTGGAGTAGGGTATTACACCACATCGGTGGCCCAAACCAGTATAAATCTTGTGTCCCTTTGTTCTGCGAGTTCTACGTGCTGAGCCTTGAGATCCCGGTGAGGGCGTGAGTTAGAGGGAGGAGAGGTCTTCATGCGCACCCTAGTGTTCGAACCTCAAGGATTTTGCCGCAACCCGAAATCCGATAATATTAAAGCCCATTAAACATCCAAAATAGATAATATAATAGCATGGAACAATAAAAAGTTATAGATACATTGGAGACGTATCAAACGCCTAATTGTGCATACGTACGGCCAGGGCTCATGTACATGGAGAGGCAGCGGAGGGTAGCAACGACGTCCTGTTCATCTGCTGCCAACCGGTTGGGTCAAAACGGAGAAACTACGTTATGTTCATCGGGAGTCAACGGAATGTGTCCAGTTCATGGTGAGCCAACCAGCTTGGACGGAATAGCCGAAACAAGGACCGGCGTACTGCAGAACGGAGGAAACAGCCTTCTGTTCAACCGCCTACAGTCGAAACGGGATCCTGTTGATCAGGATGAGTCTGGCGTACCGCAAAACAGAGGAAACAGACTTCTCTTCGACCACCTATGGTTGAAACGGGGTCCTGTTGATTGGGAGGGGTGTGGCATACCGCAAAATGGGACTGCACGTGCTACTGTTCATCCACCTTCTACTTCCTCGCTCCAGCCTCCATGGGCTACTGTTCATCCATCGTCGACCTCCTCTAGCCTCCACCTGTGACTATTCATCCACGGTGTCTCCCTCCTGCCTCCACCAGCTACTGTTCATCCACGAGCTCCTGTTCATCCAGCCTCCACCTACTACTGTTCAACAAGCCCTCCATGGGGTCCTGTTCATCTAGCCTGCACCGACTACTGTCCAACCAGCCCTCCACGGGGTCCTGTTCATCCACCCCCAACCGGCTCGATCGGGGTCCTGTTAATCCGGCGGCAACGACCTCTCCTACCACGGGGTCTTATTCATCCAACCCCCATTGGGAACTGTTCATCCAACCCCCCAAAACACTCACTATTCATCAAGAGGTAGCAGGTTCGATCATCTTCAGTTAGCAGCAGTTAACCCCCATCGGGAATCCCACGATCGGGTTCAGTTAACAGCCAGGGATTGATCGATCACTCGGGTTTAGTAACGCGTAGCCAGTGCAATCGCTCAGGTTCAGTAAGCGAACGCCTCGCTCAGATTCAGTTAGAGCACAATGCCTCGCACACATGCGCGTACGTGTATGAGAGAAACGTGAAACCTCCATCAATTGTTCGGCCCCGACCACCCACCATAACCGGGAACTCCCGATATTTTCCTCACCCTCGCTTTTACCATGATTTTTTCCGTCGTGGATGGCCCAATGAATGTCACGCAGCCGCGTCTCCGGCCCGCCTAGGATGAAAATCCCGTTTTCTGTCATGATTTTTTGTCATAGAAGTAGGAGCCCACCACATCTATGATGATACAGGTTTTTGTCACAATATCGTCATAGAAGTGTCATAAGCATGACAGAAAAAAATTGTTTGGCCGAAAATGTCACAGATGTGTCTTTTTTTGTAGTGGGAGCTCTTGTCGTAAGAGGTAGGCAAGTAGTGGTTCGGTCCAAGGGGAAATTATGGCCATGATCTCATGGGCTGAGGGTGTTTCTTCAACTGCAGAGCCTCTGATGATATGATCATCTGGTTCGATTTCCGGTGGGGCGATCTGGACAGGCTCATTTGTTGAGGTGCAGTTGTCCCCATCCTGCCATGCTATGGATGGCTTGAATAGCCTTTCCAGGACGGTGTTTTTAGGTCATCTCGCTTGGCACCCATGCGGGCAAGAACATCCCCGGTCTGGTCACTGTCTCTAGAGACATGACGGAATTCTAGACCCTCAAATCGGGCTGACATCCTAAGGATGGCATTTTGATATTCCACCATTTTTGGATCTTTGGCGTCAAATTCGCCGTTGACCCGTGAGATAGCGAGGTTCGAATCTCCTCGCACCTCCAGCCGCTAAACACCCATCGATGTTGCCATCCGAAGATGGTGCAACAATGCCTCATATTCAGCTGCGTTATTGGAGTCCATGTACATGATTTGTAAAACTTACCGGATACTATCACCTGTGAGAGATATTAGGATTACCCCAGCCCCTTGTCCGGCTAGCATCTTGGAGTCATCAAAGTGCATTATCCATTGTGCGTATGTGCCATATTCCTTGGGGAGTTCGTCTTCTATCCATTCATATAGAAATTCGACCAACGCCTTAGATTTAATAGCTCGGCGTGGTTTCTATACGATCTCGAAGGGAAGGAGCTCTATGACCCATTTTGCAATGCAGCCCATGGCATCCCTTGGTTATATCGTTCAGGGGTACCTCGGACACTACTGTAATCGAACACTCTTGAAAGTAGTGTCGCAGTTTCCGGGATGCCATGAAGATCGTGTATGCTATTTTTTGATATAGAGGATATCTGGACTTGCATGGTGTGAGGACCTCTGACACATAGTAGACATGCTTTTGGACTAGGACTTGTGTCCCTCTGATTCCTGTTCTACGACGAGTGCCACACTTACCACCTGGTTGGTGGCTAAGATGTACAGCAACATAGGTTCGCCGACACGTGGTGCGGCCAAGATGGGGCTGCTTGCCAAAAGTGTTTTGATTTCTTCTAGTTCAGTGGTCGCCTCGTGAGTCCACTCAAAGTGTTTTGTTTTCTTAAATAGTCTGTAGAGAGGCAGTGCCTTCTTACCGAGGCTGGAAATGAAATGACTCAGGGCTTCCATGCAGCCTGCCAACTTCTATACGTGTTTGAGCTCCGTTGGTATTGTGAGCTAGGACAACGCCCTGATTTTGGCCGGATTGGCCTCTATACCCCGATGGGAGACGATGAATCCAATCAACTTGCTGGCGGGGACCCATAACACACATTTGTCCGGGTTGAGCCATATGTCGTAGGCCTGTAGGTTTTCGAAGGTCAAGCGGAGATTGTCCATGGGTTGATTAACTTTTTTGTTTTAATGACCACGTCGTCTACGTATGCCTCGACCATTTTGCCAATTTGATTTTCCAGGCATGTTATCATGTGTTGGTATGTGGCTCCTACGTTCTTTAACCTGAAAGGCATCATGTTGAAGTAGAATGGCCCGTAGGGGGTGATGAACGCGGTTGCAGCTTGGTCGGACTCCTCCAGAGTATGCGTCGAGAAAGCATAGTGAATCATGCCTGGCAGTGGCATGCATGATCTAGTCTATGCGAGGTAGAGGGAAGGGATCTTTGGGACATGCCTTGTTTCGGTCTTTGAATTCGACGCAGAGCCGCCATGGATTGTCCTTCTTTGGTACCATGACCAAATTTGCCAGCCACTCCGGATGCTTTATTTCACTGATAAGTCCGGCCTCTAGTAGTTTTGCCAGCTCCTCTCCCATGTCATTTGGGTTCAAAGAATCGGCGTAGTGTTAGTTTGACTGGCTTGAAGCCCTTGATGATATTGAGCCTATGCCCTGCCAGCCTTCGTGGGATGCCCAACATATCGGAAGGGTGACAGGCGAATATCTCCCAATTTTCACGTAAAACGCATGCAGTGCTTCATCAACTGCGTGATCCAGCTGTGCTCTTATGGATGCCATTTTATTCAGGTCTGTCGGGTGTACTTGGATTATACTATCTCGTCAGCTGGTTTGAATGATGTGGATTTTGGCTTTTTACTAAGGACCACGTTGTTCGTGTTGACTGTGGTGCGGAGTGCTGTTAACTCTTTGGCTGCTAGAGCTTCAAATAGTGCCACGAGGGCAAGCGATGCAGTCTTATTTTCTGCTCGGAGGTTTGTGTTCGGATCGCTGGCAAGTGAAATCATGCCACTAGGCCCTGGCATTTTGAGCTTCATGTATCCATAGTGTGGTACAACTTGAAATCGTGCAAATGCCTCATGTCCGAAGATGGCGTGGTATCCGCTGCGGAAGGGCACGATGTGAAACAACAGGTGTTCGGATTTGTAATTATCGGGAGTGCCGAAACTACATCCAAGGTTATGCGTCCGGAGCAATGCGCCTCCTTGCTAGGTATAGTTCCTCATAAATTTGTATGAGTGTGCATGATGCAGGGCCTATTGAGCTACATTTTATCGAGCGTGTCCTCGTAGATGAGATTTAGGCTGCTACCCCAGTCCATCAGCACTTAGGTTAGCCTGAAGTCGTCAATAATGCGGTCGAGGACTAGTGCCGCAGGCATGTGGGCGGGGTGGGATATTTGCTCATCCTTCTGATCGAACGTGATAGGTACATATGTGCATGGTTGTGTGGGCCTCACCTGGTAGACTTGACTGAGTTCTCAAAGAGCCCTTTTTCCTTTGATTGTTGGAAGAGAAAGTCTCATAGACTGTCAGGACGTCGTCGTGAAGTGGCGGTGTTGATTGCCTGTCGGGGGGTGTGAGGCCGAGGGCGTGTTCACCACTTTTCGCCACCTGCCTTACCACCCAGCAAGCTTGAAGCCCATGAGTCGGATTTGCGTTATGCAGGGCCGAGTGTATAAGACATGATTTATCCAGCAATGCATCCAGAACCGTTCTGGGTTTATTTCTCTTTTGGGCAGGATTGTGTTCGGGCGCAACTAATGGATGCGCCAGTTTTTAGTGGGCCTTGCTAGGACTCAGGCCGGGGATTGACTCCCTTCACATTTGTTATAACCTCCAGGTTCTTTCCATAGCGCACTATTTGTGTACCATGTCCGATAATTCAGTGAAATTTTGCACACAGTGGTGGGCAAGGGCATTTAAGATCCTTGGGTCCCAGCAATTGAGTCGGAAGGCTTCAATTAATTCTTCTTTGCGATAGTTGATTATCTCGTTTTTTACCAAGAGAAATTGGGCCTAGTAATGATGGACCGTTTCTTCAGGCTACCGCTTGACGTACATCAGGTCCCATTCAGCGTGGGATCTGGGTGGGAACTTTATTAGTAGTTCTGTCTTCTGCGCGTCCGGAGCGTGTGCAGCGGCGAGTCGCACCTGGGCTATGTCTAGCTCTATTAGCGCAATGTTTGGATGTACGCCTGCGTGTGGTCGGGCCGACTTAGTGTCAGATCCATTGTCATAGGTCGGGTCCGAACTCTCATCTTGACGAGTATCCGTTTCCGGGCTAGAGACCCGGGTATATACTGCCATAAGCTTCGGAGATCGCGATCCCTCTGTCCTCTCTTCGATGGTAGCGACAAGGTGGGTGATGGGGGGATGTGGATCTCCCTATTATCAGGTATAAGCCCTATCTGGTGGTAGGACGTAGGCCTACTAACGGAGATTCCCATGGTCCTGAATCAATCTGACAGGTTCTCTAACGAAGAGGTTATCACCGGGGTCGAGCCTCCTAGATGTTCGGCGGGATGTTCTTCGGATACGTCAATGGGATTTGGTTTAAGGCCAGGCCCCAGATTGAGTCAGCTCCCTTTATATCCACCGAATCTGAGGTCAAGGCGTCGGGCTCAGCGGGTTCTTCGGAAGCGGTGATTTGCCGAGAATCAGCATCGGACAACAAGTTCCTGTGGCTGGCTGCATGATCGGCGGTGAGATTTTTAGCCGGGCCCAAGCGACTGGTGGGGTTGCCGCAGAAAGTGATGCCACCGAACGTAAAGATCTGGCCAGGGACAAAGATGTCCCCGGTGCTGGAGGGGTTTCCGACGAACAGATCCTTCGGTGATCCGCATTGTAACTCTCAACGAAAGCACCAATGTCGGTGTCAAAACCGCCGGATCTCGGGTAGGGGGTCCCGAGCTGTGGATCTAGGGTCGATGGGGAACTAGGGACAATGAACATGGTATTTACTCAGGTTCAGTCCCACTCGAAGAGGTAAAACCCTACGTCCTGCTTGATTGTATTTGATGTATGGTATGGTTACAGAGTAGATCTACCTCGAGATCAGATGAGCTAAACCCTAAGGTGATGAGGTGATGATTGTAGCTCTCTCCCTAAAGAATAAAACCCTCCGGTTTATATAGGCACCGGTAGGTTTCGGGTTACACATGATCGGTTGCAGAGAAAGGAAGATCCAGCCTAATCTTCGCTTGGAGGACACACCACAACTCCAAAGATTCCTTGTCCGGTCATGGATCCGCACTCCAGCTTGGCCCCACAGTGGCCCATCAGTCCGGCCCATATTCAGAGGGTCAATGGTCCAAGGACCCCTTAATCTAGGACTCCCTAAGGGTGTGCCGCCTTCAAGCGTCCACGCCCGCTTTACGAACATGAAGCCAGAGGAGGTAAACTCAGTCACCACCCAGGAGGCATCGTTGCAACAGCCATCGGGCTGCAACCATAGGCCCAGGGGCGCGCGGTTCGCCATCTCCTCCACGAAGGACTCCGGGAGTCAGAGCTAGGTCCGGGGTTGTCCTTCCATCCCCACGATGAACTCCACGACCGGGGCGGCCGGGCGCCTGCGCCTCTCCCCCTGGTCACAGCCGCCCCGTCCCCCACAATCGCGCTCCCGGGATGAGTTTTTCTGCGGCTATCCGAGATGGCGTAAGTCGACAATGGATGATGCCCCGTGTCCCAGGGGAGGCGCCTTGGATGCAGCGGCAGACTTGTGAAGGCGGTCGGCCCCCTCCCTGGTTGCGGCGGCTCCGCCCCCTCTAGTGTCGCCTTTCCTTTCTTGGTGGTGAAGAACCTCCTCAAGAGCACCATAGTTGCGGCAACGACAGATGGAGACAAAGTGGTGAGGGGACGGTGATGGAACAAGTGGTGTGGCCCCTTGCCCTTATATAGCACTCGAAGGAGGCTTGTCCATGCCCTTTCACCTTTAAAGCAATGATGGGCCCGTGCGACCCCCGCCAGGCTTTACGTCAGCCCTGGCGGTTGCCGAGGTGTCATGGGGAAGTGGTAGCTTCCCGTGCCCCTTGTGCGCCACGCGTCGTGCCTAGCCTGCAAGTGGTTAGGCCCCGCGCCATTTTGCCCCATTCTTCAATGAGCAGGGTCGCACGCATTGCAGGCCTGCGGGCTACTGTCGGGCCCATGGGATTAGGGTCCCCAGGCACGTCTACCCAAGGCACGGCGCTTGGTGCGAGTCTAGTATGGCCCACCTTCAAGATTTAAAGAGAAAGACCCTCGCAAGGGCCCCTGCCTCATGAGGCACCCAACGACGAGCTACCCAAGAGCTCTCGAGGCCTCGTGTTAGGCGGCATCCCCAAGCTGTCTCCTGAGGCCCTCTCGCTGGCGGATACTCCAAGGGCACCAAGTCCCGCCTCGCAATGCACGTGGGTGACACGAGCCACGACGAGTGGTGCCAGAGCCGTGCTAGCATGCGCGGATGGTGGACCTTTCCTCTTACATGCTAAAGGATCAGGGCAGCTCGCCGGTTCTCAAATCAATTTCTAAAGGTTGCCACTCCAGTTCTAGAAGACCAGGACCGTGGGTTTGCCAAGATGGAGGACACTACTATCAGATTTCGGGTTCCGACAAAACCCTTGAGGTTCGAACACTGGGGTACGCACAAAGATCTCTCCCCCTCTCTAGCTCGCACACTCTATGATCTCACGGCCTAGCTCGACAGACTCAAGGAACGAGAGACACAAGATTTATACTGGTTCGGGCCACCGTTGTGGTGTAATACCCTACTCCAGTGTGGTGCGGTGGATTTCTTCTTGGGACGAGGATGAGAAGTTACAAGGGAAGAACAGCCTCTCGAGGAGAGGTGTTCTTGTTCTTGGTGAACTTGTCTGGTGGCCTTGGTGGAATGGATCCAGTCCAAGATGGGATCCCCTTCTGTGGTGGTGGCTAGTCCTATTTATAGAGGCCCTGGTCCTCTTCCCAAATATTGAGCGGGAAGGGATCGCACAACGGCCAAATTCGACGGGAGACAACTAGTACAAGCTATCCTGACAAAAGTAGTCCTCGCCTGCAAAGGCTCTGGTGGTAACGCCGTCTTGGGCTCCACGGTGACCTCTGTCCTGCCATCCTCCTGGTCTTGGTCTTGTTGCACCGATATGGAAACCTTTGCCTGATGCCTCGGGACTCCTCGTCTGCGCTTTCCCCTTTAGAACCAAAGAGGAAATAAGGACACTGTGCGCGCTGGCGCCCGCCTGGCTCCAGGCATCATGGCTTGCATCACAAAAACGTCGTGAGGTACCCCTCGCTTTGATCTCTCCGCCCCTCATGAGCCAGCCTGGTGAGGCTGCCCCTGAGGAGGTCTTGCATCATCTGCCTTGCGAGGCTCGGCCCCTCGCGAGCGTGATGAGTGTTTGTTGGTGAAGATGGGACGTATAGGTCGCTGGTGGACCCACGCTGTGGGCCGCAGGCAAGAAAGTCTGGGGACCCCCATTCCCAGAATGCCGACAATAGCCCCCGGGCCCAGGGCGCGCTCGGTCTTGGCTTCAAGGTGAAGCCAAAGGGCAAGTGCGGAGCACCACAGGCTCTATCAGCCTGCGGCCATGATTGGCGTGTGGCGACCGATTGGACGTGGGCGTCTCCGCTTCCCCACGCTGCCTCAACAACTGCCCGACTTGACGGATCCTTGCCGCATGCACAAAAAGATCATTATTACCTTAGATTGTGGAGGCCGGCGGTTGGCCTCCCCTTGGCTATAAATGGGAAGTGGGAGGGCGGATCCCCCGTCACCTGTCTCTTCCTCTCTTCTCCCGCTTCTTCTCCTTCCTTGCTCTACCGCCGGCAGCAGCACCCATGGCGCCTGCAAAGAGGCTCTCGGTTGCGGAGATGGGGAAGGCTCTCCAGGAGGTGACTGGCTCACCGTCGCCCAAGAGGGGGTGCGACCGTCCTCGCAATCATACTGCGACCCCCGCCACGGCCCCTCACAGCCACGGCGGCGCCTCTTCTCGTGGTGGCGGTCACCCAGGTCGTGGCAGTCCTGTTGATGAGGTGAGGCGTGCCGTGGTTGCCCGGCCCCCTAGGCCGCGCTTCCTTTCGGTGGAGGTGATGCCAGAGTTCATCGTATGGTCGGAGAACCCGGCTGACACTTGGCTCCAGCTCCCGCTCTTTTTTGTCGACAAGCTGCCTCCCACTGGTGCAAGCGCTCTTTGGCTGCAAGCGGAAGGCTACTGCAGCAAGGCTTCCTGGGTCGCGGTCAAGGTCTCCGCAGCGGGCAACGCGGTCCTGGCTCGCGGCTGGCGGACGTTCACCCACACGCGCGGACTGGGCAGGCGGTGCGCCCTCCACTTCAAGTATGACTGCGACGCGACCCTCTTCATGAGGGTATTTGGGGAATATGGTCACCGCGTCAGGTTCTGCACCAAGGACAACGACGGTGACGAGGTGCTCGGCCTTGGCGATGGTCGTGACGAGGAGGAGGGCGACTTCGTCCTCGGCGCTGGCCATGGCTCGTCCAGCTATGGCGGCTCCTCTTTCGATAGCAGCGGCGGCTATGGCCAGCCGTCGCGCCCGCTTCAAAGCTGGCAGCGGGTCGTCACGTCGACGCGCTTTGGTGAAGCGCGAGGAGGGGTCTGGCTAAACCTAGGAGAGCGCCACGGGCCCGTCCTCGCGACCTGCCGCGGGAGCACATCCCGCTTTTTTTCGTTCTTCCTTTCCTTCCTGCATTAGAGAGACAAGTATGGGGCCCTGCTAGGGCGTGTGACAATTATGATTTCTAAGTGGCTGTGTTATGTTTATCAATCATGTGTTGTGTTGCAACGTCATTTTTTATGTATGCACATAGAATGACTTAGTTTGATATGCCTGAGGTAGGTTCCGCCCCGCGAGATGCGTGTTCCCCAGTGCCTGACGAGGCCTCTAGTGCTCGGGAGGCGCTTGAGAACTGCAAAACTTCGTTAGGGAATCCTTATTCTTCCGGACCCTGGTTGTAGGCACTGCCGGCCGTAACCTAGTGCTTCGCATCGCGGTACCTGGGGGGCACAGATTGAGAGGGGAGCACTAGCTTGCGAGCTCGAGCGAGAGTGCCTTGCGAAAGACAAGAAAACAAAAAGCTCACGAGGGCAAGGCGCCTGTCCAGCCTCCTCGCGAGGCACGTGAGGGAGAGGACAGGTCAAAAATGAGGGACGAATGGCAGAAAAGGAGGTAACGAGGACAATGGAATCAGGCCAGCAAGGAACACCAGAAAGCAAATTCTCACTTAAAAGAGGGGGCAACCAACTGCGGAAAGCAAATGAAAAGCCACGTCCGACACCTAGTCTAGTCTTCTTGTCTTCTCACCAACGCGGAGCTACGTGCTGTCAGTAGGCATGGGAGGGAGCCCCTGAGGTGTGTTGAACCCCACTCATTATTACGTGAGAGTGTCACGAGCGGAGATTCTTCACAGGCACTGGGCCTTGCTTCGTAGGCACCGGGCCTTGCTTCATGGGAAGAACTTCCCGAGGTGTTGGATGTTCCTGACATTCTAGATGGGGATCCAGTCCGGTGTCTCCAGGCGCGCGGCGCGAGGCCTGGAGACGTGGGCGACCCGAAATGGGCCCTCCCACATGGGCGAGAGCTTGTGCAGCTGTCAGGACCCCGATTCTAAGTCACCCAGATCTAGCCTGTAACACCTCATATCACTTTGCGGCCTCACGCATGGTATTCCCACGGGTGTCGCCTTACCATGGCCCGGGACTGTTTGCGCCATTTGTCTCACGTATATGATAGTGTCGCTAGCATCCATATGACACAAAACCCGAGCCAAAATGACTAGTCATCAACCCTAAGTGGCACTAACTTACGGGGACAAGCATACATTAATCAACATCAAGCATGTCGGTCAGCAGCGTGCGAATCCGGGCTGTAGCACTGGGCTAACAGGACTCCGGATGTCACCGCGTGACATTTCCCCGAAGGGACAGACACAAGAACAAAGTGAATCACATGTCGGCCAGTCAAGTGTTCCGGAGCAGTAGTGCTGGGCTAGCAGGACTCCAGTGAACCGGGCCGTGGCGGACAACTATGGCTCATGGAAGCACAAGACTACATTTCCCCATAAGAGAGGCTACCAAGGATAAACAACTAGGTTGTTGGATCCCACACATACCAAGCATTTCAAAATCATACACACAATATGTTCGATATATGCATATACAACATGGCATCACAACAAGACTCTACGACTCAGAGTATTTATTAATTTGGCTCCGAAGAACCAGGTATTGCAAACATGGGTCTCATGACCCCACATACAGAGCATACAAGCAACAAGCACATGCGGAAGCTTAACTTGTCTGAGTACAGACAGCTACAAATGAAAAAGGCTGAGAAGCCTGACTATCTACAAGATCCTACCGAGGGCACAAGATCGTAGCTGAGGTTACAAGCTAAACATCGAAGCCCACGCGAAACTACTAGCGAGACTGAAGTCTCTCTGCAAAACATAAAATAAACAAATGTGAGTACAAATGTACCCAGTAAGACTTACATCAGAACTATCTTCATATGCATCATTATCAACAAAGGGATGGTGGGGTTTAACTGTAGCAAGCCAGCTTTTGACTCAGTGGCTAACCTGAACTACGAGTGCAAGTAAGTCTTTTGAGGTGGCGCACACGAGTCCACATATTCACTATATCAATACTCCACTATGGATCCGCTCTCGTCTCCCTACGAGAAGGCCATCCATAGCACTCACGCTTATCTTCCGCATTTTAGAGTATCCACTTTCGCTTGTCTATGAACTATGCAAGGGGTCCAAGTTTCCATATCCGAGGAATTCGGCTATTCGAATAGATAATGATAACCCTCCAGGGGTGTACTTCTTCACACACGCTCTCGCCACTTACCACCATGTACACATCGTGTACCTCGACAACCTTCAAGCGGAAGCCTGGCGAGGGAGTCGGCCACGACCTGACTAACCACACAAGTCTCTCATCCAGGTTTATCGCCTATTCGAGTTCCATCCGCAAGGAGATCCGACCGAGGTGTCGCTCACGGCCCCAAACGATGTGTGCAGGGTTCCCAAGCCCACCATCCGGGTGCCACTTGGTACACCGTGCCACTGTGCCTAGTCTGTCCCAAGCCCACCTGTACCGGGTGCCACTTGGTAGACTACTAACACTACCTACAAACACCAGAAACTAGTTGCAACTCCTGGACAGAGATCGAGTTGATTAATAAGCCAAGAGGGGCCGAGTTACCGGAACCCAATGTGTGGTAGTAACTGTTCATGGATCACAAACACAAAACTCAGTTCGTGAGAACGGCTGCAATGAGACAACCCACCATGTACTCCTACATGGCATCTCACCGCTACCTTTACCAAATCGTGTTCACACACTTAGCTCTCAACAGTAGGACATGTTCACCATGTTCCAATTCATTCCCGATGAATCAGACCTGACTCAACTCTAAGTAGTAGCAGGCATGACAACAAGCATGAATGAGTAGGCACATCAGGGCTCAAACAATTCCTACTCATGCTGGTGGGTTTCATCTATTTATTGTGGCAATGACAGGTCATGCAGAGGAAAGGGGTTCAACTACCGCAGCATGTAACAGTTGAATCATTGTTGTCCTAATGCAGTAAAAGAGAGCAAGAGCGAGAGAGTGGGATTGTATCGGAATGGACAAGGGGGTTTTGCTTGCCTGGCACTTCTGAAGATAGTATAGTTCTTCATCAGTGTCATCGATCACATCGTTGGAACCACATCTATCGAGAGGGGAAAACACCAACAAACAAGGAAGAACACAATCAATGCAATGCAACAATTATGATGCATGATTATGACATGGAAATATGATGTGAGTTGGCCTAATGCAACTAGAAACACAATTAAGTGTAGTTGGTTTGAACCCAAGGTTCAAATTCAAACTCCACATATGGTTATTTAAATGCCATTCATTTGATTTTTCCTAAATAGTAGCCAAAAGTTGTTCTAACATGCATGAGAATGGTACAAATGGATAGATTGGATTTTTCTGATCATTTCTCATATATAATTTCTTTAATTCTGAGCTACAGTTGATTTAATATGATTTATAGAAGTTATGGGTATTTTCGGAAAATAATAAATCATTTCTGATTTATTTCAAAATTCCAGAAAGTAATTATTGCGTAAGCCTGACGTCATGATGATGTTATCAAGTCAACAGGGCTGCTTCAGGTCAAACCTGACGTGTGGGGGCTACACGTCAGTGCCACAGGGCTGATTAGCTCGCTGACCGGTGGGCCAGGACAATGGCCACGTCAGCAGGGTCAACTCTGACGGGTGGGTCCCGCTGGGTTAATCTAAACTACACAGGAATTAAAACCCGGGGTTAATTAGGGCGTGGGGCCCACGTGTCAGTGGCTGTGGGGTTGGTTAGCGGGGTTATTAGCAGGTGGTTAGGTGCTAATGACGGTGCCACGTCGGCCTCGCCGGAGTTCGGCCGGCGGTGACCAAACCCACGGCTGCAATTCGCCGGACCTACACTACAGGCGGCGGATGGTTGTGCGGAGACCACCAGGACGAAGCCCAGGCTCGGCAGCATCCAGAGGAGGTGATGGATCGACGTGGGGTGGTCGGAGCTCGCCCGAACGGGGCTTGCGGCAGCGCCGGAGTTCAGGTGTTTGCGGGGTTGGTGCTACGGTGCACGAGAGGGCGAGCTGGTAGGCGTTATCGGCTCCTGGGAGCATGGTGAGTTCGGTGACACGCTCGAATGCGAGCACCAGCGACTGTGGCTGCGGCGGCGACATGGACGGCGGCTGGAAGCTCACGGCTCCGGCGATTCGCGTGGCTAGAGCGAGCAAAATCGCGCGGGGAGAGAGGGGAATCGAAGAGGAGGTCACGGTGGCATCGACGGCAGTCTCAGTGGGCTTGGGGACGGCTTGGTGACGACGAAACGATGGCGGCGATCTCGGGCGGTCGACGATGAAGACGACGGCGGTGGCAACGTTCCAGGCTCTCCCAGCTCACGTGGCTCGTCGAGGACGAAGAAGACAACATGGAGGAGCTCTCCAACATGACGGGCGGTCGAGGGGACGGCGGGGAGCGCGTGGCCAGTGAACAGCGGCGACGGTGAAGTTCTATTTCGAAAGAGGGAGGCGGCAAGTTAGCGCCAGGTAGGTCTTCTGCCTCTTTTTTTAAAATTGTTACTGTTTTCTATTTTTGTTCTGTTTGTTTTGATTTAGTAGGAGTACTAAACAAATTTATTTGCTTCTGTAAATTATTGTATGGACTAGAGATATTATTCTAGAGCCCCATAATAATTTCCAAAATTATTGGGCATGTATTTATTTTATAACATAAATAAAGCCAATTCAAATATATTATGATTTAATCCAAATGCCCAAAATAAATATTTCTGTGACTCCAAAAATATTGGTTTGAAATTTACCTCTTACCAATATTTTCACAGAGTAACAGGAACATTTCCTTGGACTCATTTAATGCGAATTAAACGTTGATTATTTTTAGAGGTCTTCTGAAATTTTTGAAAATTCCTCAATTCAAATTTCATTTGAATTTAAACATGATGCTCACATTAAGGGCTGGCCTAGTGCATACCAGAACTAGGGATGTGACAGCTCACCCCTACTAAACAAGAATGTCGTCCCGAGATTCAAGTCGTGAGATAGGAAGACAGAGGGACACAAGCTGACACAATATTCCCAATCCAGATGTCTTTCTCGAGGATGTTGATTCATTGCATCACCTTGATCTCGACGTCTTGCTTTGAGAACTCCATCCAACATGACAACGAGTAGAAAGGGAGAATTTAAGAAGAAACGATCTTCCCGAGGTTCGAGGAACTTAGGATCATCTTAATGATCACAAGATCAACTCATGGAATGAGACATGGAAACATGTCTGGAGCTGAGAGGCAAAACATGCATTAGGAGGGACGGAAGAAACAATTTGACGAGGGTTTCAAAGTAGTAAGGAAAAATTGCCATGATTCCATAACAGAGTACCTTAGAGAAGGTGACTCATGGAATTACACCCTTAAGTGGCAAAAAGAATTACTTTTGATATCAAGATCATTGAAACTTTTTATACCAGCCTAAGGCAAATCACAACAATGGTTTGGCGGAGTTCGAATGGATGATGTGGACTACCTTGTTGAAGACAACCCGATGGATGATTTCTGCTTATCATCGGAAATGGAATGGACCCATGGTAGACTGACAAAATGATGGGTGCAAGCTGCAAACAAAAAGGAAATGCTGGGAATGACCCAACCATCATACCTGCATGAGATTCAGATCTAGTTGGTAACAGGATAATTCAGACAGCATGCCTAGAAAAAGAAAGGTAGCAACACAAATCGACGAGATGGCATTGTGAGATTCTCGAGAATGAACTACGATAGCAAGCTCCAAAACATGAGCTGGTTTTGCTACAAACATGTGAACACGCTGTCCCAGACAAGCATGACCACATGGTAGTCTTACAACAAAACACTACTGAGTTCTAGTTGGGAACCATCATCGAGGATATTGGAATCTTGTACATGAACTAGTATTCGCACATCAACTCCTTATCCCTCGAACAAATCAATCGGTGGCTTGGTGTGCGAGGAACACATATGGAGTGGAGGCGGCCAACCTATCAATCCATAGAGCACTTCACACGTGCATGACTAACTTGGGATGATTCCAGAGGAGGCAAAAATAGACTTTCTCGAATTCACGGTGGCAACTTGCATCAAATGCACTTGAGTTAGAGGCAGTCACTTCTTTCATCCAAACATATGCTTCATGAGCTACCATGAAGAAATGCTTTCAAAAGTTTCCAACACTAGCTTAATGTTCAACATGAATCATGGAGGAGATAAAGACATTGTCGATGGGCTCAACAACAATTTATCAAGATTTCCATAAGATGGAGTTGCATGGTTATGTGAACAATATGACAGCATTGATCAGGCCAAAAGATGTAATGATGTATGCTCGAGGGATCAACCACAAGTTAGACAACATTAGGACATCGTTGGTACTGATTTGATTTGGTGATAGCCCATACTCAAATCAAAGTTTTGATAAGACAATAGGTCCAACAACTGATCGCAGGGACCAATCGATGAAGATATCATCTTTCTTCAACTAAAACACAAACACATGGATATCCTTTTGGAACGAACTAAGTTAGGCAAGCTTTTATCTTCCAACTCTCCAAGTTGTTGTTTCGCTTAACCAACTAGCTCAGGGGTATCCAACACATATTCTTAGAGAAGGAGTGGTTTATGGAAAAACAAACTTGATCACGAACTTCACATAGCAGTCAGGTGACAACCTGGTAATACTTCCGAGAAGATATTCGGAAAATCACGAACCACCGATATGTCACTAAGCTCGAGAACAATCTTGCTTCTCAGGCAAGACGATATGATCAAATAAGCAAGGATTGGCACTATCCTAACTCATTGATCGAAAAGTGCACTGGAAATAAGGCTAGGTAGCACGATCGACCTTAGGGTGATGATTCAAAAATCAACACGCTAAGAATGAGGTTATTATCCATTAACCACCAAGCAACGGGGTTGCTAGGAGTATTGATTTCACACACCACGATTCACTTGTCGGTATTCCGGTTACAATAACACGTAGTCCTAGCAATGAACGATGATGGCGAGAAGTATCACTATATCAAGAGTTCATAGGAGGTGGTGCAATTCCCATGACAACCTTGACATCAAGACGGTAATACTTCAGGGTAGAACAGAATCAAAAGATGGATTGGCATTTTGATTTGTGGAATACAACTACTTTGACCCAATCCTGGTTATGGATGAGGTACTGGAGTTTGTTTCTCCTAGTCATTCTGGAATAGAATGGCTTGACGGACCACAAGAATAATAGACACTGACAAACACGATGGCACAACTATCCCTGACTATCACTTGATAGACGGAGGTCAGGGTACAACTAAAGAGGGACAACTCAAAGGAACATATGTTTTTCTGAGTTGTGGATGCATAGATTAGTATGTCGAGCGAAGCTCAACATTTCTTCCGGATAACCCATGCGGAAAGGGTAGAACTGGTAGATTCACAATGTAGAATGGAGAACTCATGAAGAGCACTCTCGTTGTGATCTTTTGGTTCAAAAGAACTTCTGCCATAAGCAGTTCATGATATTTGGAAGAAAGAAATACCATGGACCTCAAGGACTATCACAAAGGTTACTAATATCCTAAAGGTACGAGCAACACTATCCACACGAGGTAAGTAGAATGAATCTTTGGTCAAGAACCCAGGAGTAGAATGCCTACTAACTAAGTAGCATCACGGGATGCTTTCGAGAATGATGGCCAGAATCATCACACTGGGAACACAAAACATGGCTAGATTACTAAATGATTCACTAGGGCACATAGGGTCATAATAATAGCTCCAACATATATGCCGAGGCAACGGAGTACCTCAACACACCGATTAGTGTCCTTAATCTAGCCCAAGGAAACATCGATAATGGAAAGAAGAGATTTGCAAATGCATCAGATTATTTCGAAACCTGGGATGACTCGGACAGCATAACGGCTGTAAATGCTCAAACGATTTGAGACATCTGGCAAAATGGTGGCATAACCACTCAACATCATAATATCAAGGTTCTGAGATTAACTAACAAAACGCGGAAGTGGTAGGAACTGAACTGGGGCTTGAAACCATCAATCCTATAAGTCTATGGACTAGTAACACGTGAACCTGATAGAAAGATGAGAAGCCTAGTTCTTAATCCCCGCAGAAAAGAAGAGGATGACTCAGATCAGAAGGGCATAAGGTAAAGGAGTAAAAAGATCCCTATGTTCTCTTCCACAATCAATTCCCTTATATAACTAAAGCATTTCTAGACTCAACTGCGACCAGTTGGCTTGGTAATCCTACAGGCAGTCAGGCTCTGATACCAAAGCTGTCAGGACCCCGATTGTAAGTCACACCGATCTATCATGTAACACCTCATATCACTTTATGGCCTCACGCGCGGTATTCCCACGGGTGTCGCCTTGCCATGGCCCGGGACCGTTTGCGCCTTTTGGCTCACGTATATGATAGTGTCACTAGCATCCACATGACACAGAACCCAGGCCAACATGACTAGTCATAAACCGAAAGTGGCACTAACTTATGGGGACAATCATACATGAATCAATATCGAGCATGTCGGTCAGCAGCATGCGAATCCGGGTGGTAGCACTGGGCTAACAGGACTCCGGGAACCCGGGCTGTAGCAGGCTAGGCAGGACTCCAGATGTCACCGCGTGAGATTTCCCCGAAGGGACAGACACAGGAACGAAGTGAATCACATGCCGGCCAGTCAAGTGTTCCGAAGTAGTAGTGCTGGGCTAGCAGTACTCCGGTGAACCGGGCTGTAGCGGACTACTATGGCTCATGGAAGCACAAGACTACATTTCCCCATAAGAGAGGCTACCAAGGATAAACAACTAGGTTGTCGGATCCCAGACATACCAAGCATTTCAAAATCATACACACAATATGCATATACAACATGGCATCACAACAAGACTCTATGACTCATAGTATTTATTCATTAGGCTCCGAAGAACCAAGTATTGCAAACATGGGTCTCATGACCCCACATACAGAGCATACAAGCAACAAGCACATAAGGAAGATTAACTTGTCTGAGTACAGAAAACTACAAATGAAAAAGGCAGAGAAGCCTGACTATCTACAAGATCCTGCCGAGGGCACAAGATCGTAGCTGAGGTAACAAGCTAAACGTTGAAGCCCACGCGAAACTACTAGCAAGACTGAAGTCTCTCTGCAAAACATAAAATAAGCAAACGTGAGTACAAATGTACCTAGCAAGACTTACATCAGAACTATCTACATATGCATCATTATCAACAAAGGGATGGTGGGGTTTAACTGTAGCAAGCCAGCTTTTGACTCAGTGGCTAACCTGAACTACGACTGCAAGTAACTCTTTTGAGGTGGCGCACACGAGTCCACATATTCACCATATCAATACTCCACCATGGATCCACTCCCATCTCCCTACGAGAAGGCCATCCATAGCACTCACGCTTATGTTGCGCATTTTAGAGTATCCACTTTCACTTGTCTATGAACTATGCAAGGGGTCCAAGTTTCCATATCCGAGGAATCCGGCTATTCGAATAGATAATGATAACCCTCCAGGGGTGTACTTCTTCACACACGCTGTTGCCACTTACCACCATGTACACATCGTGTACCTCGACAACCTTCAAGCGGAAGCCTGGCGAGGGAGTCGGCCACGACCTGACTAACCACACAAGTCTCTCGTCCAGGTTTATCGCCTATTCGGGTTCCATCCGCAAGGAGATCCGACCGAGGTGTCGCTCACAGCCCCAAACGATGTGTGCAGGGTTCCCAAGCCCACCATCCGGGTGCCACTTGGTACACCGTGCCACTGTGCCTAGTCTGTCCCAAGCCCACCTGTACCGGGTGCCACTTGGTAGACTACTAACACTACCTACAAACATCAGAAACTAGTTGCAACTCCTGGACAGAGATCGAGTTGATTAATAAGCCAAGAGGGGCCGAGTTACCGGAACCCAATGTGTGGTAGTAACTATTCATGGATCACAAACACAAAACTCAGTTCGTGAGAACGGCTGCAATGAGACAACCCACCATGTACTCCTACATGGCATCTCACCACTACCTTTACCAAATCGTGTTCACACACTTAGCTCTCAACAGTAGGACATGTTCACCACGTTCCAATTCATTCCCGATGAATCGGACCTGACTCAGTAGCAGGCATGAAAACAAGCATGAATGAGTAGGCACATCAGGGCTCAAACAATTCCTACTCATGCTAGTGGGTTTCATCTATTTACTGTGGCAATGACAGGTCATGCAGAGGAAAGGGGTTCAACTACCGCAGCATGTAACAGTTGAATCATTGTTGTCCTAATGTAGTAAAAGAGAGTAGGAGCGAGAGAGTGGGATTGTATCGGAATGAACAAGGGGGTTTTGCTTGCCTGGCACTTCTGAAGATAGTATAGTTCTTCATTAGTGTGATCGATCACATTGTCGGAACCACGTCTATCGAGAGGGCACAAACACCGGCAAACAAGGAAGAACACAATCAATGCAATGCAACAATTATGACATGGCAATATGATGTGATTTGGCCTAATGCAACTAGCAACACAATCAAGTGTAGTTGGTTTGAACCCAAGGTTCAAATTCAAACTCCACATATGGTTATTTAACTGCCATTCATTTGATTTGTCCTCAACAGTAGCCAAAAGTTGTTGTAACATGCATGAAAATGGTATAGATGGATACATTGGATTTTTTGTTTATTTTTCATATATAATTTATTTCATTCTGAGTTATGGTTGATTTAATATGATTTTTAGAAGTTTTGGGTATTTTCTAAAAATAATAAATAATTTCTGATTTATTTCAAAATTCCAGAGAGTAATTACTGTGTAAGCCTGACGTCCTGATGATGTCAGCAAGTCAACAGGGTTGTTTCAGGTCAAAACTGATGTGTGGGGGCCACACGTTAGTGCCACAGGGCTGATTAGCTCGCTGACCGGTGGGCCAGGACAATGGCCACGTCAGCAGGGTCAACTCTGATGGGTGGGTCCTGCTGGGTTAATCTAAACTAAACATGAATTAAAACCCAGGGTTAATTAGGGCTTGGGGCCCACGTGTCAGTGGCTGTGGGGTAGGTTAGCGGGGTTATTAGCAGGTGGTTAGGTGCTAATGATGGCGCCACGTCGGCCTTGCCGGTGTTCGGCCGGCGGTGACCAAACCAGCGGCGGCAATTCGCTGGACCTACGCTACAGGCGGCGGATGGATGTGTGGAGACCACCAGGACGAAGCCCAGGCTCGGCAGCATCCAAAGGAGGCAACAGATCGATGCGAGGTGGTCGGAGCTCGCCGGAACGGGGCTCGCGGCGGTGCCGGAGTTCGGGTGTTTGCGGGGTTGGTGCTATGATGCACGAGAGGGAGAGCTAGTGGGCGTTATCTGCTCCTGGGAGCACGGTGAGTTTGGTGACACGCTCGAATGCGAGCACCAGCGACTGTGGCTGCGGCGGCGACATGGACGGCGGCCGGAAGCTCACGGCTCCGGCGATTGGCATGGCTAGAGCGAGCAAAATCGCATGGTGAGAGAGGGGAATCGAAGAGGAGCTCACGGTGGCATCGACGACAGTCTTAGTGGGCTCAGGGACGGCTTGGTGACGATGAAACGATGGCGGCCGATGATGAAGACGATGGTGGTGGCGGCGTTCCAGGCTCTCCCGGCTCGCGTGGCTCGTCGAGGACGAAGAAGACAACATGGAGGAGCTCTCCAACATGACGGGCGGTCGAGGGGACGGCGGGGAGCGTGTGGCCAGCGAACGGCGGCGATGGTGACGTTCGGTTTCGGAAGAGGGAGGCAGCAGGTAAGCGCCAGGTAGGTCTTCTTCCTCTTATTTTTTTAAATTGTTACTGTTTTCTATTTTTGTTCTGTTTGTTTTGATTTAGTAGGAGTACTAAACAAATTTATTTGCTTCTGTAAATTATTGTATGGACTAGATATATTATTCTAGAGCCCCATAATAGTTTCCAAAATTATTGGGCATGTATTTCTTTTATAACATAAATAAAGCCAATTCAAATACATTATGATTTAATTCAAATGCCCAAAATAAATATTTCTGTGACTCCAAAAATATTGGTTTGAAATTTACCTCTTACCAATATTTTCAGAGAGTAACCGGAACATTTTCTTGGACTCATTTGATGAGAATTAAATGTTGATTATTTTTAGAGGTCTTCTGAGGCTTTTGAAAATTCCTCAATTCAAATTTCATTTGAATTTAAACATGGTGTCACATTAAGGGCTAGCCTAGTGCATACCAGAACTAGGGATGTGATAGCAGCCCTTCGCTGGAGAGCACCCGCCTCAGGACAAGATCACCCACCTCGAGCATCCTGGAGTAGATGCTGCGGCAGTGGTACCGCCGTAGCGCGTGCTGGTACCTCGCAGCTCGGAGCGAGGCTTTTCGGCCGTGTTTCCCCCAGCACGAGATCCATCCCCCTCATGGCGTCCTGCTGCGTTCATCAAATGCCAGGACCCACGCGGAGGGATGCCTGACCTGGTGTGGGAGAACCGCTTCTGCTCCGTAGACGAGGAAGAACAGGGTCTCGCCTGTCGGCCTGGTGCCGGTGGTGCGGATGGACCACAGCACAGACTGGAGCTCGTCGTGCTAGCCCCTGCCGCAGGCCTCGAGCTTCTTCTTGTAGGTCCTTGTCTTGAGGCCCCTTAGGACCTCCGCGTTGGCGCATTCGGCCTGGCCATTGCTCCTGGGGTGCGCCACGGAGGCGTAGCAGATCTACGTTCCAAGGTTAGCAAAATACGTTTTGAAGAGATTGCTAGTGAACTGCGAGCTGTTGTCAGTGATGATGCGATTAGGGACCCCAAATCGGCTTACGAGGCCCTTGATGAACTTGACTGCTGACCCGGCTGGGATGGTGCAGATAGCTTCCACTTCCGCCCATTTGGTGAATTTGTCAATGGCGACGTAGAGGTAGCGGTATCCTCCAGGCGCTCGGGGGAATGGGCCCAGGATATCCAGCCCCTAGACCGTGAACGACATGAGAGCGGGATAGTCTGGAGGTCCTGAGCGGGCTAGTGGATCTGCTTGGCGTGGAATTGGCAGGCCTCGCAGGACTTCACCAGCTCGGCCGCGTCATTGAATGTCATGGGCCAGTAGAACCCGCTGCGGAAAGCCTTGCTGACCAAGGTGCGCGAAGACGAGTGGTGCCCGCAGTCTCTGCCATGTATGTCGGTCAGCAGCTCATTCCCCTGTTCCCTGGAAATGCATCATAGAGAAACATCATTTGGCCGCTTCCTGTATAGCTCACCGTTCTAAACGCGGTATGCTGTAGCTTGTCGGGCCACACGCTCCGTGTCTTCCTCCTTCTCCGGCAACGTGCCTTGCGTCAGGTACGCCTTGAACTCCTTGATCCAGCACCCCTCCCGAGGCTCGAGCACTAAGAGGAGGCGCGCTCCTGAGGTCGGGCCGCAGGCGGGGGCTCCTGAGGCTGGAGGCTGGGGGAGTTCCTGCTGAGACGGCACCGGCTCCACAGGCGGAGGTACTGCCGAAGCCTTGAAGAGCCGCTCCTCGAAGACACCAGGCTCTTGGGGCAGCTGCTTGGATGCTCTTCTGGCGATGTCATCGACCTCTGTGTTGGTACCACGTGGCACGTGCTGTAGTTCTAGGCCCAGGAACTGCTTCTCAATTTAGTGCACCTCCGCGAGGTATGCCTCCATGTGCTCATCCTTTGGCTCATACACCTTGTTGGAGAAGTTGACGAGGAGCTGCGAGTCTCCCTTAACGGTGAGGCGCTTCACCCCCAGGGCCACCGCCGCTTTGAGGCTGACGATGAGACCCTCGTACTCTGCGATGTTGTTGGAGACCTTCTGACCCCGCTAGAAGCAGAGATGCACATAGTAAAGCTTGTTCTGAGTGGGCGAGATGAGCACGGCTCCAGCCCCTGCGCCCTGCCGTGTGAACGCGCCATCGAAGTACATGACCCAACCATTTGGCGCTTCACTTCCTGGCGAGAGGGATCGGTTCTCACCTGCTTCGAGCTCCGGGGTGTCGGTCCATTCCGCCACAAAGTCGGCGAGCGCTTGCAGCTCGATGTTCCTTCCGGTGACCCTTCCCGCCGCATTGGGGCTTCTGAGAACTCTCTCCAATGGGAAAGCTAAAACAACCTTGATGGGGTGGCCTTGTAAGTAGTGGCACGGCTTGTGCAAGGCCACCAGGATCGCGAGCAAGAACTTCTGAGGCATGGGGTATCGCACCCTTGCATCTCACAGGACCGTGCTGACGAAGTACACTGGGTGCTCAACAAGGGTGCGGGAGCTGACGGAGTTTTGGGCCCTCGGGAACTGAGGTGTTTCCTGCGGGTTTCCAGCTCCTGGGGCTTGATGACCTGCAGGGGCAGCCGCCGTCTCAGGAGCATCGCCTTGGTGCTGAGCTACCTCATCTGGCTTGGCGACTCCACTTGGCGGGTTCTCGACCTCAGGCCCTTCCCTGAGGGCTACCAGCATGGCGCTGGCGGAGTGAGGTGTGACCGACAGGTAGAGTACCAAGGGCTCATGAGGATGACGCACCACCATCAATGGCGGGCTGGTCAATTATCTCTTGAGGTCTTGACATGCCAGGTCTTGAAAGAGCCCCAACGAAGTCAGGCAGCCTGCGAGCTTCTGCATCTCCTTGAGTTTTTGTGGTGGGCTCATGTCTTCGATTGCCTTGACCTTCTCCAGGTTGGCCTCGTTCCCCCTATGACACACGAGGAAGCCCAGCAGCTTGCCTGAAGGGACACCAAACGCGCACTTCTCCAGGTTGAGCCGCAGGTCCACCTGGCGTAGGCTCGCGAAGGTCTCCTCCAGGTCCTGAATCAGAGTTCTTGCCTCCTAAGACTTCACCACAATGTCGTCGACATAGGCCTCAGCGTTTCTTCCGAGATGCTACCCCAAGGCAATGTGCATCAGTCGCTGGAAGGTCGCCCCTGCGTTGCGCAGTCCGAACGGCATGAAAGTGTAGCAGTACACCCCACATGGGGTCAGGAAAGCTATTTTCTCCTCATCTTACACCACCATCTTGATCTAGTGGAAACCTGAGAACGCATCCAGGAAACATAGCAGATCGCACTCAGCGGTGGAGTCAACAATCTGGTCGATGCGCGGCAGCGGGAACGGGTCTTGAGGGCAGGCCTTGTTGAGGTTGGTGAAGTCGACACACATGCGCTCCTTCCCTCCTTTCTTCAGTGCGACGACCGGATTCGCCAGCCACTCTGGGTACCGGACTTCGCGAATGACACCCGCTGCTTCGAGCTTGCGGGTTTCCTGAAGAAAATGAAGGACTGCTTCTCCGTGGATTGCAGCCTTGCCCTCTGCTTCATAGGGCGCACGTTGGGGCATACCTTTAGATGATGCTTGATCACCCTTCTCGGCACCCCAGCCAGCTGCTTGGGTTTCCAGGAGAATACTTCCCTGTTCACCCGGAAGAAGTCCACCTACTCTTTTTTCTTGATCTGGGGCGAGGTCGGCGCCTATGGTAAAGGTGGCGCCAGAGGTCCCATCCTTGTCGACCGGTATCTCCATGTGCTCCATGTCAATTCAGTGTGTTTATCGTTTGACATGACCATTAATCAGGCTGTTGTAGGAGGCACACATAAGAGAAAACTGAAAAAAGGAAAAATGAGATAGTAAAGTTATATGTGTGTCCGGGATCGGTCTAGTCGAACTGTAGATCCCGGGCTGGCTTGTGCCTCCGTCGATGTCCATGGAATTTTGAGTGCGTAATGATGTACGCGTGGTACGAATGCCACTACTTCATCGGGACTGTGATCGAGGCAGAATTGTTAATCGAGCTCTTGACGAGCCGCGCTGTCCTGTTGTAGTGAAGTCCGGAACCTCTTAATGATGTCTAGGGGCTCGGTAGCCATACTATGGTGCTGCTCAAGAAGGCTGCTCTGTACCTCTGCTGCTAGGGCGGTGGTGTGCTCCTCTGTTCGGAGGGAGCGTTCTGTATTGCCATTGACTGTTATGACGCCATGTGGACCGGGCATCTTGAGCATGAGATAAGCATAGTGTGGCAGTGCGTTGAATCTAGCAAACGCAGTTCGTCCAAGCAGTACGTGGTAGCCACTGCGGAAGGGGACGATATCTAAGATTAACTCTTTGCTTTGGAAGTTGTCTAGAGAACCGAAGACCACCTCCAGCATGATGGAGCCCGTGCAGCGGGCCTCTACGTGATGAGTACATGACTACCTTGGATACCACCAAAAATATTGCATACATGCATATTTGTCAGGTGATTTTTAGTGCAAACTATTCAATAATCTATTTATGTTATCCAGAACAAAAATACTTCACACACTTTTGTGTTTTTTCTAATTGCAGGTGTATGGGACATTTGTACAATCCACATATGAAGATAAGGGAAAAGGATAAGTTTAGGTTCTGTTCAAAAAGTCCTCTCACATCACTTTTGGGCCAAGAGAAGATAGAGTCCAAGTCTCTCACGTTCAGGATTCAGATTCGGAGTGCACAGACATACCTGACTCAAAACCTCAACAACTTTTTCATACGGACCCCGAATTGGGTGATTCTTTTTTTGTTGGAAAGTAGATTTCATGCTATTTCCGACCCATTTGGAACCACCTTCAAATTCGTCCGGAGCATTGAGATATCGACGAAACAATCTGACGCTGCAGCAGAATCCGAGTCAAACAACAAGTCCAAAGGTGTTGCACCACCTCCACTTGGGGCCATGAGCCTTGTACGAACTAGGGTTAGTTTTAGGATGCCTTGGGACGTCCTTCCACCTCCTTGGCCTCCACCCACTTGCTCCTATATAAGTAGATCCATCTAGTAGCATTTTTCTTGGGATTTGTTTAGTTAAAACTTGGCCAATGCAACTTCGTGTACTTTGTTTGTGTCCAACGACCAGACCAAGACCGCTTCCGGATCCCCGCCTTTCTCAATACTACATCTATATTCGCAATATTCAGATTGCATTATCATATTCTTGCTTGTTCTTCGATTGCGTCCAGGAATAGACCTTCATGGTCAGGCTGATCGTGCTTCCAGCATCGTCGGTAGCTTCAGGAGATTGGTTTAGCGATTGCTAAGGCACAACATCGTGCACGTTTATAGTCGGATCGTCAAAGTGTTCTCCACCAAATCGATAGTTATCATCTCATCGAAAGATCGGGACCCTCGCTGATACGTCTCCGTCGTATCTACTTTTCCAAACACTTTTGCCCTTGTTTTGGACTCTAATTTGTATGATTTGAATGGAACTAACACGGACTGACGCTTTTTTCAGCAGAATTGCCATGATGTTGTTTTATGTGCAGAAAACAAATATTCTCAAAATGACCTGAAACTCCACGGAACATTTTAGAAAAAACAATAAAAAATCCTCGCCAAAGATGAAGACTAGGGGGCCCACACCCTTCTCATGAGGGTGGGGGGCGCCCCCCCTAGGGCGCGCCGCCCTACCTCGTGGGCCCCCTGGAGACCCACCGACGCCAACGCCAACTCTATATATTTGCTTTCAGAGAGAAAAAAATCAGAGAAAAGATATCATCGCGTTTTACGATACGGAGCCGCCGCCAAGCCCTAAAACCTCTCGGGAGGGCTGATCTGGAGTCCATTCGGGGCTTCGGAGAGGGGGATTCGTCGCCGTCGTCATCATCAACCATCCTCCATCACCAATTTCATGATGCTCACCGCTGTGCGTGAGTAATTCCATCGTAGGCTTGCTGGATGGTGATGGGTTGGATGAGATTTATCATGTAATCGAGTTAGTTTTGTTAGGGTTTGATCCCTAGTATCCATTATGTTGTGAGATTGATGTTGCTATGACTTTGCTATGCTTAATGCTTGTCACTAGGGCCCGAGTGCCATGATTTCAGATCTGAACCTATTATATTTTCATGAATATATGTGAGTTCTTGATCCTATCTTGCAAGTCTATAGTCACCTACTATGTGTTATGATCCGGCAACCCCGAAGTGACAATAATCGGGACCACTCCCGGTGATGACCTTAGTTTGAGGAGTTCATGTATTCACCATGTGCTAGTGCTTTGTTCCGGTTCTCTATTAAAAGGAGGCCTTAATATCCCTTAGTTTCCAATAGGACCCCGCTGCCATGGGAGGGTAGGACAAAAGATGTCATGCAAGTTCTTTTCCATAAGCACGTATGACTATTTACGGAATACATGCCTACATTACATTGACAAACTGGAGCTAGTTCTGTGTCACCCTATGTTATGATTGTTACATGATGAACCGCATTTGGCATAATTATCCATCACTGATCCAGTGCCTATGAGTTTTCCATATACTGGTTTACGGTTATTTACTTTTCCGTTTCTACTGTTACAATCACTACAAAATACCAAAAATATTACTTTTGTTGTCTTTACTTTTTCTGCCGCTACCACCACTATCATATTACTTTGCTACTAAACACTTTGCTGCAGATACTAAGTTTCCAGGCGTGGTTGAATTGACAACTCAGCTGCTAATACTTGAGAATATTCTTTGGCTCCCCTTGTGTCGAATCAATAAATTTGGGTTGAATACTCTACCCTCGAAAGCTGTTGCGATCCCCTATACTTGTGGGTTATCAAGACTAATTTCTGGCGCTGTTGCCGTGGAGCATAGCTCTATTCTTTGAGTCACTTGGGATTTATATCTGCTTATCACTATGAAGAATTTGAGAGATCCAAAAACCAAGATCTATCCCTCAACCACGAGGGGAGGTAAGGAACTGCCATCTAGCTCTGCACTTGATTCACCTTCTATTATGAGTAAGTTTGCGACACCTACACCTGCTTCTGCTATTCGTTCTGATATGTCGCATGTTATTGATGATGCCACTTCTGCTATGCAGGATACTTATGATGAAACTACTTCTTTGTCTGATACTACTGTGCCTCTTGGTGAATTTTTTGATGAACAAATTGCTAGGGCTAGAGAAAAAGAAATTATTAAATCTGAATACGATGATGATAGTGATGATGAAAATATGCCTGTTATTTCTGAGGGCTATCTTTTTGATATGGAATCTTCTGCCGCTATTTTCGCTTGCAAGGATAGATATGAGCTTAAGAGGTTATTAATTAAATGGAACAAAGAATCACTTAGAGATAAAATGAAACCCGACCCTTCTTTTGCTACTTCACCTATTTGTGTTCCCGATAAAGATTATGAATTCTCTGTTGATCCTGATATAACTACTTTGGTTGAATCTGATCCGTTTTATGGCTATGAATCTGAAACTGTTGTGGCACATCTTACTAAGTTGAATGATATAGCCGCCCTGTTCACTAATGATGAGAAATCACGTTACCTCTATTTACTCAAAATATTTCCGTTCTCATTAAAGGGTGATGCTAAGATATGGTTTAATTCTCTTGATCCTGGTTGTGTGCGTAGTCCCCAGGATATGATTTATTACTTCTCTGCCAAATAATTCCCTGCTCATAAGAAACAAGCTGCTTTGAGGGAAATATACAACTTTGTGCAAATTAAAGAAGAGAGTCTCCCACAAGCTTGGGGGAGGCTTCTCAAGTTACTTAATGCTTTGCCTGATCATCCTCTTAAGAACCCTGAAATACTTGATATCTTTTATAATGGACTAACCGATGCTTCCAGAGATTACCTAGATAGTTGTGCTGGTTCTCTTTTCAGGGAAAGAACACCAGATGAAGCTAAAATTCTATTGAATAATATGTTGAAAAATGAAAATAATTGGGCACCTCCTGAGCCAGCTCCTGCTCCAATTACTGAGCCTATTGTTAAACCAACTCCGAAGAAGAGAGGTGTTCTATTTCTCAGTCCCGAAGATATGCAAGAGGCAAAGAAATCTATGAAAGAGAAAGGTATTAAAGCTGAAGACGTTAAGAATTTATCTCCTATTGAAGAAATACATGGTCTTAATTCACCGCCTGTTGAAGAAACATATGATCTCAATTATTTATTTGTTGAAGAACCTCCTGACCCCGATATCCCGACACAGGTAGTAAAGGTAAATTATCTCTATAGATATGATAAAGCTGAAGTTCCTCCTACTAAAATTACTAGTCAGTGCTTGGATGAGTTTGATAACTTTATGTTTAAGCAATATGACTCCAATGCTTATTTTGGTAGACAATTAAAAGAAAATGCTTATATGATTAGACGCTTGGGTGACAATATGGCTAATATTAAAGGTTAACTTAAACTTGTTAGCAAACATGCTTCTATGGTTACCACTCAAGTAGAACAAGTACTTAAAGCTCAAAAAGAAGTGCTTGATGAAATGAATAGTAAGAAAAATGATTATGATGTTAGAGTGGCTACTAGAACTAGTAGAATGACTCAGGAACCTTTGTATCCTGAAGGCCACCCTAAGAGAATCGAGCAAGATTCTCAAAGAAATAATATTGATGTTCCTAGTTCTTCTAAAAAGAAGAAAAACAAAAATGATAGAACTGTGCAAACTTCTAGTGAACCTATTGCTGAACCACCTGATAATACAAACGATATATCTATGTTTGATGCTGAAACACAATCTGGTAATGAGCCTGAACCTAGTGAAAATATTAATGCTGATGTTCATGATGATGCTCGACCTAGTAATGATAATGATGTAGAAATTGAACCTACTGTTGATCTTGATAACCCACAATCAAAGAATCAACGTTATGATAAAAGAGACTTTGTTGCTAGGAAAAATGGTAAAGAAAGGGAACCTTGGGTTCAGAAACCCATGCCTTTTCCTCCAAAACAATCCAAGAAAAAGGATGACGAGGATTTTGAGCGCTTTGCTGAAATGATTGGGCCTATCTTTTTGTGTATGCGATTAACTGATGTGCTCAAAACAAATCCTTATGCTAAATATATGAAGGATATCATCACTAATAAAATAAAGATACCGGAATCTGAGATTTCCACCATGCTTGATAATTATACTTTTAAGGGTGGAATACCAAAGAAACTTGGAGATCCCGGAGTACCTACTATACCTTGCTCCATTAAAAGAAATTATATTAAAACTGCTTTATGTGATCTTGGAGCCGGTGTTAGTGTTATGCCTCTCTCTTTATATCGTAGACTTGACTTGAATAAGCTGACACCTACCGAAATATCTTTGCAAATGGCTGATAAATCAACTGCTATACCTGTTGGTATTTGTGAGGATGTGCCTGTTGTGGTTGCAAACGTTACTATTTTAACGGACTTTGTTATACTTGATATTCCCGAGGATGATAGTATGTCTATTATTCTCGGAAGACATTCTCTTAATATTGGAGGGGCTATTATTGATTGCAACAAAGGCAATGTCACTTTTCTTGTTAATGGTAATGAGCATATGGTACACTTTCCGAGGAAACAACCTCAAGTTCATAGTATCAACTCCATTGGAAAAATTCCATCGATTATAATTGGAGGTTTTGAATTTCCTCTTCCTACTGTCAAGAAGAAATATGATATACTTATTATAGGGGATGTGCATATCCCCATTGAGGTAACTTAGTGTTATTCGAAATTTCTCCAGTTTCATGATTATCGGAATGAGTTTGTTAACAAGACTTGCTCAACCTTGTTAGTGGATTCTTTTTGATGAGCATGCGATGGATGAAACTAGAAGCACAAATTTTTGTACCCTTTCTATATTTTCTGTCATTTAGTAGAAATAAAGTACAAAATAGTATTTTTCTGTCTGTTATCTGATTATCCGTGCAATATAAAAATATCCCGAAAATAAAAGTCCTCAGAATAACATGCCAATTTAATATGATTTTTTCGAGAATATTTGAGGATTTACTATGCAAAAATTACCGGGGGAGGAGCTGCCACCTGGCCACGAGGGTGGTGGGTGCCCCCCTATAGGGCGCGACCCCTGCCTCGTGGGCCCATGGTGGCCCTCCTCCACTTATCCCAGCACCCATCTTCTTCCTCTGTCTCACACAAACCCGACAAACCAACTCAAGCACGAGTTCCAGCCACTTTGGCTGTGATTTTCGATCTCCTTGCTCAAAGCACCTCTCGCAAAACTTCTTGGGGAAATTGTTCCTTGGTATGTGACTCCTACATTGGTCCAATTAGTTTTTGTTCTAGTGCTTTATTCTTTGCAAATTTGTGCTGCATAGGTGACCATGTTCTTGAGCTTGCATGTCAAATTTATATGGTTCTAAGTAGTTCTAATGCTTGATATAGGCTCTAGGCACTTGTAAGACTAGTTGCTATCAGTTTTATTGAAGTTGGTTCATTTTTTTTTGAAGTTACTAAAAATTTTAGATTATTTCAGAAAAATAATGAGGAGACTTTTGAGGGGTTCATCGAGCCGAAGCTCAAAGGATAAACAAAATGAAGAAGCTCAGAGGCCCAAATATAATTTGCCTCGTACCACGGAGATCTGGCCGTGTGAATGGCCTTCTGATAATTTCTTGAGAGAGGTCGGGATTTATTAGGATTTCTATTCATTGATTAAGAATGCTGGCCTCACCGACTTTGTCCGCGACCAACGTCCACAGTATCTCTTACTCACAAATACTTTTGTGCAAAACTTCTACTTTTTCCCTAAAGAGTCACCTCCTCCAGTAGAGTTTCATTTATATGACGTTGTGAAGAAAATGCCATTGTCTAAATTTTGCGCAGTCTGCAACATACCTCCTGATGGTATCTTAGAGGAACCACCTCATAAAGAGTTGGAACCATTTATTAACCTTATCTCTATGGGAGAAACCAGGAAGGTTTCTAATGCAAGAATCACTAGCATACATTTTCCTGTGTTACGCTATTTTGCTTTATTTGCTAGTCGATGCTTGATTGGTCATGGGAACTGTGGAAACCTTAGTGTTCCTGATATTATTATTCTGTTCCATGGTTTATACTGCAACAACACTGTCAGTATGGGCGGAATTATTGCTAGGCGGTTGAGTCTGAACCGTACTAAAGGCCCCATCTTTGGAGGCATTTATGCACACTTTAACATAGCTATTAGGCATTATGAGAAAGAAGAAAAATTGCTACATAATGCTTATCTAGACTACAAGAGCATGATAGCTCATGATTTTCTTGTTAAGGACAGGAATGGAGAGCTCAAATATAAGTTATACTTTGATAAACATTATCCTGAAAGTATTACGTTGCCTGCTCCTTCTTTGTTTAATTTTTTAGGACCCTGCCTCGTTACGTGGGCTGCCGTCCAAGCTTACAAGAATCCTGCACCAGCCCCGGAACAGGAACCACAAGATGAGCCTCCACGACAATCTGTTTATTCTTGGGATCCAGAGATGACTGTCAGCCAGTGGCAGTCAGAGTCTTCTTCTTCATCACAGTATGATCCCAACTATTCTTCGTCACAGTACGACCCCAACAACTATTATTATGGATTTCCGCTAGGCCAGCCGTGGCCATAGACCAACTTAGGCCAAAAGCCTAAGCTTGGGGGAGTACGTATTTCTCACCGACATTACATTTATGTTCACACACACTCATTGCTAGATGTCGGTGCTCATACTTTTTCACTGTAATATCCATGCTAGTTTATTTTCTTTTTCCTGCTTTCTTCTTGTGTGTTTGTTAAACCTTAAGAAAAAACAAAAAAATAGTAGTAGTTTATTTTTCTGCTGTAGTAGTAATAATTAAAAAGAAAATCCAAAAATATTTCCTGTTCTTCTTTTGCTTGTTGGGAGCTTTCCCGTGTAAATAGTTTTATTTCTTTTCTTTTCTTTGGGGGTAAGTAGGAGAAGACCATAATTAAATTGTTGAAGTGGCTCTTGTATGCATTGTTGTTGATTTAACCAAAGAGCCCATATTGCCTTGTATTCTCCTGTTTATTGAATGCTCGCAGATTCCGGCTTAGTCCAATGCACGTGCACTCTTATTATTATTCACATCGTTCGGTCGTGCAAGTGAAAGGCTATTATGATGATATATGATGGACTGACTGAGATGAGAAAAGCTGGTATGAACTCGACCTCTTTTGTTTTTGTAAATATGATGAGTCCCGCGTTCTTGATTCAGCTTATTATAAATAAACATGTTTGCAATGACAATTAGAGATCGTAGTTGCTTGTGCCATGCTTGATTAGCTATGAGTTATAACGGTTTACCTTGTGTGCCAACATGCTATTGAGATGATTATGATGTGGTATGATGGGTTGGTATCCTCCTTTGAATGATTTTAGTGACTTGACTTGGCACATGCTCATGCATGTAGTTGAAACAAATCAACATAGCCTTCACGATATTTATGTTCATGGTGGATTATATCCTACTCATGCTTGCATCCAATGTTTATTAATTTTAATGCATGTACATGGCTGTTGTCGCTCTCTAGTTGGTCGCTTCCCAGTCTCTTGCTAGCCTTCACCTGTACTAAGCGGGAATACTGCTTGTGCATCCAATCCCTTAAACCCCAAAGTTATTCCAGATGAGTCCACTATACCTTCCTATATGCGGTATCTACCTGCCGTTCCAAGTAAAGTTGTATGTGCCAAACTCTAAACCTTCAAATAAACATTCTTTTTTGTATGCTCGAATAGCTCATGTATCAACCAAGGCTGTCCTTATCTTCCATTTTAGGAGGGTTATTCTCAAGAGGAGTGGACTCCACTCCTCACTCAAGAGAAAATGGCTGGTCACCGGGATGCCCAGTCCCATGCTTTATCCAAACTAAATCAAAATTAATTGCAAACAAAACTCCCCCTGGGACCTGATGTATGTTGGAGGCACTCATTGTTTTGAGAAAGCCATGGATTGATGTTTGTTGGTGGAGGGGGAGTATAAACTTTACCATTCTGTTTGGGAACTGCCTATAATGTGTTTGGCATGGAAGATATCGCTATCTCTTAGTTGTTACATTGACAATGAAAGTATACCGCTCAAAATACAATTTATCTCTACTTCAAACTGAGCTCTGGCACCTCTACAAATCCCTGCTTCCCTCTGCGAAGTGCCTATCCATTTACTTTTATGTTGATTCATCACCCTCTTATTAAAAAGCACTAGCTGGAGAGCACAGTTGTCATTTGCATTCGTTACTATTAATTTATGTTGGGTGTGACTATGATTGGATCTCTTTTACCATGAATTACAATGTCTAGTCAGTCCTTGATCTTTAAAGGTGCTATGCATTTATGATTTGCGATCTCAGAAAGGGCTAGCGAGATACCATCTTGTTATCTCATATTATGATTGTTTTGAGAAACTGTTGTCATCCGAGATTTATTATTATGACTTGCTAGTTGATTATGCTATTGATATGAGTAATTATGAGACCTGAGAATTATTACAAATGTGGTTAGTTATGATCTATCCTGAAAACTTGAATGCTGGCTTGACATAGTTACAACAACAAGAGCAAACAGAGTTTGTAAAAGTTTTTCTTTCTTTCTTTCAGTTTGTCGACTGAATTGCTTGAGAACAAGCAAGGGTTTAAGCTTGGGGGAGTTGATACGTCTCCGTCGTATCTACTTTTCCAAACACTTTTGCCCTTGTTTTGGACTCTAATTTGTATGATTTGAATGGAACTAACCCGGACTGACACTTTTTTCAGCAGAATTGCCATGATGTTGTTTTATGTGCAGAAAACAAATATTCTCAGAATGACCTGAAACTCCACGGAACATCTTAGAAAAAACAATAAAAAATCCTCACCAAAGATGAAGACCAGGGGGCCCACACCCTTCTCACGAGGGTGGGGGCGCCCCCCCTTAGGGCGCGCCCCACTACCTCATGGGCCCCCTAGAGACCCTCCGACGCCAACTCCAACTCTATATATTTGCTTTCGGAGAGAGAAAAATCATAGAGAAGAAATCATCGCGTTTTATGATACGGAGCCGCCGCCAAGCCCTAAAACCTCTCGGGAGGGCTGATCTCGAGTCCGTTTGGGACTCCGGAGAGGGGGATTCGTCGCTGTCGTCATCATCAACCATCCTCCATCACAAATTTCATGATGCTCACCGCCGTGCGTGAGTAATTCCATCGTAGGCTTGCTGGACGGTGATGGGTTGGATGAGATTTATCATGTAATCGAGTTAGTTTTGTTAGGGTTTGATCCCTAGTATCCATTATGTTCTGAGATCGATGTTGCTATGACTTTGCTATGCTTAATGCTTGTCACTAGGGCTCGAGTGCCATGATTTCAGATCTGAACCTATTATGTTTTCATGAATATATGTGAGTTCTTGATCCTATCTTGCAAGTCTATAGTCACCTACTATGTGTTATGATTCGGCAACCCCGAAGTGACAATAATCGGGACCACTCCCGGTGATGTCCTTAGTTTGATGAGTTCATGTATTCACTATGTGCTAATGCTTTGTTCCGGTTCTCTATTAAAAGGAGGCCTTAATATCCCTTAGTTTCCAATAGGACCCCACTGCCACGGGAGGGTAGGACAAAAGATGTCATGCAAGTTCTTTTCCATAAGCATGTATGACTATTTACGGAATACATGCCTACATTACATTGATGAACTGGAGCTAGTTCTGTGTCACCCTATGTTATGACTGTTACATGATGAACCGCATCCGGCATAATTATCCATCACTGATCCGGTGCCTATGAGTTTTCCATATATTGGTTTACACTTATTTACTTTTCCGTTGCTACTGTTACAATCACTACAATATACCAAAAATATTACTTTTGTTGTCTTTACTTTTGCTGCCACTACCACCACTATCATATTAATTTGCTACTAAACACTTTGCTGCAGATACTAAGTTTCCAGGTGTGGTTGAATTGACAACACAACTGCTAATATTTGAGAATATTCTTTGGCTCCCCTTGTGTCGAATCAATAAATTTCGGTTGAATACTCTACCCTCGAAAGCTGTTGTGATCCCCTATACTTGTGGGTTATCACTCGCCTCTATCAAGTGGTATCAGTTTTCAGGTTGCTCGGTGAGAATTTCTAGTTTTTCCTAGATTAGTTTTATTTTCTTACCTATTGTCCAAGAAAAGCCACAAAAAAAGTTAGATCTATTCATCCTTTATCCAAGCCAGTCTGAGCCTTTGCAATTTTTTTCATTGCTTGCATAGTTGAATTATCGGTTGCATCGTCGTGTCGAGTTGCTGGTTTTAGTGTCTAGTTCGTTTAGAGTTGCGAGTTCTGTTCACATTAGTCGCGCCGCCGCTGCATCATTATGCCATCCATTGTCCACCACCCATCAATCAATTTCCACCACGTGCTACCCATTGTTCATTGTCACAATCATTGTTGAGGTCGTTCACATCTTCGCTAGATGAAATCTGCATCTTATCTATTTTGTCTTGGAAAGAGGGAGAGAGAAAAAGGCAGAGAAAAAAAAGAGAGAGAAAAAAGTTAAAAAAAGTCAGAGAAAAAACGAGAGAAAGAAAAGAAGTGTGAGGAAAAAAGGACAAGAAAAAAAACAAAATTCGGATCTATCTAGACTCAATCTCGTAGTTGAATTCGGATTGGAATCTGTTTTGTGCACTGTTCAGTAAAACAGGCATAACTCCGCGAGTACTCAAATGAAAGCTAGCGACAAGCCGCATCTAAATAGTTGAATAAAGTCGTTCAATATTTGGCAGCTCAAAATCGTCTTCTAAATAGGTCTTTTTGCCCTCCGAAGTTCACGAACACAGCTTATTCCAGTTTTCAGACCAGTTTTAGAATTTTTTGACTCCTCATATCAACTCGGAATTGAGTGATTCCTTTTGTGTTCGAAAGCTTGAGTCAATACCATTTTTGAAAAAAATAGCAAAAAATTGAGCATTTATTCAACATTGCATCTCTTAATTGATTATTGCTAATCTTTTGCTACCATATATAGCCAACCCAGCTCTACATGTTTCTACACCGTGTACACGTACGTTCCCCTGGAATCGCTTTACACAATCTTCGGAGTTATTTGACACCGATGGTAGCCTGTCACCACCTGTCGCGTGATAAGAACTTGTAAGATATTGATATTTGCTTTACTATGAGCACTTTACAACCACATCCTAGTAGTTCATAGGAACATTATTCTCAAATTTTGTTTTTTGTTTCTACTAATCATGACAGGTTCCGGAGATAGAAGTTCTTGGATGACGGACACATCATCACAATCACGAGAGTTGGGACAACACACACCAGCACATGGTTAGGTTATCTTTTTACCGTCATTTGAGGGTAGATGTAAACCTGCTATTTATCTAGCTTGGGAGCTTGAAGTAGAACAAGTTTTTAGTCACCATGACTTTTCTGAACTTGAGCGAGTGCCAGCTGCCACAAGAGCATTTACTGGTTTTGCTTCTGTTTGTTGGAGTGTGCATTGTAAGAAAAACATTGATAACCAACCCACATCTTGGGAAGATTTGAAATATGTAATGAGACAACAATTTTTCCCTCCTTACTATCGTCGTGAATTGCTTCACAAATTTGAACAATTTAAACAAGGCAACAACAATGTTCATCCTTACTACCAAGAGTTCAAATCCTATATGCATCATTGTGACATAGAATAATCTGAGGATGATACAATGAACATATTTTTTCGTGGTTTGAACCATGATATTCAGGCAAGATTTCAGCATATTCCTCGTTGCATTACTGGTATGTATGTTCGTGCTTGTACCTTTGAGAGACATATACAGGACGATGCATTGGGTGACTACAACAACTACTATTCCAGTTCATGCTCACCACCGCCGGTTGGGTCCTCCACCGTTGCACCTAATAGAGCAGCCCCACCTCGGATTGTGAGCGCGACATCATCTCAAGAGTATGGTACATTTTCAACGTCCGTACCTACATCAGCTACGTCTTTGCGACAAGGTAACAATACAGGTATTGATGATATAACTTCAGATGAGAATGATGCATGCCTAGTTAACTTGAATGCATCATGTGTTGAGTTACTTGTTGATTTGAGCACACCACCTATTTTAGATAATCTTGTTAGTGTCATGAATGCGTCATATGATCAAATAACTGAAATACCAACAATTTTGAGTGCACCCATTGAATTAACTGTTGATGCAAAAGAACCAATGTTTAATCATTTTGATATGACCTCTAATCTTGGTGATGATTCTATGTCCAATGACTTGTTGCATGTTTGCTTATTTAAGCATGTTGTAGCATGTAAATTTGATGCAAGTAAGGTTTATTCACCAATGTTGGGATGGTTTAATGATGAACATTGTCAATCTTTTGAAATGAATAAGAGCTTCACTTATATGTGCAAACTGAGTTGCAATATTTTCATGCCTTCTACTTCTTGTGATAATTTTTGGGATTTATATTTTATGAACTATGAAAGTTACTCATGTATACATGTGTCATATGTGCAAAAATCAAGGGAAGTAAAAATGGATGACATATACATATACAACATGTACACCTTGTCTCTTTTGTTAGCCACATTTCAGATTAAGCAACGCCGAGGACGGGTTTGTTTTCAAGAAGGGGAGGATGATGAGGACATGACTACCTTGGATACGACCAAAAATATTGCATACATGCATATTTTCAGGTGGTTTCTAGTGCAAACTATTCAATAATCTATTTATGTTATCCAGAACAAAAATACTTCACACACTTTTGTGTTTTGTCTAATTGCAGGTGTATGGGACATTTGTAAAATCCAAATATGAAGATAAGGGAAAAGGAAAAGTTTAGGTTATGTTCAAAAAGTTCTCTCACATCACTTTTGTGCCAAGAGAAGATAGAGTCCAAGTCTCTCACGTTCTGGATTCAGATTTGGACTACACAGACATACCTGAATCAAAACCTCAACAACTTTTTCATACGGACCCCGAATTGGGTGATTCTTTTTTTCCTGGAAAGTAGATTTCGTGCTCTTTCCAACCCATTTGGAATCACCTTCAAATTCGTCCGGAGCATTGAGATATCGATGAAACAATCCGACACTGCAGCAGAATCTGAGTCAAACAACAAGTCCAAAGGTGTTGCACCACCTCCACTTGGGCCCATGAGCCTTGTACGACCTAGGGTTAGTTTTAGGATTTCTTGGGAAGTCCTTCCACCTCCTTGGCTGCCACCCCTTGCTCCTATATAAGTAGATCAATCTAGTAGCTTTTTCCTTGGCATTTGTGTAGTTGAAAGTTAGCCAACGCAACTTCGTGTACTTCGTTTGTGCCCAACAACCAGACCAAGACCGCTTCCGGATCCCCACCTTTATCAATACTACATCTATATTCGCAATATTCAGATTGCATTATCATATTCTTGCTTGTTCTTTGATTGTGTGCAGGAATAGACCTTCGTGGTCAGGCTGATCGTGCTTCCAGCATCGTCGGTAACCTCAGAAGATTGGTTTGGTGATTGCTAAGGCGCAACGTCGTGCATGTTTATAGTCGGATCGTCAAAGTTGTCTCCACCAAATCCATAGTTATCATCTCATCGAAAGATCGGGACCCTCGCCTCTATCAAGTGGTATCAGTTTTCAGGTTGCTCGGTGAGAATTTCCAGTTTTTCCTATATTAGATTTATTTTCTTACCTATTGTCCAAGAAAAGACACAAAAAAGTTAGATCTATTCATCCTTTATCCAAGCCAGTATGAGCCTTTGCAATTTTCTTTTCATTGCTGGCATAGTTGAATTATCGGTTGCATCGTCGTGTCGAGTTGTTGGTCTTAGTGTCTAGTTCGTTTAGAGTTTCCAGTTCTGTTCACATTAGTCATGCCGCCGCTGCATCGTTATCCCATCCGCTGTCCACCACCCATCCATCAATTTCCACCACGTGCTACCCATTGTTCATTGTCACAATGATAGTTGAGGTCGTTCACATCTTCGCTAGATCAAATCTGCATCTTATCAATTTTGTTTTGGAAAGAGGGAGAGAGAAAAAAGGCAGAGAAAAAAGAAAGAGAGAGAGAAAAGTTAAAAAAAGTCAGAGAAAAAAGGAGAGAAAGAAAAAAGTGTGAGGAAAAAAAAGAGAAGAAAAAAATTTGGATCTATCTAGACTCAATCTCGTAGTTGAATTCGGATTGGAATCTGTTCTGTGCACTGTTCAGTAAAATAGGCATAACTTCCTCACACGAAGTCCGTTTAGGCTCTGCGAGTACTCATATTAAAGCTAGCGACGAGCCGCGTCTAAATAGTTGAAGAAGCATGTTTAATATTTGGCAGCTCAAAATCGACTTGTAAATAGGTCTTTTTGCTCTCCGAAGTTCATGAACACAGCTTATTCCAGTTTTTCTGACCAGTTTTAGAATTTTTTGACTGCTGATATCATCTCGGAATTGACTGATTCCTTTTGTGTTTGAAAGCTTGAGTCAATAACATTTTTGAAAAAAATTAGCAAAAAATTGGCACAAACTTTTCCATAGGAAAGTTGGAGACAAAGTTTTTGATATATCCTGCTTGGCTGTTGTTTCACATCATTATCTTTACTGTCGTTGTGATCTTCACTTATATCTTGCTATCCAGAGCTACTTAGTATCCTTAATTGATGCTAGTTGTGCTACGACGTGACCTCATTAGTGTTCTAGGCTCGCGTCTCTAGTTCGGTCTAGACTAGGATCAGCACAGTACCGTCATTGAGCATTTATTCAACATTGCATCTCTGAATTGATTATTGCTAATTTTTTGCTACCATATTAGCCAACCCAGCTCTACATATTTCTACACCATGTATACGTACGTTCCCCTGGCAATTGCTTTACACAATCTTCGGAGTTATTTGACACCGTTGGTTGCCTGTCACCACCTGTCGCATGATAAGAACTTGTAAGATATTGATATTTGCTTTACTGTGAGCACTTTACAACCACATCCTAGTAGTTCATAGGAACATTATTCTCGAATTTAGTTTCTTATTTCTACTAATCATGACAGGTTCCGGAGATAGAAGTTCTTGGACGATGGACACATCTTCACAATCACGAGAGTTGGGCCAGCACACAGAAGCACATGGTCAGGTTAACTTTTTACCGTCATTTGAGGGTAGATTTAATCCTGCTATATATCTAGCTTGGGAGCTTGAAGAAGAACAAGTTTTTAGTTACCATGACTTTTCTGAACTTGAGCGAGTGCGAGCTACCACTAGAGCATTTACTTGTTTTGCTTCTGTTTGTTGGAGTGTGCATTGTAAGAAAAACATTGATAACCAACCCACAACTTGGAAAGATTTGAAATATGTAATGAGAGAACAATTTTTCCCTCCTTACTATCATCGTGAATTGCTTTGCAAATTTGAACAATTTAAACAAGGCAACAACAATGTTCATGCTTACTACCAAGAGTTCAAATCTTATATGCATCATTGTGACATAGAAGAATCTGAGGATGATACAATGAATATATTTTTTGGTGGTTTGAACCATGATATTCAGGCAAGATTTCAGTATATTCCTCATTGCATTACTGGTATGTATGTTCGTGCTTGTACCTTTGAGAGACAGATACAGGACGATGCATTGGGTGACTACAACAACTACTATTCCAGTTCATGCTCACCACCGCCGGTTGATTCCTCCACTGTTGCACCTAATAGAGCAGCCCCACCTTGGATTGTGAGCGCGACATCATCTCAAGAGTATGGTACATTGTCAATGTCCGTACCTACATCAGCTACATCTTTGCGACAAGGTAACAATACATGTATTGATGATATAACTTCAGATGAGAATGATGCATGCCTAGTTAACTTGAATGCATCATGTGTTGAGTTACTTGTTGATTTGAGCACACCACCTATTTTAGAGAATCTTGTTACTGTCATGAATGCGTCATATGATCAAATAACTGAAATACCAACAATTTTGAGTGCACCCATTGAATTAACTGTTGATGCAAAAGAACCAATGTTTAATCATTTTGATATGACCTCTAATCTTGGTGATGATTCTATGTCCAATGACTTGTTGCATGTTTGATTATTTAAGCATGTTGTAGTATGTAAATTTGATGCAACTAAAGTTTATTTACCAATGTTGGGATGGTTTAATGATGAACATTGTCAATCTTTTGAAATGAATAAGAGCTTCACTTATATGTGCAAACTGAGTTGCAATATTTTCATGCCTTCTACTTCTTGTGATAAGTTTTTGGCTTTAGATTTTATGAACTCTGAAAGTTACTCATGTATACATGTGTCATATGTGCAAAAATCAAGGGAAGTAAAAATGGATGACATATACATATACAACATGTACACCTTGTCTCTTTTGTTAGCCACATTTCAGATTAAGCAACGCCGAGGACGGCTTTGTTTTTAAGAAGGGGAGGATGATGAGGACATGACTACCTTGGATACGACCAAAAATATTGCATACATGCATATTTGTCAGGTGATTTGTAGTGCAAACTATTCAATAATGTATTTATGTAATCCAGAACAAAAATACTTCACACACTTTTGTGTTTTGTCTAATTGCAGGTGAATGGGACATTTGTGCAATCCACATATGAAGATAAGGGAAAAGGAGAAGTTTAGGTTCTGTTCAAAAAGTCCTCTCACATCACTTTTGGGCCAAGAGAAGATAGTGTCCGAGTCTCTCACGTTCTGGATTCAGATTTGGACTGCACATACATACCTGACTCAAAACGTTAGCAACTTTTTCATACGGACCCCGAATTGGGTGATTCTTTTTTTGTTGGAAATTAGATTTCTAGCTCTTTCCAACCCATTTGGAATCACCTTGAAATTCATCCAGAGCATTGAGATATCCATGAAACAATCCGACACTGCAGCAGAATCTGAGTCAAACAACAAGTCCAAAGGTGTTGCACCACCTCCACTTGGGCCCATGAGCCTTGTACGACCTAGGGTTAGTTTTAGGATTTCTTGGGACGTCCTTCCACCTCCTTGGCTGCCACCCCTTGCTCCTATATAAGTAGATCAATCTAGTAGCTTTTTCCTTGGGATTTGTTTTGTTAAAAGTTAGCCAACGCAACTTCGTGTTCTTCGTTTGTGTCCAACAACCAGACCAAGACCGCTTCCGGATCCCCACCTTTATCAATACTACATCTATATTCGCAATATTCAGATTGCATTATCATATTCTTGCTCATTCTTCGATTGCATGCAGGAATAGACCTTCGTGGTCAGGCTGATCGTGCTTCCAGCATTGTCGGTAACCTCAGGAGATTGGTTTACCGATTGCTAAGGCGCAACGTCATGCACGTTTATTGTCGGATCGTCAAAGTCGTCTCCACCAAATCGATAGTTATAATCTCATCGAAAGACCGAGACCCTCGCCTATGTCACTACGCCTGGTATGACTCCTTTAAATGTAGTCTTTGTTGGTTTGATTCACGAGGGATTAATACCCATCTTCCGCACTGTATCCTGATAGAGCAGGTTGAGGCTGCTACCTCCGTCCATTAGGACTCGCGTTATGTGAAATCCGTCGATAATTGGGTCGAGGACTAGTGTGGCTGAATCGCCATGCCGGATACTAGTTGGGTGATCTCGACGATCGAAGGTGATCAGGAATGACGACCATGGATTGAATTTTGGGGCGACTGGCTCTACCGCATAGACATCCCTAAGTGCTCGGTTACGCTCCCTTTTGGGGATGTGTGTAGCGTATATCATGTTCACCGTTTTGACTTGAGGGGGAAATTTCTTCTGCCCCCAGTGTTCGGCTGCCGGGGCTCTTCGTCCTCGTCCTCACTTTGTCATCCCTTTTCCTTGTTTTTGGCATTTAACTTGCCAGCCTGTTTGAAAACCCAACAATCCCTATTGGTATGATTGGCTTGTTTATCTAGGGTACCATGTATCTGGCATGGACGATCGAGTATGCGATCCAGGCTGGATGGTCCCTCACTATTCCTTTTGTAGGGCTTCTTTCGCTGGCCGAATTTGGAGCCGTTGAATCCGGCGTTAATGGTGGTGTCATCGGTGTTATCGCCATTGCTTCGGTGTTTGTGTCTATTGTGCCGGAGCTTGCCGGTGCTGTTCTTGGCCTCGGAGGGGCCTGTCTCGCTGACTGTGTTTTTGCTACAAGCCAGCCAGCTGTCCTCCCAATGCAAAAGCGGGTCATGAGCGCCGTAAGGGCTGCCATGGACTTCGGCTTTTCTTGGCCAAGGTGGCATGCTAGCCATTCGTCACGGATGCTGTGTTTAAAGGCTGCTAGGGCTTTGGCATCCGGACAGTCAACGATATGGTTCTTTTTGGTTAGGAACCTAGTCCAGAATTTTCTGGCTGATTCTCCAGGTTGTTGAACTATGTGGCTTAAGTCATCGGCATCAGGTGGCCGGACAAATGTACCTTGGAAGTTTTCAACGAAGGCTTCTTCCAAGTCCTCCCAGCTGCCGATGGAATTTTTGGGCAGGATATTTAGCTAGTGTCGAGCTGGCCCTTTGAGCTTTAGTGGGAGGTATTTGATGGCGTGGAGGTCGTCTCCACGGGCCATGTGGATGTGCAGAATAAAGTCCTCTATCCATACTGTGGGATCGGTTGTTCCGTCGCATGATTCAATATTGACAGGCTTGAACCCCTCGGGGAACTCGTGATCCAGCACCTCATCTGTGAAGCAGAGAGGGTGTGTGGCGCCTCCATATCGGGCCACGTCATGCGCACCTCTGATGAAGTCCGTCTGCAGTTATCGGCCCAGGTGTGACTAGGTTTGTCACGTCCGAATAGGTAGCCGTCATCTCGAGTCAGGAAGAGTCCTCGCGATCTGTAGATTGATCTGGTGTGTCCTGCTCTACTGTCCAACTCCTGCCGAAGGTCGTATGTATGGTCCCGAGCTATTCTGTCCCTGTTTTTGCGAGGCGGTGGGGCGGGCTATTGTTCGGCCTGAGTTGCCGTTTTATCCCGACCGCGGGGTGGTCGGTCCGCCACACTATCCCGACCACGTGGTGGTCGGTCCGCATTGCGTGAGGGAGGTGTGGGATCTGGTGCCTCCTCATCGAACTGAGGTACCCGTCTGCGCTTTGGGTAACTCTCGCAAGAGGGGTAGGCTGGGCCTAGGTGGACTGTGGAGAGCGGGTTGGTCTGAGAGAAAAGGGGAGAGATGCAGCCCGGCATGGTTTCCGGAGACCGAAAACGTCCGACGATTGACCGACTATATTGTCGCTATAGTTATCCGTTGGGGCATCAAACGGACTCCGAATGCGATGAAACTTCGCATGCGATCTACTGACAGCAAAACAACACCGCACGCCAACTTTCAACCCATTCCGAGAACATTTTCCAGCCACTTATAAAATAATATTTCGGACATGCCGCGGGCGCGTGCAAGTGTGTCTGGGCTCAGAACGGACAACGGAAAGAACTGGGAGGTCCGGACGGATGCAAGTTGTGAAAACATGATGATGCAATGCCCATGATGACATGATGAAATGCAACATGCAAGCACATGACATGGCAACATCGGTGAATAGCTGAAAGACACCTGGCGCAACGGTCTCGGAGCGTCACAACACATCACCCAAAGGTGAGTGCTGGAAGATGTTTGCAGCGCTAAATTTGAAAACCGATAACCGATCCAGCTTGGTGTCCGCAGGCGTACCCGGTCCGGAACTTATAGCCGGAGACGAGTCCGGAGTTCCATTGATGCAAATATTGTGGGGTGCTGAGTCCGTGTGCGGCTCCAACACCGCGGACTCTATGGCCTCGGATGGCACAATCAGCTCCGGTTCTAAGGCCATTGCACCAACAGGGACCATCTCCTGGATGTGATCCGATGACAGATTTAAGTCATGTTCATCGGGGCGAGGGGGAGCAATCGCTGCGGTCTCAAATCCATTGAAGATCATGATAGAGGCAAAGGTGTCCCAATGTTTCGATTAGATGGTGGCTATCGTTTCTGTGCGAGTCGTCCTTGACGATACGACTACGAACATGCGAGACGTCGCGCCTTAGCAATCACTAAACCAACTTCCGAGGGGTTATTGACCACGGCGGAACACAATCAACCTGACCACGAGGGTCTGTTTCCTGCGAGCAAATGAAGAACAAGCAAGAAACTGAGACTGCAATCTGGATATTGCGAATATAAGATGAAAGCTTTATTCATCAAGGTGGGGTTCTGTGACGTCTTGGTCTGGTCGTTGGACACAAACGAAGTACGTGAAATTGCAGCTATGGCGAACTTTTAATCTAAACAAAACCCAAAGTCTAAACGATGCCCTAAGGGCTGTATATAGGGAGGAGAGAGGGGTAATTTTGTGGCCCTTGGTGGAGGGGTCCGAAACCAACCCTAACTCTTGTTTACCCACACATACGGACTCTAAAAACAGCCTATACTTAAGTACTTCGAAAATACATGGGCCTGGCCCAATAATAAGGTGACGCAGCACCTAGAATAGCCTCTGGACAAAATTTACGAAGTGGTATCTTGTATATTTCATATCATGCTTCATGCACTCATTATGGTGGCTTCAGAGTCCTGGAATTATCACTTATAACTCTGTTCTTGTTCCCCTTGCGCATGCCATCATCTTCATGCTTGAACTTGCTCCAAGGTTCATCTTTCTTGTCCAAGCTAGGCCCTTCATTTGTGAGCAAAACAAATGTATCCAATTTAGGCAGCATCATATTCTCATGAACATTAGAATAGTTACCAAGAAATGAAAGTACCTGATAATTCAATTGGCATGCGCGAGCTCTAGTAATTGGTCCAGTATGTATAGCAGGGGCTGTGGGTGTAACAATGGTATTGATGTCCTCATTATCCTCCCCTTCTTGAAATGAAGTCGTCCTCGACAAAAGTTCATCGTCCTCACCCAAATAAGGCTTCAAATCTGCAATGTTAAAAGTGGGACTAACCCCAAAATCTGCAAGCAGCTCAAGTTTATATGCATTATCATTTATTTTCTCTAACACCTTAAAAGGACCATCAGCACGTGGCATTAGCTTTGATTTGCGCAAATTAGGAAATCTATCCTTACCCAAATGTAACCAAACAAGATCTCCAGGTGCAAACACAACATGTTTTCTACCCTTATCTCCAGCAAGTTTATATTTAGCATTCATACGCTCAATGTTTTCCTTAGTTAACTCATGCATTTTTAAAAATCAATTCAACATGTTCTTTAGCATCAAAATTAACCTTCTCCGAAGATGGAAGAGGCAACAAATCAATAGGTGCACGAGGTAGGAAACCATACACAATTTCAAAAGGGCATATCTTAGTAGTAGAATGCAATGAACACTTATAAGCAAATTCAATATGAGGCAAGCATTCTTCCCACATTTTCTTGTTATTCTTCAAAACAGCCCTAAGCATAGTAGACAATGTTCTATTGACTACTTCAGTTTGTCCATCAGTTTGGGGGTGACAAGTATTACTAAAGAGCAGTTTAGTCCCCAACTTAGCCCATAAACATCTCCAAAAGTGGCAAAGAAATTTAGTATCACAATCTAAAACAATAGTGTTTGGCTCACCATGCAAGCGAATAATTTCACGAAAGAACAAATCAGCAACATTAACAGCATCATCGCTTTTATGACATGGTATAAAGTGTGCCATTTTCGAGAACCTATCCACGACAACAAATATGCTATCCCTCCCCTTCTTTGATCGAGGTAAACCTAAAACAAAGTCCATAGATATGGCCTCCCAAGGAACACTAGGTACAGGCAAAGGCACATATAAACCATGAGGATTGAGTCGTGACTTAGCTTTTTGACATGTAGTGCAGCGAGCAACAAAACGCTCAACATCCCGTCTCATCTTTGGCCAAAAGAAATGTGTAGCAAGTATATCCTCCGTCTTGTTGACGCCAAAGTGTCCCATTAATCCTCCTCCATGCGCCTCCTGTAACAACAAAAGACGAACGGAGCTAGCTGGAGTGCATAGCTTGTTAGCACGAAACACAAATCCATCGTTAAGAATGAACTTGTTCCAAGTTATCCCTTCCTTACAATTCTGCAATACATCTTTAAATTCAGCATCATGCACATACTGATCTTTGATGGTCTCCATACAAAATATTTTAAAGTCAAGTTGTGAAAGCATAGTATAACGACGAGACAATGCATCAGCAATAACATTTTCTTTACCCTTCTTGTGTTTAATGACATAAGGGAAAGTCTCAATGAATTCAACCCATTTAGCATGTCTATGGTTAAGTTTTGCTTGACTTTTAATGTGTTTCAAAGATTCGTGATCACAATGTATAACAAATTTCTTTGGCCATAAATAATGTTGCCATGTTTCTAAGGTTCGAACAAGAGCATATAATTCTTTATCATAAGTAGAATAGTTCAGACTAGGACCACTCAATTTTTCAGAAAAGTATGCAATAGGTTTGCCATCTTGTAATAACACACCTCCTAATCCAATTCCACTAGCATCACATTCAAGCTCAAAAGTCTTATTAAAATCAGGAAGTTGGAGTAAAGAAGCATGTGTCAGCTTATCTTTCAATACCATGAAGGCTTCTTCCTGTGCGGTACCCCAAACAAAAGGCACATCCTTCTTTGTAAGCTCATTGAGAGGTGCAGCAATGGTGCTGAAATATCTCACAAAACGCCTATAGAAACCAGCGAGGCCAAGGAAACTCCTCACTTGTGTGACCGTTTTGGGATGCGGTCAACTCTCAATAGCTTCAATCTTGGCTTTATCAACTTCAATTCCCTATGGAGTAACAACATAGCCAAGAAAAGATAATCAGTCGGTGCAAAAGGTGCACTTTCCAAGGTTACCAAACAAACGTGCATCACGTAGAGCAATAAAAACAGCATGTAAATGTCCCACATGTTCCTCCAAAGATTTGCTATAAATCAATATGTCATCAAAGTAAACTACCACAAATTGTCCAATGAAAGCACGTAAAACTTCGTTCATTAACCTCATGAAAGTACTAGGTGCATTAGTTAACCCAAAAGGCATGACTAACCACTCATATAATCCAAACTTAGTTTTAAATGTTGTTTTCCATTCATCTCCCAATTTCATACGAATTTGATGGTATCCACTATGCAAATCAACTTTGGAGAATATTGTAGAGCCACTCAATTCATCAAGCATATCATCTAGTCTAGGAATAGGATGACGATAACGAATAGTAATATTATTAATGCCTCTACAATCAACGCACATACGCGACATACCATCCTTTTTAGGCACTAAAATGATAGGAACAACACAAGGACTAAGGGATTCGCGTATATAACCTTTGTCGAGCAGTTCTTGTACTTGACGCATAATCTCCTTCGTATCCTCTAGATTGGTACGGTATGGTGCACGGTTGGGTAATGATGCACCGGGAATTAAGTCAATTTGATGCTCAAGCCCTTGAATAGGTGGTAATCTCGGTGGCACGTGTTGTGGAAAGACGTCAGCGAACTCCTGCAAAATGTTAGTGATAGAAGGAGGCAAAGAGGAAGGCACGTCCTCAAATGGAAATAATGCCTCTTTGCACACAAAAGCATAGCAAACATATTTGCTAAAATCTAAATCATCAATATCAGATTTGGTGGCAAGTAAACATGCACTTCTCAATTTAATTTCAGAAGCAACACTAGATGATTTATTATTAGGCTGCATTTGTTGCTCAAATTCTTTTGCCACAATCTGATTTTCACTTTTATTTTTCTCCTGTTTTGCTTTATTAGCTCTATTAATATCATCTTTCAAAATGGAATCAGGAGTCATAGGAAGCAAAGTAATACTTTTATCCTTATGAACAAGAGTATACTGATTGTTTCTACCATGATGTACAGAATTTTTATCAAATTGCCATGGTCTACCAAGTAATAAAGAACATGCTTGCATAGGTACCAGATCACAATCAACATAATCAGCATATGTAGAGATACTAAAATGCACATGAACAATACGTGTTACCTTAACCTTGCCGCTGTTGTTGAACCATTGGATGTAGTAAGGATGTGGATGTGGTCTTGTGGTGAGAGATAGCTTCTCCACCATCTCCATGCTAGCCAAGTTATTGCAGCTCCTTCAATCTATGATGACGCGAACAGAACATTCCTTCACAACTCCCTTTGTATGGAACAAATTATGCCTCTGATTTTGCTCAGCTTGTGTAACCTGCACACTCAAAACATGTTGAGCAACTAAACATTCATACCTGTCAGCATCTTCAGCAGCCATGTATTGCGTCTCATGATCAGAATCCTCTCCACCGTGTTCTTCATGTGTAATAAGAGCCAAAGTCTCCTCATCATAGTCACTAGCGGACTCATACCCACCATCCTCGGTAGCAATCATCACACGCTGAGATTGGCATTCTCTCGCAAAATGTCCTCTTCCCTTACAACAATGACAAATAATATCACTTGTCTGCCCTGTTGATGCCATGGAAGAAGAAGAGCTCTGCGTAGGTCCGGCAGGTGTGCTCTTGGCAGATAGTGGTGGTTGTGCCTGCTTTCTTGTATCACGGCTGGAGGTGGCACCTGATGGAGGTGCTGGTGGAGTGGAAGTAGAGGATGCACATGGTGCCCATGATGAAGATCGACCTTCAGAAAAGTTAGTTCGCGCCAATGCCTGTCGATCATGCACTTCACGTTCAGCTTTACAAGCAAGATGGAATAAACGAGTGATATTAGTATACTCCTTATACTCTAGAATGGTCTGAATCTCTCTATTTAATCCACCCATAAAACGTGCAAGCATAGCTTCATTCTCCTCAACAATACCACACCTAATCATGCCAGTTTGTAATTCCTGATAATATTCTTCTATAGAATTTTTTCCTTGTCTTAAACGCTGCAATTTTTGAAGTAATTCACGCTGATAATATGGTGGAACCCAACGAGTACGCATAGCAGTTTTCAAAGCAGCCCAAGTAGCTGGAGTAGGATATAATCTACAATGTTCAGACCACCAAACACATGCAAAGCTAGCGAAAGCACAAACAACAGCAGGAACACGTCTCTCCTCAGGATGTTGTAAACATGTAAATCATTGTTCAGTTTCTAACTCCCAAGTAAGATATATATCAGGAACATATCTACCCTCAAATGGTGAAATATTCAATTTTAGTTTAGGAAGATGGTCATGTACCTCAGGAGGTGGTGCAGCCCTACCGTTGCGATGATATGCATGAGGACGACCTTGTGGTGGTGGTGCTGGTGGTTGCACATAGTTCTGATTTTGGTCAACCTCATCCTTGTAATGGTCCTCCACCTCTGTAGTGGAAGCAGGAGCGGCAGAAGCATCAACATCGACACCAGAATTTTGCCCAGGGTCAATGGGAACGCGCTGTGCTTGTCCCACTTGATTTGGAAAGCGACAACCGGCTGTGGTGACCGGGGCTCGCCTTGGGGGTGGAGCTTGGTCTTGATGGGGTCCGCGCCCTGCCGCTATAGGTGGTGTGCGGTCTTGCCGTAGCAGCTGGTCCTGGCGCGGTGGCGCGAGGAGCGGCAAAGCGTTTTCTTGTGGTTGAGGGACTTATTGATAGGTTCTTTCTTCACCCGCGGGAGCGGGATGCGGTGGGTCGCGTCATGGAGCCGCGCGCCTTGGACAAGCTCGGTGGGCTACGTCGCCCGTAGCTGGCGGAGGGCGAGGTGGAGAGAGGGACGGCGTAGGGGAGCCCTCTGCAGCGCGGACAAGCCCCGCGATGCGGTCGAGCCAGTCCTCGTAGAGGTCGTCGACCAGTCGGTAGCACAGGAGCTCGTGCGCCATGAGGAGCGCGGCCGGTGCGTCCATGGGAGGGTGATGTGCATGGGAAGAAGAACCGGCCAGGGTCAGCGATGGAGTGGCGGTGCGGCTGTCCCGCCGCACCGAGGGGTGTAGCGAGGATGCTTGTTACTCGTTCCCCGTCGGGCCGGTGGCGGCGTTGGTGGAAGGCGATGGGGAACGACGAGGTGGCCCGCCGATGGGAGCCGTCTGAGCAATGCGGGTGGCGAGGGCAGCCCGGTGCTCAGCACGAGCGTGGCGCGCGTCTGCCATGGTGACGATGGAGCAACGGGGTGCGGAGCGACGGAAGGAAGCTTTGGCGCACCCCTACCTAGCACGCCAAATGTCAGATCACGGGTTCCGGCAAAACCCTCGAGGTTTGAACACTGGGGTGCGTGTGAAGGTTTTCTCCCTATCGATCCACACCCTAGCTCGCTAAGATCTCGCGGATGAACTCCGCGAACTCGCAACACAAAGACACAAGATTTATACTGCTTCGGGCCACCATTGTGGTGTAATACCCAACTCCAGTGTGGTGTTGGTGGATTGCCTCTTGGGCCGATGATGAAAAGTACAAGGGGAAGAACAGCCTCCTAAGGTTGAGGTGTTCTTGTGTTTGGCGAACTTGTGTGGGTGAGATGCCTCTGAATGAGTTCTTCCTTATTTTCCTCATTGTGGTGTCTAGTTCTACTTATATAGGCCCTGGTCCTCTCCCCAAATATCGAGCGGGAGGGAGCCAACAACGGCCAACATGAAAGGGGATAGCTAGTACAGCTTATCCTGACAAAAGTAGTCTTCGCCCACAAAAGGCCCTGGTGGTGACGTTGTCTTGGGCTCCATGGTGACCTCCGTCTTGCCGTCCTACTGGTCTTGGTCTCGTTGCACTGATATGGAAACCTTTCCTTGATGCCTCGGTAATTCGTGCCTGCGCTTGCCCCCTTGGCACCAAAGAGGAAACAAGGACGCTGCGCATGCTGGCACCTGCTTGGTCTCGATCGTCATGGCTCACGTCACGAGGACCTCGTGAGGTATGCCTTGCCTTGATCTCTCCGCCCCTCGTGAGCCTGTCTGGCGAGGCCGCTCCCGAGGAGGTCTTGTGTCGTCCGCCTCGCGAGGCTTGGCTCCTCGTGAGGGTCTTGAATACATCATTGATGAAGATGGGTCGTATAGACCTGCTAGCTCAGCCATGCCGCGGGCCACAGGCAGGCAAGTTTGGGGACCCCTGTTCAAAGTACGCCGACAGGTGGGTTGCGAGAGTGACAGAAGCTTAAACCCGAGTAGGTGGGCTATGGCGTATGGGATAAAGAGGACTTGATACTTAATGCTATGGTTAGGTTTCACGACATTAATGATATTTAGTTGTTGTGGATGCTTGCTAGAGTTCCAATCATAAGTGCATATGAACCAAGTAGAGAAAGTATGGTAGCTCATGCCTCTCCCTCATATAGAATTGCAAGAATTATTACTGGTACTTGTTATCGATTGCCTAGGGATAAATAACTTTCTTGTTGACACAAACCCTTTTACTAAACACCTAACTTTTATTATCTTGCAAAGTACTTCTAGTTTTATTATTACAAAGTAGTTCTAGCATCACACCTACAAAATAATTTCATACTTGTTCCCGGTAAAGCAAAAGTCAAGTGTGCGTAGAGTTGTATCGATGGTCGATAGAACCTGAGGGCATGTTTGTTCTGAATTTAGCTCCTCGTTGGGTTCGACACTATTATTTATCGAAGAAGGCTACAAATGATCCCCTATACTTGTGGGTTATCAGTAACCCGGGAGACGACCGAGTTGCTCGATGTCATGGTCTTGGCTTTAGACATTCTTGACTACAAAGGAAAATATTGCCAGTTTAAAACTATCTTGTTAAGCCTGTCGTGGATTCAAAGTAAGTGCTATGAAGAGCCAATATGTTAAGCCGTAAAATAACATTGAGTTATCCAAGGATATCAATTTGGCGGCTTAAAAGGGGACTAATGATATATGGCGGGTTAAGTTTTGTCAGTTAAGCCGCCCGAGCAAGTTGCTACATTTCAGATCTATAAGTAGGGATTGGCTAAGTTATGACAAACATATTTCACTGATTGGGGCTGTAATTTTGGATCTACAGCTATTCAGAGAATAAAATAAATTTTAGTCCTAAACTGAAGTTAGTGGAAGAACATATGTATTCAGCTGGATCTTACACAGAAAAAGTACCTGCTACAATTGGAAAAAGGGGTGCTACGCTGCTACCACGCGTTTTTAATATCATCTTCAGATTCAACTATGCGCTCTAGAGAAGAATGAAGAGGAATAGAGGGATACTCCGATGAACTAGGATTAACCCTAATGAAGATCAGCTACATGGAAAAAGGAGTACCTACTGGGGTTGGTGGACAACAGAGGTGTGTGCCGGCGCTCTGGTTCGTTCAGGTCAATGCAGTGGCCAGAGTTGAGGCAGTTGATGAGGTCGACAGCGGCAGAACTCGGGTGCGCGTGGCATTGCGAGGAAGAAGATGAAGATGAGGAGGGAAGGGGGGAATGAAAAGGACCCATGTCCCTATTTATAAGGGGATAGATAGCAGGCATGCACAGGAATCGAAGAGGCCAACAAATCATTATGTGGCTGCACGGGCGCCTCGAATTTTGGAAAGTCCATTAAAGATAAAGATCTATGAGATGTTTTGGGCTTTGTATGAAATTAATACAAAATGTTGTCACGGTGGGGTAATGAGATTTTGTTAGCTGACGTCATGACGGGTTATAGCAAGTTCATGAAAATTGATGATGCAAGATTCTCCTAAGTCAAGCACTGAAGATTGATGTAAACAAGTTCAAATCAACCTGGGGCCTCATGTTGGGGATATAACTACTGGTTATGACCCGCCTAGGAGGGGGCGGGTCGTAACGCTAGCGACTTAAGAATAAAGATGGTGTGTTATAAAGCAAGCCTATTGAAGTCCCAAGATGCAGAGGCTAGTTCAGGCCCAAAAGGATAAACCGCCATATGTGTAACTTGCATTGTAAGGCAAGCTTAGTTAGTCACCGAGCCGGACACATTGTGTACGAGCCTCCCAGGACTCCATAAGCCGTCGGGCATCAACCTATGTATATAAAGGGGTGACCTGACGGCGGGTTAGGGAAAGTAACAATCAATGGAGAACCAGGTCAAGCATATTCACTCCCTGGTAATCGAAACCCAAGCAATACAACCTAAAGTAGGAGTAGGCTTTTACCTCGTTGAGAGGGGTCGAACCTGGGTAAACTCTTTGTGTCCTCTATCCTATCTAACCCCTTCAAGCTAACTACCTCGCGATGGCAACACACCTAAGTCCTTTTTCTAGGACATCTGCCATGTTAAGTCCACGACACTCTCGATTGTTGACCCTAAGCTCATTTTCGTCCAATCTCTCTCCCTAGACATCAAAACTTGTTGATCTTCTACGGTTTGGAGGAGAGTGCCTCGATCTACACTTTCACCAAGGGAAATTTGATTTCCCCCACTAATCCCTTGCAGATCTTATTACTCTTTGGTGTTTGGACACCCTAGACAGAGGAGGTCACCTTGGAGCCACATTCCATCATGGTGAAGCTTCATGGTGGTGTTGGGAGCCTCCAATTAAGTTGTGAAGAGAGCCCCAAGATTGTTTGTAAAGGTTCGGTCACCGCTTTCAAGGCACCACTAGTGGAATCACAATATCTTGCATTGTGCGAGGGCATCTTGGGGAGCATTGTGCCTCCACACCGTTCCAATGGAGACGTACCTCCCCCTGAAGGGAGGGAAGTTCGACAACACATCCTTGTCTCCATCGACTCCACTTGTGGTTATTTCTAACCTTAACTTTATGCATGCTTATATTGTGTTTGTATCTTGTGCTTGATTGTGAGCTTGTTATTGTGCTTGTCATATAGGTTGTTCACACCTAGTTGCATATCTAGACAACCTACTTTTGTCAAGCCTAATTTCTTTAAAAGAGATAAAACTTGGTAGTCACGTATTCACCCCCCTCTAGCCGTTCATATCGATCCCTTCAATTGGTATCAGAGCCATCATCTCTTTTTAATGGCTTAACCTCCTAAAGAGTATGGTTGGCAACGAGGATCGGGATGGGGAGATCCCGCGGCCGTGTAAATGACCGCAGTCACTCGAAATGTCTTGAATGAGACTATGTACACACTTAAAACATTAATGCCGGAAGAGGTCAAGTCCATCTTAAAAGAATTCATTGAGGGCATGAATCCTTCCACTGCTTCCAAGATAGTAGTAGTTAATCCTACTCTCTTGGAAACTTATGCCGATTCTGCCAAGGAGGCGGTTAATAGCATTAAGCCTTCATATTCTAAAGGAAAGAATGGGCCAGTCACCCATGGCGTGGTTGCCCCTCCCCCGGTCTATGGAGGACCAGTCCCCTCACCTCATATCAACTCTCATAGGCCTCCTCCTAATTTTGACTTGAATTTTTTTCCTAATTGGCTTTTTTGTATCAAGTCTCATTTAAATCACAACTCAACCCAACTCTGGAGAATCATTGAACAAGGTTTCTACTCGCATGGTCCAAACAACTTTGCTCCAAGGATTCATGGTATAAAGGAAGCTCGGGCATTCAATGCTCCAACTTTGAGGTCATACTTGATGAGGCCGATAAGTTTGTGATGAATGAAGATGAAGATCCTTGTGGGCTATACCGAAGGTTGACTACTCTCTCGGTCTCACTCCGAGATCATGGGAGCAAGGAAACGGATGAAAATTGGATCAAGCAAGGCCATCATGCCATTCAACAAGAGCAATGTCTTCCATGATCTGTCAAAGACCGTCTTTCCACACCTTGTCCTTGAGTGATGTGTTGGATGAGTTCATTGCAATGAACTTATTGAACAAGACCACTGACAATGCTCTTGCACGTGTTCAATGGTAAATGAAGCCCAACCTTGCTTAGAAGGCCAAGGTGACACCGGAAGAGGAAAAAGAAGAGTGTTGCCCCGAAGACACCAAATATGCTTACCATGAGCACATGGCTCTTGCGTCAAGGCAATTTTGGGGCAACACGAGAAACTTCAAGCCAAATTACTCAAAGAACAACTCAAGTGGCTCCAAGGGCAAGAGCCAACATGTGAGGACTTGCTACAATTGTGGCAATGCGAGTCACTTTATCATGGACAGTCCTTATTAGAAGATGGAAGACCATGATGGCAAACTCATATGACAGGATAAGGCCAAGTCATTCCCAAGAAAGAGCAATAACTTCATGAAGAAGGTGCCTCACAAGGGTTTAGTGCTGCAACAAGAGTACAACTCCGATGACGACAACGATGATGATGCTAGTGGTGAGGGATTGCAACAACCACTGTCACCATTGCCACTTCTCCATCACGTCAATGACGATGGTATTTTTTCATCATTATTATAAGTATTTTTTTTATCATTTTGGGTCTTATATTTCTTTACTATCAGTTCTAATTTTGAGTCTTTTATTATGTTAACTCTTTTATTAATCTTAATCTTTTTATTGGGGCTGTTATTATCTATAGCGTTGTATTTTAGGCCCATGCTAGCACTGGTCCACCTGAGTCAACTCCGCACCTTCTAAAAGACCTAGTTGCCACTGTCATTTCACCCAGTACACTCCCCCTTAACCAGTTTCCGCCGCCAATTTTGGACCACGCCGCCCTTTCGCCTCCACTCGCCGCACCGCCGGCAGCAAGGCTCGACCTCTCCTTCCCTTCCCATCGATTCTCCTTTGTCATGCCCAATATGCGACACTATCCTAAAGGGACTCGAAGGTCACACGAATGATTGAACCGCATATTGACACGCTTTTGCAAGGTGGATATCATTTCATCAACCCATTACATAATAGCTGGGGATACATACAAGACATACAAATGCTGCAAGAATACAAGAATACATCATACATAGAACAACATCCGACTATGGATGAAACACAAACAAAAGCTCAAAGGACATCCACCTTGCTAGCCTAGGCTGCAGACCAGGAACCTATCCCCCGAACAAACAAGAAATGGAACAAGAACTCCAAAACAAGCAAACATCGCTCTCGCGTCATGATCATCGCATTAACTGTACCTGCAACTGTTGTTGTAGTGAACTATGAGCCACGAGGACTCAGCAATCCCATTACCATGGGTATGAAGACTAGCAAAGCTTAATGGGTAAGGAAGGGGTAAAGTGGTGAGCTTGCAGCAGCGGCTAAGCAAAGTATGGTGGCTAACTTACAAGTACAAGAGTAAGATGAGGAACTACGCAAATGGTCGCAAACTAGTAATGATCAAGAAGTAATCCTGAACTACTTAGGCTCAAAACATAACCCACCGAGTTCTCCTCTCGAACTTCCCCGAAAGGAGAAAGTCACGGTTGCGCAACGCGGTTGGTGTATTTTAAAAGAGTTTACTTCAAGTCCTCTACAACCGGATATTAACAAATTCCCATCTGCCACATAGCCGTGGGCACAGCTCTCGAAAGTTTAAGCCCCATAGGGGTGTCCCAACTTAGTCCATGACAAGTTCATGATCCGCGGAGACAATCCTCCATCGTGGGACCCTCCGATCAGACTCGGAATCCTGGTGCACAAGACAGTTCGACAATGGTAAAACTAATCGAGCAAGACCTCCCGGCGTGCCGACACCCTGATAGTAGCCGCGCGTATCTCGTCTCAGGACACGTCTGGATGGGTCATCCTACAGGTATACAACAAATACCTCGAGTTTCCCTGAGGCGGACCCATAGTCTGCCCGTTTGGGACCAACACCATCAGCACTGGTCCCCCTGCTATGTAGAAAATCCTTGAGTTTGTGATGCCCTATGCCAATTAATTATTAGGTTCTAGTATTATTATGGCAAATGTTAAAACCAATGTTGGGCCTTGCTGGAAGAGTTTTATTCAAAGTGAACTTTCAAGAGGGCCCCATACCCCTCACCGTGTTAGGGACGCAAAACCAAGGAACATAACACCGGTATGATGGAAACTAGGGCCGCAAGAGTGGAACAAAACACCAAGCATAAGGCTGAGCCTTCCACCCTTTACCAAGTATATATGTGCATTAATTAAATAAGAGATATTGGGATATCCCATGATATCCATGTCCCAACATGGAACAACCTACAACTGCACCTGCAACTAGCAACACTATAAAAGGGGATGAGCAAAGAGGTAACATAGCCAAACAACGGTTTGCTAGGAAGGGTGAAAAGGTTAGAGGCTATCAAGGCAATTTGGGAGGCTTAATAAACAAGTGGTAGGTAGCGCGATATAGCGATAGCATCGAGACAACTACCATAGCAAAGATAGTAGTGATATCCAAGGTGACGGTCATCTTGCTTGAAATCACGCTAGGAAGAAGAACGGGTCCATGAAGAAGACGAAGCCACGTAAACAAACGAATCCTCACAATCGCAACGAAACCGGAACTACCTAGAAGAAGCACAACCTGAAAGAAGCAGACAACATGGTAGACACACAACACATAAACATGATATGATGCTCAACCAAGTATGATGCATGACAAGTCTAAAAGATTCTACTCATGGCAAGAGATGATGCATACAAGAGCAACACATCAAAGCATGTTTAAATGAGGCCGGAAACAACATATAACAATATGATAAGTCCTCATATGCAAATTTCAAAATTGGTCCAGATCTTATTGAAACACAATGTTGAAGTTGTTAAACAACAAGTTAAAGTGCAACAAGATGATCTACACGGTTTTCAAGTCAAGTTACATATAAAGTTCATTTAATTCAGAGCTATAGCCTAGAAGATATGCGCAAAACAAGTTAAACATGGCATTGATGCAAAACGCATACAAACATCAAGCAAACACACCCAAAACATGGATGAAACAAGGTAATATGAAACTACATGCAAAACCAAGCAAGTTTCATCTAGAGCATGATCAAAACGGAGCAACAGTTCAACACATACACTAAATACAACTTTCAAACATAATCTGCCCAAACAGCAACTAAGCACTTTGCAATCAAGGAAACAACATGCTACATGAATCATATGAACACAAACTTGACATGCACTCAAAGTACAAACAACTTGCTTCAAATATCATTAAGGTTCATGTTCATAGGCATCACGATTAATCCATGGTGATCAATGCAAAAAGCAACTTAATAACACAGATTATGACTTACTGGAAAACAGAGCATAAGCATGAGCAGGAATAACATGTTGACATGTTGGAGGCATGAAACAATGATAATATAGTGCAAGAACATAACAAACAAAAGCACGACATTAAAGACAGGTTAAACATGGAAAAACTTGATTACTAAGCATCTCCATATAACCCCTAGATGAATGGCAATCAACAAGACAAGATGCAACATGATATATGCTGATTCTCAGACTTAGAGGAAATCTGGGAATGCAAAACAATAACATTATGGTGCTGACTTTGGAGGCACATAACAGCAATAGCAACTTAAGTAATCATGCAAAAGACATGGACATGTAGTAGACATGATATACTTCAACTTAGTCCATGGGCACAAGTTCATATGTGTTACAATCAATGTAGCCTATCAATTTAACTTGTCGTGCTCTGAGCGGATGAATCGACAAGGGGGTCAATCGTCAACGCGGAAAGATCAAAGGAGCATAGAAGACATAGCGTCAAGATTAGGGAGAGATTGTTAGGAGTAATCTTGTGTTTGTAAACATGAATCATGGTTGCACGTGGTGTTGGCATGAGCTAGCACAACATGGTGTAGTTGGAGTCCAAATTTGTATTAGGTTTGTCCATGTCGAAGAGTAGTACCAAGTTTGTTAGTGTTCCTATTAGACTAGGACTGATTAGCCTTGTCCTAGTAGGATTGGTTAGCCGTTTAAGTTTAGGATGTGTTGAGTTTGTTAATCTTTGGCCCCGACCATCTGCATATATGCACGACATGCGTGAGGTTTTGTATCAGACCGGCATGAAAAGGAGAAAACCAGAAAAAATAAATAAAGAGAAGGGAGGCACGACACGTGTCTTTGGCAGAAGTTTTTGCGTGTGCGTGTTCGTCATGATTTGATGTGATCAATCAGGCGATCGTCGTTCGGCGGAGCGATAGGGAGGGAGACGATGGGCTATCATTGGCAAGGCCGCGGATGGAGATCTAATGTAGGGTAGAACCCTAATCGGCCGATCTTTCACGAAAGGAGCGGATCCCACAAAGAACATGAGAAACACGAGGGTGGAAACGAGGGGAAACACGAGAGAATCACTCAACCAATAAGAAATGGTCACACATATGCTAGATCCTTGAGTACATAAAGTAAGATACATGATCCACGATCAACTAGGGATGATACACGGTAACCGGTCTTCTCCGTGAGGAGGTCTTGAAGTTCTTCTCCAAAAGGAGGTCTTGAATCCAAAGGGATCTTCTTCGTAGAGGCCGCGGTCTCTCTCGTGGAATAGATCCGATGTGGATGAGCAATGCTCTATCTCTAAAATGATCTAAACCAATGCTAACCCTAGAAAGTTGTATGGGTGGAGTATATATAGTCTAGGGGGGAGGAGGGATACACGGGCCTCGGCCCTTCACTGTGCGCAGACAGGGGAGGCTGGATGTCCGGGCTGGTCGGGCCGGATGTCCGGGCTTTCAGGCGACGCCGGATGTTCGGGCTGGGGGGCAGGATGTCCGGGTTGGAGTGGTGGCATTTGTTGCTCTCGGGTTCAGAGGGGCCGGATTTCTGGGCCGATGGCCGGATGTCCGGGGGCTCGGGAGAGGCCGGATGTTCGGGGCCTGTAGCTTCCGGCGGCTGTGCTGCTGTAGCGGATGACGCTCCAGGGGCCGGATGTCCGGGGCCTGGGAGATGCTCTTGGATCCTTCCGTTGGTTCTCCTCATCCGTGGACTTGGGGACTTGTACATCTTCATGCGCATCTTCGGGAGGGCCCTCTTGGTGCCTAATCATGCACAACACCTCGGACTTAGAAAGTAGCCATGTCTCATGCATAGAAAGTGGGAGTTCGGAGAGGAGTGAGTTCACCTAATCTTCGATAGCCTTGGCTCAGGCTCGTGTCATTGGTCCAAGTGGTGTCGTTGGAGGTGTAGGTGCGTCCATGGGGATGATCTTGGGATTCTCTGCATCATCTCCCCTCCCTTGGGGAAGATCCGTCCTCGGATCGAAATCCTCATCACCATGGTATGGAGAGAGATCTTGGATGTTGAAGATGTCTCTCATGGAGTACTTGTCACGAGGGATGTCGATCTTGTATGCGTTGTTGTTGTAGCGTGCAAGCACCTTGAATGGTCCATCCGCGCGTGGTCGAAGTTTGGACTTGCGTTCTTGGGGAAAGAGGTCCTTGCGAAGGTGTAGCCACACAAGGTCTTCAATGTTGAATATCATAGGGTGCTTGTTGACGTTGAGCTTGGTCGCAAGGCGTTGTAGTTGGCGCTCGATGGTGTTTCTTGTATCTTCATGAACCTTCTTGAGATGGGTCGCTCATGCACTTGCGTCCAAATTGATTCTCTCTTGGAGTGGTAGAGGGTGCATATCTAATGGTGACAAAGGGTTGAATCCATACACGACCTCGAAAGGGGACTTGCCGGTTGTTGAGTGTCTTGCTCGGTTGTAGGCGAATTCGGTGATGGGTAGACACTTCTCCCACTCCTTGATGTTCTTCTTGATGAGTACTCGAAGTAGAGCGGAGAGTGTGCGGTTTGTCACCTCCGTTTGGCGTTAGTTTGAGGATGGTATGCCGTGGAGAAGAGTAGCTTGATTCCGAGCTTGGCGCATAGGGTCTTCCAAAAGTAGCTAAGGAACTTGACATCGCGGTCCGAGACGATAGTCTTTGGCACAACATGGAGACGCAATATTTCCCTACAAAAGAGATTAGGAACATGTGAAGCATCATCTACCTTGCTGCAAGGAATAAAATGTGCCATTTTTGAGAAACGGTCCACAACGACAAATATGGAATCTTTCCCATTTCGAGTCCTAGGCAAACCAAGTACAAAGTCCATGCTAATGTCTTCCCATGGTTGGTATGGAATTGGTAGAGGCATATAGAGGCCATGAGATTGATCTTTGGACTTAGCTTTGCGACATGTAGAGCATCGGTTGGTGAAATGATTGACGTCCCGAAACATCTTTGGCCAAAAGTAGTTCTTCGAGAGCGTGGCGAACGTCTTGTGGCGTCCGAAATGTCCCATTAAGCCTCCTCCATGGGATTCCTGCAAAAGCAACAAACAAAGAGAGGACTCGGGGATGCAAAGTCTGTTAGCTCTCATAAGATATCCATCTTTGATGTAATAGCGTTCCCAAGATGTATTCGACAAACACTTGGCATAAGGAGTAGCAAAAGTTGCATCATGCTCATACAAGTCTTTGATATGCTCAAAGCCAATGACATCTTACTCAAGTTGTGTAACAAGCATGCATATGTGGGAAAGAGCATCCGCTACAACGTTTTCTTTACCCTTGATGTACTTGATGACATAAGGGAAAGACTCAATAAATTCACTCCATTTAGCATGACGCTTGTTCAACTTGGTTTGTCCCTTAAGATACTTGAGAGTCGCATGATCGGTATGAATGATAAACTCATGGGGATGAAGGTAATGTTCCCATTCATGCAAAATGCAGACTAAAGCATATAGCTCTTTGTCATAGATGGGATAATTGAGTTGCGCTCCGGAAAGTTTCTCACTAAAGTCAGCTATGGGGCGCTTCTCTTGCGTTAACACACCTCCTATGTCATTATCACTAGCATCGCAATGAATCTCAAAAGGCTTCTTGAAGTTGGGTAAAGAAAGCACGGGAGCATGAGTAAGCAAATTCTTAAGCTCATTGAATGCGGTATCTTGGGATGGTCCCCAAACAAAAGGTGCATTCTTCTTGCTCAAAGCATGCAAAGGCGAAGCAATGGTGCTAAAATCCTTCACAAAGCGATGATAGAAACCCGCAAGCCCAAGAAAACTACGCAGTTGATGCAAGTTGGTTGGTTGCGGCCAAGTCTTAATAGCATTGATCTTGGACTCATCAACATGAACACCCTTAGAAGAAACAACAAAACCCAAGAAAACGAGCTTATCAACACCAAAAAGGAATTTCTCCATATTAGCATAGAGGCGCTCTTTTCTAAGAGTTTGCAAAACGGTGCGGACATGGGTGACATGTTCTTTGATAGATTTTCTAAACACAAGAATGTCATCGAAGTAAACCACAACAAATATACCAATGTAAGGGCGAAATACATGATTCATAAGGCGCATAAAAGTGCCCGGTGCTTCCGAAAGACCCATAGGCATGACTAACCACTCATACAAACCAAATTTGGTTTTGAAGGCAGTTTTCCATTCATCACCCTCTTGTATGTGGATTTGATAGTAACCACTTTTAAGATCAATTTTGGAAAATATAGTGGCACCACTAAGCTCATCAAGCATATCATATAGGCGTGGAATGGGGTACCTATAGCGAACAGTGATAGCATTGATAGGTCTAAAATCAGAGCACATGCGAAAGCTACCGTCACGTTTTGGCACAAGAATGACCGGGACGGCACAAGGGCTCAAACTTTCACGCACATTTCCATGGTCGATGAGATGTTTTACTTGCCTATGTATTTGTTTGGTTTCTTCGGGGTTGACACGGTAGGGAGCTTTATTTGGAAGAGGTGCTCCGGGGATGAGGTCGATTCGGTGCTCAATGCCTCGTAGAGGAGGTAGACCCGGAGGTAGCTCATCGGGGAAAACATCTTGAAATTCCTGCAAAAGAGAAGACAACACTAGAGGAAGAGTGCGAGAAGTGTTAGTTTGTGGTGCATTGTCCTTGCACACGAGGATGTAGTGTAGGACACTAGATGGGTTCTCACACACTTCTCTTATCTCACGTTTGGTGGCAAATAGAACTAGGTTCTTGTTTTCGCTCATCGTGGAGGCACTCGATTTGGGCTTGTGGCGCTCACTCTCTTTTTGCTGGCTCGCTCTCTCACTATGATCTCCATGATGGGTGGCTTGCTTGTCGGTGATCACTTGACTTGGCGACATTGGATGGAGGGCGTACTCCTTGCCCTTCATCTTGAAGATGTAGTGGTTCGTTCGGCCGTTGTGGACGACTCCTCTATCGAATTGCCATGGCCGTCCAAGGAGAAGATGACAATCGGTCATTGGAACGACGTCACACTACAAGGTGTCTTCATAGGCGCCGATTTTGAAGGAGACTTGTACTCGGTGATTGACTTGGATGGTGCCGGAGTCGCGAAGCCATTGCACTTTGTATGGATGTGGATACTTTGTCTTGGGAAATTGGAGCTAGGAGCAAAGTTCTTCACTTGCGAGATTATGACAACTCCCTCCATCGATGATGACCTTGACGGACCGTCCATTGATGCCGGCCTTGGTGTGGAATATGTGGCATCGTTGGTCTTCTTCTTGGTGATGTTGGAGAGTCAAGACTTTGGGGACAACAAGTGCGGGACTTGAGTCTTCATCGCAAAAGGCTTGTTCTTCTTCATTGTTCACTTGGCGGTGCATGGCGACTTGCTCAAGGGCTTCCATTTCGCCTTCACTCATGGAGTCATAAGTGCCATCGTCATTGAAGACCATGGTTCGCTTGTTGGTGCACTCATAGGACTTGTGGTCTCGGCCTCCGCAAGTGAAACACTTGAAGGAACTTGTCTTAACGGTCTCATCGGTTGGGGTTGATGATGATGGAGCTCTCGGCTTGAAGTTGCTCGTAGTAGGATAGCTGGTAGTTGACGAAGCTTTCTTGGAAGTCGACTTGTCGATGTTTGTAGTAGAAGGCTTTGTTGTCGATGGTGGCACGAATACCAAGGTGTAGTCGAGGTGGTCACTGTTGATGACGATGTAGGATGGCGGTGATGATGTAGGACACGTCCGTGGCGGAGATGAGCGGTGGTGATGTCGAAGTCGAACCGTACCTAGATAGCCGAAACACAAATGGATACGGTACCGCAACTCAAATTCTCAAACCTCGAAGAAGCAAATGTGTCGAAGAGTGAAACGGTCCAAAAATGGTTGGGTTATGCGGAAGTGGTGGAGGTATGCGGAAGTATATATGGTATATGGTGGGCACCGGAAACAAAATTTGGTGAAAAATGGATGGAAAACAGGGCGGTGGATGGAGATGTTGCTGCCAGGGGTCGGATGTTCGGGTGGAATGCCGGATGTCCGGGGGCCGGATGTCCGGGCTTGACGGGCCGGATGTCCGGGCTCTGGATCCAGGGATGAACGGGATGAACACCGTGTGGAGAGGTCAAATTTGGGCGAAAATCGGAGGAATATGTGGATGGAAATTGGGGGAAAAGGGATGGGAAGCTAGATCCACTTAAAACAAAGCAAATCCACGGATCCAAACCAACAAAATCTCAACACACCAACAAATCACAAAAAAAATTGGGGCTATTTTTGGTGGGGAATTTCCGAATTAGGACAAAAACAACAAAACAAGGATAGAAAAACAATGGGGAGGCTCCGAAATCGTGATCAACGTGGCTCCGATACGAAGATAATGTAGGGTAGAACGCTAAGCGGGCGATCTTTCACGAAAGGAGCAGATCCCACGAAGAACACGAGAAATACGAGGGTGGTAACGAGGGGAAACATGAGAGAATCACTCAACCAACAAGAAATAGTCACACATATGCTAGATCCTCGAGTACATAAAGTAAGATACACGATCCACGATCAACTAGGGACGATACACGGTAACCGGTCTTCTCCGTGAAGAGGTCTTGAAGTTCTTCTCGAAAAGGAGGTCTTGAATCCAAAGGGATCTTCTTCGTAGAGTCTGCGGTCTCTCTCGTGGAGTAGATCCGATGTGGATGAGCAATGCTCTATCTCTAAAATGAGCTAAACCAATGCTAACCCTAGAAAGTTGTACGGGGTGGAGTATATTTAGTCTAGGGGGGAGAAGGGATACACGGGCCTCGTCCCTTCACTGTGTGCAGACAGGGGAGGCTGGATGTCCGGGCTTTCAGGCGACGCCGGATGTCCGGGCTGGGGGGCCGGATGTCCGGGCTGGAGTGGTGGCATTTGTTTCTCTCGGGTTTAGAGGGGCCGGGTTTCTGGGCCGGTGGCCGGATATCCAGGGGCTCGGGAGAGGTCGGATATCCGGGCTGCCGGGGCCGGATGTCCGGGGCCTGTAGCTTCCGGCGGTTGTGCTGCTGTAGCGGATGACGCTCCAGGGGCCGGATGTCCGGGGCCTGGGAGATGCTCTTGGCTCCTTCCGTTGGTTCTCCTCATCCGTGGACTTAGGGACTTGTACATCTTCATGCGCATCTTCGAGAGGGCCCTCTTGGTGCCTAATCATGCACAACACCTCGGACTTAGGTAGTAGCCATGTCTCATGCATAGAAAGTGGGAGTTCGGAGAGGAGTGAGTTCACCTTATCTTCGATAGCCTTGGCTCGGGCTCGTGTCATTGGTCCAAGTGGTGTTGTTGGAGGTGTAGGTGCGTCCATGGGGATGATCTTGGAATGCTCCGCATTAAGATCGTTGATGGGAGCGGTGGTGCTGAGGTGTGGTGCTGGGAACTCATCAAGATAGTCATCCGGGGAGTCTAGAGAGTCTAGGAGTCGTGCGGGTTAGCACCGTCGGTCAATCGATCGTCTTCATGTCCAAGTGCTCGTCTATGTGGGGAAGCATTGTAGATGAAGCATGCCCTGGTCGTCTATGTGTCTCGACGAGAGGATCATGTTCAAGTATGTGGGGGCAGTAAACCAGTGAAGGTGAGTCTCTTCAATGAGGCAGTGGCTCTACATGAGGGTGGAGTGCCTGGTGTAGTGCATGGGGTGGTGTGATCCACAATGAGTTGGTGTGTATCTCACTAGGGTGGAGGGTCAAGTTCATCGGGTGGTATATTCCACAGGTTACTAGCAAGGCTGGGTAGTCGAAAGCATATTCGAGGTGGTTCATACATTCGCCAAGTCAAAATTGGAGGGGAGGTTGTTACGATCAATGAATCCTATCAATTTAACTTGTCGTGGTGCAAGCAGATGAATCGACGAGGGGGTCAATCGTCAACGCAGAAAGATCAGAGGAGCATAGAAGACATAGTGTCAAGATTAGGGAGAGATTGTTAGGAGTAATCTTGAGTTTATAAACATGAATCATGGTCGCACGTGGTGTTGTCATGAGCTAGCACAACATGGTGTAGTTGGAGTCCAAAGCTGTATTAGGGTTGTCCGTGTCCAAGAGTTCTAATAGGTTCGTTAGTGTTCCTGTTAGACTAGGACTGATTAGCCTTGTCCTAGTAGGATTGGTTAGCCGTGTAAGTTTAGGATGTGTTGAGTCGGTTAAGCTTTGGCCCCAGCCGTTTGCATATATATATATATATATATATATATATATATATATATATATATATATATGCACAACCTGCGTGAGGTTTTGTACCAGACCGGCAAGAAAAGGAGAAAACCAGAAAAAAGAAACAAAGAGAAGGGAGGCACGGCACATGTCTTTCACAAAAGTTTTTGCATGTGCGTGTTCATCGTGATTTGATGTCATTGATCCTGTGGGCGGAGTTCCAACAATATGGAGCATGGAGCAAATACTATGACACATGCGAAAAGGAACATGTTGTTAACAGGATGACAGATTTAGTATGATGGCAACTTGAGAGCATGAATGAGACAAACTACAGCAAGCTATATGGCCACCAAGGGCATGGCATCAAAGTACACATAACATGGAGCAAATATCATCAAGGCATCATATACATATGGCTTATAGACTAGTGGGTACCAACAATAAAAGTTCTAAAGTTGTAACAGTTTCAGCAAGGGTAAAACAGCAACAACAACATAGCATGATTGCAAGCTTGGAAGAGAGGTCATATGAAATCCAAAATTAACAAACTTGGCATGTGGAAAAAGTACTCATAGCATACTGCGAATCATGTAATTGGGGAAACTCTAAAAGGGGCATAGAATAACCAATAATAACTTCACAACATGGCATCATGAAGTTAATAGAAAAATGGAACATCATTTAGGCATGTTCATGGCAATGAAAACATATGCTACAGGACATATATGAGGCAGCAAAAGGCATGGCATGATATAGCATAACATGGACATCAAAACATGTCAACTAGGCATCTCCAGATTATGCATGGAATAGATGGTAGCTTCAAGTTAACATAGCATCACAATGTAACCATTAAAGACTTAGGAAAAATAAGTAAGTCTCAGAAACCAACAACAACAAGTAGCACACTTTGGAATCTTCTGCTAGCACAAGGCACATTAAAATACATGGATTGCACCACTATAAAGATGGCATGAAGATGCTCCTAAAACATGTAGACATGATGCACAAAAGATCAACACAGCAAATGCAATGAAAAAGACAAAACAGCAAGTTATGACAATCTTCAATAGTTAACATCATATAGCACTCTTGAAACAATGATTATGGCATCAAGATAGACAGTAACATGCATGCAAATCACACTAGCAAGTGAGGATGGCAATGGGTCGGGTTTGGATCGGGTTGAACAATCTCAAATCCATATCCATGTCCATGAAGACAGTCTTTGCCCGCCCATGAAAAATCCATGGGTGAAAAATTGTGTCCATGTCCAAATCCGATGGATATCCATACCCATTGGATATCCATTGGGTCCTCTCGAGACATATAAATAAGACATAACACAATATTAACATAAACTCTTCCATTCTTCACCTCGCGGTAGGCTAGGCTTCACTTATGGTAAATCAACATCCACTAACAACCTAAGATCATTTAGTATTTTTCTAACAGATGAGAATGACGAGTCATTTAAGAAGGAGGTAAAAATAAGGGAAGGGGTGTTGGAGTATGTTACAGAGGGGATTGAATGTCAACTAAAAAAAGTTACGACCGTGGGGCAGGGATAGCAGATTTTCCCCCAGTAAGTCATACTATCGGGTCGGGTTTGGGTATATCCATGGGTACAAGATTATATCCATGCCCTATCCACGAACAATCAGGTCGGGTTTGGGCGCCACCCATGTACACAAAAGCATATCCAAACCCTATCCATTCGGGTTGGATATCCATGGATATCCATGTCCATGGATAAAATTGCCATCCTTACTAGCAAGTAGAGCACTCAGAGATGAACAATTTGATATATCATACACGCAAAACGGAGCAATATGCATGAAGATATGATGTGATGAACATGCACACACGATGCTAGAATCCTGGGGACTTTGAGAATAATATACCCTCCGAAAACTGGACGGGGCGGACCGGGACGAGGATATCTGGTGGACGGAGAGGCGCGTTTGGATGGGTGAACCGGTGGATCTCGTACCACCTAGACGGATCCGGCCGGTTCAGGCTCCAGCGATGGTGGGCGGCTCCAGTGAGGAGGAGGCCGGTGAGGGGCGCGGGACGGCGGAGGAGGCCAGTTGCGGCGCTGGGCGACGCCGGCGAGGTCCGGCGGCGGCGCTTGCGATGGTGATGCGGCGCAAGGCGGCGGGGCGGTGATCTACGGGCGTCGCGCGGGGCGGCCGGCGGCGACGGCGCGTGGCAGGCAGCGGCGGCTCGCGGGCGCGGGCACGCGTGGGCGTCGAGCGGCGCGGTGAGGGACGGGATGGCCCGATCCAGACCGCGGCGGGTGTGGTGGAGAGAGGAGGCACATGCCCTGATGTGGCGGCGACGGTTTGGACGAGGCGGCGGCGGTGGTGACGTGGCCCTCCATGATTGGCTGGGGTGACGTGGCTGGCGGACACGTTCGGCGAGGGTGGACACGTCCGGCGGTGCGAGGAATAGGAAGGCTAGGGTTTCGACCACGAAAATGAAGGCGGAGGTGTTTATATAGGTAGAGCGAGCTAGGAGAGTCCAAATGAGGTGCGGTTTTCGCCCACACGATCGTGATCCAACGACGGAGAGCATGGAGGGGGTTTAGATGGGCTAGTGGGCTGCTGTGGAGGGATGCTGGGCTGCAAAGAGATGGAGGGTTTCATAGTTACATGGTTAACCGCTTGGGCATCAAACGACCTCCAAATGGAATGAAATTTGACAGGTGGTCTACTGGTGATATACCAAGGCCACTCGACAAATCTCGGCCCATTCTGAGAACATTTTTCTCCCGCTCATGAAACAAGATCTGAGAGGTGCAACAGGTGCATGTGAGAGTGTCGGATGTCGAAACGGACAACGGAGAAGTAGAACGGATGCAAGAGACGAACATGAATGCTAATGAGATGCACATGATGACATGTCATAGTGCAACACGCAAGCATATGACATGGCACAGACAGCGAATAATTGGAAGACACCTGGCACATCGGACTCGGGGCGTCACAACTGATGAGGACATCAATACCATTGTTACACCCACAGCTCCTGCTGCTACACATACTGGACCAATTACTAGAGCTCGTGCACACCAATTAAATTATCAGGTACTTTCGTTTCTTGGTAATGATTCTAATGTTCATGAGAATATGGTGCTGTCTAAATTGGATACATTTGTTTTACTTACAAATGAAGGGCCTGGCACGGATAAGAGGGATGAACACTGGAGCAAGACCAAGCATGGAGATGATGGCATGCGCAAGGGGATCATGAACGGAGTTACAAGTGATGATTTTAGGACTTTGAAGCCACCATAAGGAGTGCATGAAACCTTGGACGAAATATACAAGATGCCACTTCATAAATTTTGTCCAGAGGCTATTCTAGGTGCTGCGTCACCTTATTATTGGGCCAGACCCATGTATTTTCGAAATACTTAATTATAGGTTGTTTTTAGAGTCCGTATGTGTGGGGAAATAAGAGTTAGGGTTGATTTCGGACCCCTCCTCCAAGGGCCACGAAATTCCCCCTCTTCTTCCATATATACAGCCCTTAGGGCGTCGTTTAGACTTTGGGTTTGTTTAGATTAAAAGTTCGCCATAGCTGCAACTTCGCGTACTTCGTTTGTGTCCAACGACCAGACCAACACGTCACAGAACCCCACCTTTGATCAATAAAGATTTCTTCTTATATTCGCAATATCCAGATTGCAATCTTAGTTTCTTGCTTGTTCTTTGTTTGCCTGCAGGAAATAGACCTTCGTGGTCAGGTTGACCATGCTTCAGCGTGGTCAATAACCTCTCGGAGTTGGTTTAGCGATTTCTAAGGCGTGACGTAGTCGGATCATCAAAGTTGACTTCCTCCAGAACGATAGCCACCATCTCATCAAAAGACAGGACACCTTTGCCCCTATCAAGTGGTATTAGATTTCCAGGTTGCTCGATGAGATTTTACAGATTTTCGTAGTTTAGATCGAGTTTGTTCTTCATACCTACAGTCCACGAAAAAGCCAAAAAAATAGGGTTAGTTCATCATATCCGAACCAGTCTGAGCCTTTGCATAATCTTTTTAGTATTTTTCTTTGTTGAATTTGCGGTTGCATCATCGTGTCTAGTTGCTGGTCTTAGAGTCTAGTCTTTTAGAGTTTCGAGTTGTGGTCATAAGTTGTCACATCGCCGTCGCACCATCGTCATCGTTCCAACCATATACAACCACCACCAACATAATCCTTACCGCTTCCATAAACATCCGCCTGTCCACCACCAATCCGAGTCCACATATACATCTGTCTGTCCACCACTAATCCGAGTCCACATATACATCCGCTTGTCCACCATCAATCCGAGTCCACATATACATCTTCATGTCCACCACCAATCCGAGTTCTTTTCATATTAGGTTTGTTTTCGAGATCCATCTAGTTTCCGTTTTGTGTTTCCTTGCCTGAGTAGGTCTCGAAAAAAAAATTAGGTCCCACGGAGCGTTTTTAGGCCAAAAATCGAGACCCCTGGGCAGTTTTTAGGCCAAAATTTCGGAGACCAAAAATATTTTTTTCCTATCCTATATTTAGGTCCCACGGAGCGTTTTGAGACACTCGCCATCATAGTGATTTTTTGTCGCACTTTTTCGTCGTCGCTGCCCTGATTTCCGAAAAAAGTGAAAAAAAAAAATCGTGCCCGTCCTGTCAGTTTGACGAGGGAAGAGTTTTGAGACACTCGCCATTATAGTGAAATTCGCAAAAAAAGAGGAGCGCCAAAAAAAACAGAGCGAAAGAAAAATTTCCAGAGTGTGCTCCCTTGTTTACGTGCAGCGCCGTGATTTTGCTAGTGTTCTAGGCTCGCGTCTCTAGCACGGTCTAGCCTAGGACCAGCACAGTACCGTCGTTGAGCGTTTATTCAACTTTGCATCTCTGAATTGATTATTGCTGACCCTTTTTGCTACCATATTATAAGCCTTCCCAGCTCCACATACATATACGTTGTGCGTTGGACTCTCCCTAGTAATCGCTCTATCCAAGCTTTGAGAGTTTTGACTACGACGGTTGCCGATCACCGCATGCTTCTTGGTAAGAACTGGTAGGAATTTGAGATTCGCTTGACGGATTTGTGACTGTCCATTACACCACCACCACCACCACTTCCTAGTAGTCTGTAGGATCATATTCTTGTGTGTTTCTATTGCTGCTAACCATGGCAGGATCACAAGTCTATGAGACAGATTGGGAGAACATGACGAACAAAGAGCTACATGATAAATTTCAGCAAATGATGAGTGGACAGGTGCAAGATGTGCTAAACAGATTTGAAGAGGCCATGGAGAAGATAGATGGCATGGAGAAGACGTTCGAAACAAAGCTCAATAACAAGTTTAATGAATTGCTCGCGTGTCTTCCAGCACCACCACCGGCTGCCCCTAACGCACCTCTACAACAACAACAACAACAACAACAACAACAACAACAACACCCTCATCGCCTTCCAAATCAAGTGGGATGGGCACTGCGCATTCCCCTTGAGCCTGGTCAAAATTCGGGTGCCGTTGTTGATGCTTCTGTAGCTCCTGCGGCTACTTCAGAGGTGGAGGAACATTACAAGGATGAGGTTGATCAAAATCAGAACTATGTGCAACCACCAGCACCATCGCCACCAGGTCGTCCTCATGCATATGATTGCAATGGTAGGGCTGCACAACCACCTCACGTACGTGATCATGACCATCCCCCTAAACTGAAATTGAACATTCCTCCATTTAAGGGTAGATATGTTCCTGATATATATCTTACTTGGGAGTTAGAAAGTGAACAACGATTTACATGTTTACAATATCCCGAGGAGAGACGTGTTCCTACTGCTGTTTGTGCTTTCACTAGCTTTGCATGTGTTTGGTGGTCTGAACATTGTAGATTATATCCTATTCCAGCTACTTGGGCTGCTTTGAAAACTGCTATGCGTACTCGTTGGGTTCCACCATATTATCAACGTGAATTACTTCAAAAATTGCAGTGTTTAAGACAAGGAAAAAATTCTGTAGAAGAATATTATCAGGAATTACGAACTAGCATGATTAGATGTGGTATTGTTGAAGAGAATGAAGCTATGCTTGCACGTTTTATGGGTGGATTAAATAGAGAGATTCAGACCATTCTAGAGTATAAGGAGTATACTAATATCACTCGTTTATTCCATCTTGCTTGTAAAGCTGAATGTGAAGTGCAGGATCGACACGCATTGGCGTGAACTAACTTTTCTGCAGGTCGATCTTCATCATGGACACCACGTGCATCCTCTACTTCCACTACACCAACACCTCCATCAGGTGCCACCTCCAGCCGTGATACAAGAAAGCAGGCACAACCACCACTATCTGCCAAGAGCATACCTGTCGGGCCTGCGCAGAGCTCTTCTTCCATGGCATCAACAGGGCACACAAGTGATATTATTTGTTGTCATTGTAAGGGAAGAGGACATTGTGCGAGAGAATGCAAATCTCAGCGTGTGATGATTGCTACTTAGGGTGGTGGGTATGAGTCCGCTAGTGACTATGATGAGGAGACTTTGGCTCTTATCACACATGAAGAACACGGTGGAGATGATTCTGATCATGAGACGCAATACATGGCTGCTGAAGATGCTGACAAGTATGAATGTTTAGTTGCTCAACGTGTTTTGAGTGTGCAGGTTACACAAGCTGAGCAAAATCAGAGGCATAATTTGTTCCATACAAAGGGAGTTGTGAAGGAACGTTCTGTTCGCGTCGTCATAGATGGATGGAGCTGCAACAAGTTGGCTAGCATGGAGATGGTGGAGAAGCTATCTCTCGCCACAAGACCACATCCACATCCTTACTACATCCAATGGTTCAACAACAACGGCAAGGTTAAGGTAACACGTACTGCTCGTGTGCATTTTAGTATCTCTACATATGCTGATTATGTTGATTGTGATGTGGTACCCATGCAAGTATGTTCCTTATTACTTGGTAGACCATGTCAATTTGATAAAAATTATGTACACCATGCTCGAAATAATCAGTATACTCTTGTTCATAAGGATAGCCATATTACTTTGCTTCCTATGACTCCTGAATCCATTTTGAAAGATGATATTAATAGAGCTAATAAAGCAAAACAGGAGAAAAATAAGAGTGAAAATCAAATTGTGGCAAAAGAATTTGAGCAACAAATGAAACCTAATAATAAACCATCTAGTGTTGCTTCTGAAATTAAATTGAAAAGTGCATGTTTACTTTCCACAAAATCTGATATTGATGAGCTAGATTTCATCAAATCTGTTTGCTATGCTTTTGTGTGCAAAGAGGCATTATTTCATTCGAGGACGTGCCTTCCTCTTTGCCCCCTGCTGTCACTAACATTTTGCAGGAGTTCGCTGACGTCTTCCCACAAGATGTGCCGCCGGGATTACCACCTATTCGAGGGATTGAGCATCAAATTGACTTAATTCCCGGTGCATCGCTACCCAACCTTCCACCATACCGTACCAATCCAGAGGAGATGAAGGAGATAATGCATCAAGTACAGGAGCTGCTCGACAAAGGTTACATACGCGAATCTCTCAGTCCTTGTGAAGTTCCTATTATACTAGTGCCTACAAAGGATGGTACGTCGCGTATGTGTGTTGATTGTAGAGGCATTAATAATATTACTATTCATTATTGTCATCCTATTCCTAGGCTAGATGATATGCTCGATGAATTGAGTGGCTCTACAATTTTCTCCAAAGTTGATTTGCGTAGTGGATACCATCAAATTCGTATGAAATTAGGAGATGAATGAAAAACGGCATTTAAAACTAAGTTGGGTTTATATGAGTGGTTAGTCATGCCTTTTGGGTTAACTAATGCACCTAGTACTTTCATGAGACTAAAGAACGAAGTTTTACGTGCTTTCATTGGACGATTTGTGGTAGTTTACTTTGATGACATATTGATTTATAACAAATCTTTGGAGGAACATTTGGAACATTTATGTGATGTTTTTATTGCTCTACGTGATGCACGTTTGTTTGGTAAACTTGGGAAGTGCACCTTCTGCACCGACCGAGTATCTTTTCTTGGCTGTGTTGTTACTCCACAGGGAATTGAAGTTGATAAAGCCAAGATTGAAGCTATTGAGAGTTGGCCGCAGCCCAAAACAGTCACACAAGTGAGGAGTTTTCTTGGCCTTGCTGGTTTCTATAGGCGTTTTGTGAGAGATATCAGCACCATTGCTGCACCTCCCAACAAGCTTACAAAGAAGGATGTGCCTTTAGTTTGGGGTACCGCACAGGAAGAAGCCTTCATGGTATTGAAAGATAAGTTGACACATGCTCCTTTACTCCAACTTCCTGATTTTAATAAGACTTTTGATCTTGAATGTGATGCTAGTGGAATTGGATTAGGAGGTGTGTTATTACAAGATGGAAAACCTGTTGCATACTTCTCTGAAAAATTGAGTGGACCTAGTCTGAACTATTCTACTTATGATAAAGAATTATATGCTCTTGTTCGGACCTTAGAAACATGGCAACATTATTTATGACCCAAGGAATTTTGTATACATTCTGATCATGAATCTTTGAAACACATTAAATGTCAAGCAAAACTGAACCGTAGACATGCTAAATGGGTTGAATTTATTGAGACTTTCCCTTATGTCATTAAACACAAGAAGGGTAAAGAAAATGTTATTGCTGATGCATTGTCTCGTCGTTATACTATGCTTTCACAACTTGACTTTAAAATATTTGGTTTGGAGACCATCAAAGATCAATATGTGCATGATGCTGATTTTAAAGATGTATTGCCGCATTGTAAGGAAGTTGTGTTCCCTGCTAACAAGCTATGCATTCCATCTAGCTCCGCTCGTCTTTTGTTGTTGCAGGAGGTGCATGGAGGAGGACTAATGGGGCACTTTGGCGTGAAGAAGACGAAGGACGTACTTGCTACACATTTCTTTTGGCCAAAGATGAGACGGGATGTTGAGCGTTTTGTTGCTCGTTGCACTACATGTCAAAAAGCTAAGTCACGACTCAATCCTCATGGTTTATATATGCCTTTGCCTGTACCTAGTGTTCCTTGGGAGGATATACCTATGGACTTTGTTTTAGGTTTACCTCGAACAAAGAAGGGGAGGGATAGCATATTTGTTGTCGTGGATAGGTTCTCGAAAATGGCACACTTTATACCATGTCATAAAAGCGATGATGTTGTTAATGTTGCTGATTTGTTCTTTCGTGAAATTATTCGCTTGCATGGTGTGCCAAATACTATTGTTTCAGATCGCGATACTAAATTTCTTAGCCACTTTTGGAGATGTTTATGGCCTAAATGGGGACTAAACTGCTTTTTAGTACTACTTGTCACCCCCAAACTGATGGGCAAACTGATGTAGTCAATAGAACATTGTCTACTATGCTTAGGGCTGTTTTGAAGAATAATAAGAAAATGTGGGAAGAATGCTTGCCTCATATTGAATTTGCTTATAATCGTTCATTGCATTCTAGTACTAGGATGTGCCCTTTTGAAATTGTGTATGGTTTCCTACCTCGTGCACCTATTGATTTGTTGCCTCTTCCATCTTCGGAGAAGCTTAATTTTGATGCTAAAGAACGTGCTGAATTGATTTTAAAAATGCATGAGTTAACTAAGGAAAACGTTGACCGTATGAATACTAAATATAAACTTGCCGGAGATAAGGGTAGAAAACATGTTTTTGCACCTGGAGGTCTTGTTTGGTTACATTTGCGTAAGGATAGATTTCCTAATTTGCGCAAATCAAAGCTAATGCCGCGTGCTAATGGTCCTTTTAAGGTGTTAGAAAAAATAAATGATAATGCATATAAACTTGAGGTGCATGCAGATTTTGGGGTTAGTCCCACTTTTAACATTGCAGATTTGAAGCCTTATTTGGGTGAGGAAGATGAGCTTCCGTCGAGGACGACTTCATTTCAAGGAGGGGATGATGAGGATATCAATACCATTGTTACACCCACAGCCCCTGCTGCTATACATACTGGACCAATTACTAGAGCTCGCGCACGCCAATTAAATTATTAGGTACTTTCGTTTCTTGGTAATGATTCTAATTTTCATGAGAATATGATGCTGCCAAAATTGGATACATTTGTTTTGCTTACAAATGAAGGGCCTGGCACGGATAAGAGGGATGAACACTGGAGCAAGACCAAGCATGGAGATGATGGCATGCGCAAGGGGATCATGAATGGAGTTACAAGTGATGATTTCAGGACTTTGAAGCCACCATGAGGAGTGCATGAAGCCTTGGACGAAATATACAAGATGCCACTTAATAAATTTCGTCCAGAGGCTATTCTAGGTGCTGCGTCACCTTATTATTGGGCCAGGCCCATGTATTTTCGAAATACTTAAGTATAGGATGTTTTCAGAGTCCGTATGTGTGGGGAAACAAGAGTTAGGGTTGATTTCAGACCCCTCCTCCAAGGGCCACGAAATTCCCCCCTCTTCCTCCATATATACAGCCCTTAGGGCGTCGTTTAGACTTTGGGTTTTGTTTAGCTTAAAAGTTCGCCATAGCTGCAACTTCGCGTACTTCGTTTGTGTCCATCGACCAGACCAAGACGTCACAGAACCCCACCTTTGATCAATAAAGCTTTCTTCTTATATTCGCAAAATCTAGATTGCAATCTTAGTTTCTTGCTTGTTCTTCATTTGCCTGCAGGAAATAGACCTTCATGGTCAGGTTGATCGTGCTCCGGCGTGGTCAATAACCTCTCGGAGTTGGTTTAGCGATTGCTAAGGCGCGACGTCCTCGCACGTTCGTAGTCCGATCGTCAAAGTCGACTTCCTCCAAAACGATAGCCACCATCTCATCGAAAGACGGGACACCTTTGCCCCTGTCAACAACTCTCCTCCACTAACAAGAGATCACGCCCCGAGATCTTAGGAACGAAACAGAAGAGAAAGAGGTCAAGGTATCCAAGAGTGCAAGAGAGAAGGTGAAGAAGACCTAGAGCACTCAGGTAGAAAAGAGGAACGGTGAATAAGATGAGAATCAAAATCTCAAGGAATAAGATAGACTCTGAAACTACTCCGGTTAGAACAAGATAGAAAAAAAGGAATAAGCACGAAAGAATTGTGATGGCATCCTAGTTGAACATGGAATGAAATAGAACTTGATCTTGCCAAGATGGAATGATACTTGACGAGAGGAACAACACAATGCCTTTGAAAGAATTGAAAGAGTTGAATGAAAAGAATGAAGAAGAAAAATGACATCTTCTACCACAATTTAGTTTGAAAGAAGTCTTAGAGGGAAGGATTGAACGGAGTTGTTGAGAAAATCAACAACAACAGAATAGATTTGTGTCGGCTTATGTAAAATATCTCAACACTTCAGGTGAATTTCTGCCACTACCCAAATGATTGAATAGCTGAGATAGAAGAATTGAAAAACTCCACTTCAAAAGAATACGGAAAATTAATTGCACTTCGAGACGCAAGAAGAAAAGATACTTGAGATCCTCCAGCAAGAATCTTGATGAACACTTGAAGAATGAATTAAATCTTTAACGAATCTCCGTAAAGAACTCTGGTAACAAAAAGGATGAAGAGATAGAATTGAAGGATGCAAAGAATAAGATTACGCCTAGCGATGATTCAGATGGAGTTGCCTATGAGACAAGCAAGAAAAAACTTGGAACTCCGGGAAGGAAAGGATGAACAACTTAGAACCAAGAGATTATTCATCATGAATAATCTTCGAAGGAAGGAATCACTTGACCACGATGAAATAAGAATAAGAACTACACTATGGTTATCCTCGGCTAATTAAATTGATGAGGAGCAATGGATTGCATACAACTTATTCGCGTTGGATAAGATTAGGGGAGATATAATGCAAGAGTTGAGAAAGTATTCATGAACCACCAGTAGGATTGGAAATAATGAATGCATTGATAAGATAACAAGGAAAAAGGATTTACGAACGAACCACCATGAGAATTGAAACGAATGATGAAAAGAAAATGACTCTCCAGAGAGCATGACATGCGCACGAATATACTTGAAGTAATTTAGACAAGAGAATGAAGAGATCGCGAACTGATTAAAGAATTCTTGAACGAAGCACCGGTACAAATATGGAGACGAATGAAGTGGCATCAGTTTAGAATAATTGGAGTACGAAGCTGAAAACTTGGAATGAAGAAATATTCTGAAAGGAAGGCCTCTGGATAATCGAAACAGAAAAATAACTCCTGAAATACTTCGGATGGGTAAGAAAAGAATTGCACGATTGGAAACAATTTGAGAGGATAACATCAAAGTAGCACCACAAATCTCTAGGAGAACGAATAAACTCCTCTTCTGTCTTCAAATGTTGAGAATGACAACAAGGAACACCACCAAAATTATTGCGATACTCCGGGAGAATAAAAAACAAAGATGTTAAGCCAACAATGAAAATTATTTGAAATCGATCTCGAAAGAGACATTTGGCTGATGAGAATTCATACTTACATAAAACTTCGAAAAGAATTTGATAATAACTCTGGGAAAATTAGAAGAGTCAGGTAAGATCCTGGGAAAAGACCTGTGGGTTATGGGCCAATGGAAAAGAAACACCGTTGGAAAGGATTGTTTGAATGACGCACTAGAACAACTGAAAGGCTTGAATGAGGTGACAACCTCAAAATATTTGAATGCAAACACGAATCTTCTAAGATGTCTTGGGCACTCCCGAAGGTTAAACTGGCCAGAGGCGAATGAGCAAGGGGAAGCATTTGAGTCGAGGAAAATAATATGATCAACAATGAAAAAGCTTGTATTGGATCCACCGGAAAGAAAACGATACGAACAATGGTTAACTTGATGAGAATTCACCAGTTGAGACAATTGAAGAAAGACTGAAGAGACTCCACACGAATGAAATTGATGCTCGAATAGAGGCTCGGACTCCGGGAATAGAAGGCGTGGGAGGGCGGGTAAAACAAAGGCATCTGGAACGGGGAATCGACAAATAACTTGAAGAGAATAGCAACGGTTGAAATAATTGAGGAAAGAATGCAAAGATTTAGCACGAGTAGGAAGGATACTCGATTACAGACTCCGGCTCCGAGAATGAAAAAGGGTGGGTGGGAAAAAAGACAACTTCATACGGGGGAACAACGTCGTTGAGAAAGAACTGAGGATTGATCTTGCAAAAGACAAAGAGGATCGAATGACTCAAGGAGACGTGCGCCGAATGAAAAGAGCTGACATCACAACGAACGACAACTAGCTGCGTGATCCTAAATAAAATTGAAGGGGAAGAGGAGTAAGTCATAGCACCTACATCAAGATTTCTCACCAGAGCGATGAAGGGGGCTAAGGAGTAAATGAATTCCTAGTCTCGGATATAACTAGACTCCGAAAAGGTTTTCCTCTAGACTCAACGACGGCCAACTACGAACAAACAAGGGGGCTCCTAGGGTTGGTCGAGGCTTTGATACTAACTTGTCACGCCCAATATGCGACACTATCCTAAAGGGACTCGAAGGTCCCCCCAAGGTTCGAACCGCATATTGACAAGCTTTTGCAAGGTGTATATCATTACATCGATCCATTACATAATAGTTGGGGATACATACAAGACATACAAATGTTGAAAGAATACAACAATACATCATACATAGAACAACATCCGACTATGGATGAAACACAAACAAAAGCTCAAACGACATCCACCCTGCTAGCCCAGACTACCGACCAAGAACCTATCCCCCAAATGAAGAAGAAGCGGAACAAGAACTCCAAAACAAGCAAACATCACTCTCACGTCATGGTCATCGCATTAACTATACCTGCAACTGTTGTTGTAGTAAACTATGAGCTACGAGTACTCAGCAATCCCATTATCATGGTTATCAAGACTAGCAAAGCTTAATGGGTAAGGAAGGGGTAAAGTGGTGAGGTTGCAGCAACGGCTAAGCAAAGTATGGTGGCTAACTTACGAGTGCAAGATTAAGATAAGGAACTAGGCAAACGGTTGCAAACTAGTAATGATCAAGAAGTGATCCTGAACTACTTATCCTCAAAACATAACCCCACTGTGTTCTCCTCTCGAACTTCCTCGAAAGGAGACAATCACGGTTACGCAACTTGGTTGGTGTATTTTCAAAGAGTTTACTTCAACTCCTCTACAACCGGATATTAACAAATTCCCATCTGCCACATAACCGCCGGCACGGCTCCCGAAAGTTAAAACCCTGCAGGGGTGTCCCAACTTAGCCCATGAAAATCTCACGATCCGCGGAGACAATCCTCCATCGCGGGACCCTCCGACCAGACTCAGAATCCCGGTGCACAAGGCATTTTGACAATGGTAAAACTAATCCAGCAAGACCTCCCGGCGTGCTGACACTCTGATAGTAGCCGCACGTATCTCATCTCAGGCCACGTCCGGATGGGTTAGCCTACAGATATATACCAAATACCTCGAGTTTCCCTGAGGCAGGCCCATAGTCTGCCCGTTTGGGACCAACACCATCAGCACTGCCCCCCTGCAATGTAGAAAATCCTCGGGTTCGCGATGCCCTATGCAAATTAATTATTAGGTTCAAGTATTATTATGGAAAATGTTAAAACCAATATTGGGCCTTGTTGGAATAGTTTTATTCAAAGCGAACTGTCAAGAGGGCCCCATGCCCCTCACCGTGTTAGAGACGCAAAATCAAGGAACATAACACCGGTATGACAGAAACTAGGGCGACAAGAGTGGAACAAAACACAAGGCATAAGGCCGAACCTTCCACCATTTACCAAGTATATATGTGCATTATATAAATAAGAGATATTGTGATATCCCATGATATCCATGTCCCAACATGGAACAACTTGCAACTGCACCTGCAACTAGCAACGCTATAAAAGGGGCTGAGCAAAGCGGTAACATAGCCAAACAACGTTGTTGTTTATAAGGGTGAAAAGGTTAGACGCTATCAAGACAATTTGGGAGGCTTGATAAACAAGTGGTAGGTAGCGCGACATAGCGATAGCATAGAGACAACTAGCATAGCAAAGATAGTAGTGAGATCCAAGGTTACGTTCATCTTGCCTGAAATCCCGCTAGGAAGAAAAACGAGTCCACGAAGAAGAAGAAGCCACGTAGACGAATGAATCCTCACAATCGCAACGAAACCGGAACTATCGAGAAGAAGCACAACCGGAAATAAGCAAACAACATGGTAAACGCACAACACGTCAACATGACAAGATGCTCAACCAAGTATGATGCATGACAAGTCTAAAAGATTCTACTCATGGCAAGAGATGATGCATATAAGAGCAACACATCAAAGCAAGTGTAAATGAGGCCGGAAACAACATATAACAATTCTGGTAAGTCCTCATATGCAAATTTCGAAATTGGTCCAGATCTGATTGAAACACAATGTTGAAGTTGTCAAACAGCAAGTTAAAGTGCAACAAGAAGATCTACACGGTTTTCTAGTCAATTTACATATAAAGTTCGTTTAATTCGGAGCTTTGGCCTAGAAGATATGAGCAAAACAAGTTAAACATGACATCGATGCAAAATGCGTACAAACATCAAGCAAACACACTCAAAACATGGATGCAACAAGGTAACATGAAACTACATGTAAAACCAAGCAAGTTTCATATAGAGCATGATCAAAATGGACAACGGCTCAACACATACACTAAATACAAGTTTAAAACATAATCTGCCCCAATCAGCAACTAAGCACTTTGCAATCAAGGCAACAACATGCTATAGAAATCATATGAACACAAACTTGACATGCACTCAGGGTACAGACAACATGCTTCAAATATCATTAAGGTTCATGTTCATAGGCATCGGGATTAATCCATGGTGATCAATGCAAAATGCAACTTAATAACACAGATTATGACTTAGTGAAAAACAGAGCATAAGCATGAGCAAGAATAACATGTTGACATGTTGAAGGCATGCAACAATGATGATATAATGTAAGAACATAACAAACAAAAGCATGACATTAAAGTACAGGTTAAACATGGCAAAACATGATTACTAAGCATCTCCATATAACCCATAGATGAATGGCAATCAACAAGACAAGATGCAACATGATATAAGCTGATTCTCAGACTTGGAGGAAATCTGGGAATGCAAACCAATAACATTATGATGCTGACTTTGGAGGCATATAACAGCAACATGGAACCTTAGGTAATCATGGAAAAGATATGGACATGTAGTAGACATGATATACTTCAACTTAGTCCATGGGCACAAGTTCATATGAAGCATGGAGCAAATACTATGACGCATGCGAAAAGGAACATGCTATTAACAGGATGACAGATTAAGCATGATGGCAACTTGAGAGCATGAAAGAGATAAACTACAGCAAGCTATATGGCAACCAAGGGCATGGCATGAAATTACTCATAACTAGGAGCAAATATCATCAAGGCATCATATACATATGGCTTATAGACTAGTGGGAACCAACAATATAAGTTAAAAAGTTATAATAGTTTTAGCAAGGGTAAAACAGCAACAACAACATAGCATGATTGCAAGTTTGGAATAGAGGTCATATGAAATCCAAAATAAACAAACTTGGCATGTGCTCAAAGTACTCATATCATACTTCAAATCATGTAAATGGGGAAACTCCAAAAGGGGCATAGAATAACCAATAACAAGCTCCCAACATGGCATCATGAACTTAACAGAAAACTGGAACATCATTTAGGCATATTCATGGCAATAAAGACATATGCTACAAGACTCATATGAGGCATCAAAAGGCATGGCATGATAGAGCATAACATGGACATCAAAACATGTCAACTAGGCATCTCCAGATTATGCATGGAATGGATGGTAGCTTCAAGTTAACATAGCATCACAATGTAACCATTACAGACTTAGCAAAAATCACTAAGTCTCAGATATCAGCAACATCAAGTAGCACACTTCGCAATCTTGTGCTACCACAAGGCACATAAAAATACATGGATTGCACCACTATAAATATGGCATGGAGATGCTCCTAAAACATGTAGACATGATGCACAAAAGATCAACACACCAAATGCAATGAAAAAGAAAAAACAACAAGTTATGACAATCTTCAACAGTTAACATCATATAGCACTCTTGAAACAATGATTATGGAATCAAGATAGATAGTTACATGCATGCAAATGACATTATCATGTAGAGCACTCAGAGATGAACAATTTGATATATCATACACACAAAATGAAGCAATATGCACGAAGATATGATGTGATGAACATGCACACATGATGCTGGAATCCTGGGGACTTAGAGAATATTATACCCTCCGAAAATTGGACGGGGCGGATCGGGACGAGGAGATCCGGGGACGAAGAGGCGCGTTTGGATGGATGAACCGGTGGCGGCACCGGGCGACGCCGGCGAGGTCCAATGGCGGCGCTTGCGGTGGTGCTGCGACGCAAGGTGACGGGGTGGTGATCTGCGGGCGGTGCGCGGGGCAGCCGGCGGCGATGGCGCGCGGCGGCAAGGTGGAGCGAGCGCGCCAGGCAGCGGCGGCTCGTGGGTGCACGCGGGTGTCGAGTGGCGCGGTGCGGGTCGGGAGGGCCCGACTAGGGCCGCGGCGGGCCGCGGCGGGTGTGGTAGAGAGAGGAGGCGCGGGCGTTGACGTGGCGGCAGCAGTGGAGATGTGGCGCTCCACGATTGGCTGGGGCGATGTGGCCAGCAGACAAGTTCGGCGAGGATGGACACGTCCGGCGGCGCGACGAAGAGGAAGGCTAGGGTTTCGACCACGAAAATGAAGGGGGTGTGTTTATATATGTAGAGGGAGCTAGGAGAGTCCAAATGAGGTGCGGTTTTCCCCCACACGATCGTGATCCAACGACGGAGAGCATGGAGGGGGTTTAGATGGGCTAGTGGGCTGTTGTGGAGGGGTGCTGGGCTGCGAAGAGAAGGAGGGTTTCGCGGTTACACGGTTAACTGTTGGGGCATCAAACGACCTCCAAATGGAACAAAATTTGACAGGTGGTCTACCGGTGATATACCAAGGCCACTCGATAAATCTCGTCCCATTCTAAGAACATTTTTCTCCCGCTCATGAAACAAGATCTGAGGGGTGCAACGGGTGCATCTGAGAGTGTCAGATGTCGAAACGGACAACGGAGAAGGATACCGGACGCAAGAGACGAACATGAATGCAAATGAGATGCAAATGATGACATGACAAAGTGCAACACGCAAGCATATGACATGGCACAGACAGCGAATAATTGGAAGACACCTCGTGCATAGGATTCGGTGCGTCAGAACGCTCCTCCACTAACAAGAGATCACGCCCCGAGATATTAGGAATGAAACAGAAGAGAAAGAGTACAAAGTATCCAAGAGTGCAAGAGAAAAGGTGAAGAAGACCTAGAGCACTTGGGTAGAAAAGAGGAATGGGGAATAAGATGAGAATCAAAAGCTCAAGGAATAAGATAGACTTTGCAAGCTTGTGCTAGTCACCACAAGGCACATAAAAATGCATGTATTGCACCACCGTAAATATGGCATGAAGATGCTCCTAAAACATCTAGACATGATGCACAAAAGATCAACACACCAAATGCAATCAAAAAGACAAAATAGCAAGTTATGACAATCTTCAATAGTTAACATCATATAGCACTCTTGCAACAATGATTATGGCATCAAGATGGAAAGTACCATGCATGCAAATGACACTAGAATGTAGAGCACTCACAGATGAACAATTTGATATATCATACACGGAAAACAGAGCAATATGCATGAAGATATGATGTGATGAACATGCACACATGATGCTGGAATCCTGGGGACTTAGAGAATATTATACCCTCCGAAAACAGGACGGGACAGATCGGAACGAGGAGATCTGAGGGACGGAGAGGCGTGTTTGGATGGATGAACCGATGGATCTTGTCCCACCTGGACGGATCCGGCCGTTTCGGACTCCGGCAATGGCGGGCGGCTCCGGCGGGGTCCCCGGTGAGGAGGAGGCCGGTGAGGGGCGCGGGACTGTAGAGGAGGCCGGTGGCGGCACTTGTTGTGGTGCGGTGGCGCAAGGCGGCGGCGCGGCGATCTGCGGTTGGCGTGTGGGGCGGCCGGCGGCGATGGCGCGTGACACGCGGTGGCTCGCGGGCGCTCCATGATTGGCCGGGGCGACGTGGCCGGCAGACACGTCCGGTGAGGGTGGACAAGTTCGGCGGCGCGAGGAAGAGGAACGCTAGGGTTTCGACTGCGAAAATGAAGGGGGAGGTGTTTATATAGGTAGAGGGAACTAGGCGAGTCCAAATGAGGTGCGGTTTTTGCTCACACGATCGTGATCCAACGACGGAGAGCATGGAGGGGGTTTAGATGGGCTAGTGGGCAGTTGTGGAGGGGTGCTGGGCTACAAAGAGAAGGAGGGTTTCACGGTTACACGGTTAACCGTTGGGGCATCAAATGACCTCCAACTGGAACGAAATTTGACAGGCGGTCTACCGGTGATATACCAAGGCCACTCGACAAACCTCGGCCCATTCCGAGAATGTTTTCTGCCGCTCACGAAACTAGATCAGAGAGGTGCAATGGGTGCATGTGAGAGTGTTGGATGTCAAAACGGACAATGGAGAAGGAGACCGGATGCAAGAGACGAACATGAATGCAAATGAGATGCACATGATGACATGTCAAAGTGCAACACGCAAGCATATGACATGGCAGAGACAACGAATAACTGGAAGACACATGGCGCATCGGACTCGGGGCAGCACATCCTTCCTCTTCACTCGCACCTCCTGTATCCGCGGACTCTCCACAAGGAATTCATGGGGATTTCTTTATGTAGAAATTTAGGGGATTGTTTTGTGTAGAAATTTTAGTATCATGGATTGCTTTGTGTGATGTAGAATCCTAAGTTAGTTCCATGGATTGCTTTGTGTAGAAATTTTAGTGATAATCTGATTTTAATAGTGCATTTTGAGTAGAATTTTTTTGAGTGTCTAGAATATTAATGATTCAAGTTCACCTTAATTTGGTAGTGTAGACTGGAATGTTTGGAATAAATAAGATGAACTCCTATAAATTAGATTGGTGGTACAGAATTTGTTTATTTGTGTTTCCCTCTGTGGATTTTTTTAATTTGTGTGTACCATTACCAGTGTAGAATTATATTTGGCACTACAGTATCTGATTATGTTTAGTAGAAATTTATTTACTAGTGTAGAAACTGATTGTACTTAGTGTTGATTTAGTAGTCTATAATCGGACCATACTTAGTTTCTAATTTGTTTTTGTGTAGAATGACACAACCACCACCATGTCGAGTGTGCAAGTCAAGGTGCGCAACCAACCTTGCAACTGGCACGTTGTTCGGCATCTACTTCCAGCCATGTTTTGTTCCTCCAGCGGTAACAAATTATATGAACCTTCTAACAGTTAATTCTTTTGTTTTGTTCCTATTGCCACTAATGCATTGTGTGTGTGTTTTTGGTTTTTCTTACACATATCATCCCTTACAATGCCAGATTAGAATTGAATGAGCTCATTACCGGAGACATTGTAATCTTCGACGCTCCTAGGGGACCCTACACTATGGAGGTCGAGAAGGGACGAATATGTCCCAAATTGGAGGAGATGAATGACATAGTTTTATTGCCCACATGCATCTCACTGGGGGTGAATTGATAAGCTTCTCCTTCAGAAGATAAACTCCAAGGCTGATTGTTGTCTATGTCAACTCGGAGGAAGAAGAAGAAGACCCACTTAATGAAGCCCTCTATAACCAAAGAATGAGGCTGAGTGGGGAGGAATCATTCATCCTCTGGTACATAGTTCCGCCACCTAATGCCTATGTCGGGATGCCATTCGTGACCCGCCTAACACGAACAAATGTTAATCGCCATGTCATGGTATGTTACTTAGTGTAGTATTGATGATACTATATTAGTTCCATGGATTGCTTAGTGTAGTAATGTGATATGCTTATAGTGTAATAATGTGATGATATTCTTAGTGTAGAATTTGATGATATGCTTAGTGTCGTAATTAAGGTGATGATATGCTTATAACGTAGTAATGTGATATGCTTAGTGTAGTAATGTTATGATATGCTTAGTGTAGTAATGTGATATGCTTAGAGGGCAAGCGCAGCCGCGGAGTACCGAGGCATCAGGCAAAGGTTGCCATTTCGGTGCACCCAGACGAAGACCAGGAGGACTACGAGACGGAGGTCACCATGGAGCCCAAGACGGCATCATCACCAGAGCTTTGCGCAGGCGAAGACTACTTTTGTCAGGATAGCTGATACTAGCTGTCCCCCTTCAAATTAGCCCGCCATTGTTGGCTCCCTTCCCGCTCGATATTTGGGAAGAGGACCAGGGCCTCTATAAGTAGGACCAGCCACCCACAGAGCAAAGGGAGGTTCGGAAGTTGAAGAGGAGAGAGCTGGGGGGTTTTTCTAGGAAGGAGGCTCTTTTGAGAGAGGTTCCAATCAGAAAGAGAGAGAGAGAAAGGTGACTGAACTCCTCCCAGCAGTTCATCGCCCCAGCCAAGAACAGACCCTCGCGAGGCTGTTCTTCCCTGTATTGTTCATCATCATCAGCCCAAGAGGCAATCCACCACACCACACACTGGAGTAGGGTATTACACCACAACGGTGGCCCGAACCAGTATAAACCCTGTGTCTCTTGTGTTGTTATTTCCTTAGTTTAGATCCTAGCAAGGCAGATGGGTGCAGGTAGGTAGAAGGCGAAATCTCCACGCTCACCCCAGTGTTCGAACCTCAAGGGTCTGCCGGAACCCGAAATCCGACATTTGGCGCGCCAGGTAGGGGTGCGCCGGGATTCGTCTTCCACCACCCCGTTCTCCTCCGACCATCACGCCCATGTTTGATGCTCGTCAGGCCCGCGCTGAGCGCCGGTCCGCACTCGCTTCCCGCGTCGCCCAGAAGGCCCCTGTCGGCGGGCGTCCTCGCCATTCCCCGTCACCTGCCGTCAACGCCGCCACCGGCCCGGCGGGGAACGAGCAGCAAGCATCGTCCCAGCATCCGTCCGTGCGGCAAGACGGCCGCACCGCAACTCCCACGCTCACCCCAGCTGGTTCTTCGTCCCGCGCGCTCCGCGCGCCCATGGAGGCTCGGGCTGCACTCATCGCGGCAAACAAGCTCCTGCGCTACCGCCCCATCGATGAAGTCTACGAAGAATGGCTCGACCACGTCGTCGAGCTCGTCCGCGCCACAGGGGGCTCTCCTGCGCCATCCGTTCTGCTGCACCGCACCCCGCCCCGCGCGGGCGATGAAGCTCCGGCGGCGCCCCGGCCGCCTCCTCCTCAGGACGGCGCCATGGCTCCAAGGCGCGTGGCCCCTTGGCGGAACCCGCTCTGTTAGGTGCCAGCGCGGCAAGAGCAGAGCTGTCAAGAAGTCCCTCGCCTGCAAGAAGCTGCCCGGGCGCTCCCTGCCCCAGCACGTCGCGACCATGCTCCTGCTCCCACGCGTCAAGACCCCGCGCTGCTCCCAGTTGCAGCGCGTGGGGACATGCAAGACCAAGCTCCCCGTCATCCAAGGCCTCCCGCGGCCACAGCAGGCTGCCGCGCCTTCACCGCCGAGCTACGCAGCGTCGCGTGGCCCGGCAAGTTCAAGCCACACTTGCCTCCTCGCTATGACGGCACGGCTGATCCTGTGGAGTTCCTCCAGCTCTACGAGCTCGGCATCGAAGCTGCCAATGGAGACGAGAAGGTCATGGCGAACTGGTTCCCCATGGTGCTCAAGGACGGGACCTGGACCTAGCTCCTGAACCTGGCTCCAGGCACAATCTCCTCCTGGGACGAGATGCGCACCCGCTTCATCGCCAACTTCTAGGGCACTCGCGACCGGCCACCCGCCGTGAGCGACATGCGCCGCATCAAGCAACAGCCCGGGGAGACCCTGCAGAAGTACATCCAGCACTTCAACAACGCGCGCCTCAAGATTCCCAAGGTGACTGAGGAGGCCATCATCTCGGCCTTCTCCGACGGTGTGCGCGACGTCAAGATGAAGGAGCTGGCGATGCATGAAGACCTGTGCACTTCCTTGGAGCTGTTCAACCTGGCAACCAAGTGCGCCAGGGCCCAGGAAGGGCGTCTCTCCCTCCTCGAGCTGCCTGCCGCAGACCCAGAAGAGAAGAAGCCCAAGGCCAAGGATGTGAAGCGCAAGGGGGCTGCCGTGCTCGCGGCAGAACCAGACACCAAGCGGGGCAGAGATCAGCCCGAACCTTCCAAGGGCAGCCGGTACTGTGTGTACCACGACCTCCACACCGACAACACCAACGAATGTCAAGAGCTCCGAGCCGTGAGAGAAGGAAGGATCGGCCGTCGCCCTGACTGCAGTGACCGGGGCTAGGGTCGAGGAGGAGGAAGAAACGGAGGACGCTGGGAAGACCATGGCCCGCGCCAAGGGTGGCGTGATCAACCTCGCGAGGATCGCTGGCAAGACCCGCCTCGCGAGGGAGGCTGGAGGGATTAACCTCTCGAGGGAGACTGGAGGGATCAGCCTCGCGAGGATCGCCCGCAAGGCAACGCAGGCCTCCCACCGCAGCCGCTGCAGCCAAGGAGAAACGAGGACCGCCACCAGGACGAGGGGGATGGGGGCTTCCAGGAGCCGCGCGCGATCGCCTGCATCCTGGGCGGGGCACAAGCCCCAGCCTCTCGGCGCATCTTCAAGCAGTTCGCCCGCAAAGTGAACGCAGTCCTCCCCAGGCTCGAAGCCACGCGCCCTCTCAGGTGGTCGGCGTGCGCCATCACGTTCAGCTCAGCAGATCAGCTCAAGTGTGTGGCTACAGCTGGAGTTCTCCCGATGCTTTGTTCCCCAATCATTAGCAACGTGGTGGTCACCAAGACCCTCATCGATGGCGGGGCAGGGCTCAACGTCCTGTCCGTGGAGACATTCAACGACCTCCAAGTGCCCTACAGCCAGCTTCAGCCAACCAAGCCTTTCTCTGGTATCACCGACGGCTCCACGATCCCGATTGGGCAGGTCCGCCTCCCAGTCACCTTCGGGGCACGCGACAACTACCGCACCAAGCTAATCGACTTTGACATCGCTCACATTCGCCTGCCGTACAACGCCATCCTTGGGTACCCAGCGCTGGCCAAGTTCATGGTCGTAACTCACCACGACTACAACGTCCTCAAGATGCCAGGAAGCGGCGGAGTCATCACGGTGCCCTGTGAAGAGAAGGACGCGGTGTGTTCCCTGGAACGAGCCTTTCAGGCCGCGTCACTGGAAGACCCGGATCGTGGAAGCAGGAGGCCTCCCGAGGCCACCCCTAAGAAGAAGAAGGCATCGTCCGGCCCGACCACTCAGGAGGCAGGCCCCTCTGGCCCGCGCCTGCCCAGGGGGAACCTCCTTCCATCGCATAGGAAAGCGCGCCCGGTGCCCTCCTCAGGCAGGGCTTGGGGGCTCTCCCCTGGAGGGCCACCGACCTAGCTAGGGTCACGAGGGAGGCGCTTGGGCACCACATGGAGGCGTGTTTCGGAGCACGTTTCCCTCAAGAAGGAGCAAGGCAAGGAGATCCAGACCCTCAGGAGTTCGTCAGCAAGGCCATTCAGGAGCTACAGGAGTCAAGAGTCATGAAAGGCGGCCGCCGCCTACCAGCAGTGGCTCCCCATCTAGGCGAGGATGGTGGGCTGCGCGTCTGCATCGACATACCAGGGCTCAACCGAGTCGCCTCTCTAGAGCGCCTCTGGCCCTCGCGAATGGGGCGCTACGGAGGCCCACCCCACAACTACGTTCGCATGCCTTATGGCTTGCCGAACGCGGCTGACATGTACCAGCGCCTCATGAGGGGCATCACGGAGGCATGAGAGGCCAGGCGTTCCGCAGCCCTGGCAGAGATGGAGATGGCCCGCGAGGAGCCGCCAACGCCTCCGGAGCCTCCCGAGGCCCCTGGGCCTGGGGGCTCGTGAGGATCGGCCCCACAGCCCAGCGAGCCTGCTACATCAACGCTCCTTCATCCTCAACATCATCAGGTGACATCTTTCGAGTTTTATTTCCGGCTGGGAGCGCCCCCCCAGGGCTGCATTATTCCCAGGCCGCGTGGGTCCGTCCCTGCGGCGTGTATCCCTTTTTATTCCATGTTGTTAACTTAGCTTGTTGGGGGCGCCCCTCGGGCTGCTTGACCCCCCAAGTCACTCGGGCCTGACCCAGTGATGTCCGCCTTCCCGGCATCTATTTGAACGAATCCACTCCTTCATGGCTAATGTGTTTTACCTAGTTGCCTGCTCAGCTGACGCCAACTAACGGAGCTGCTCCCAAACGGCACGACGCTTGAGCATGGGTCCGTCCCTGCAACGCAGACAAACCTGGATGGCTGAGCTCTGGCCGCGGCAGCCCCACATAGAGTCACCTCGTCAAGCCTTCAGTGCCTCACTACCCCTCGGAAGCAACCAACGGTTGACTGTCAATTGTCATGGCAACCCCTTATTTTTTCTATGATGGACCTGCAGGACCTCCTGAAGGAGCTGCGTCAGGCAAGGCCCTTGCGGTGTCTCCTTCGCTCTCGTCCGCATGAACCGCATGCACGTTAAAGGGGAGGGGGTGCCTGAGCATCGCGACTCAGGGCTCCTACTAGCTCTCCAGCCCTCACCCTCTGGCCTTGACCACGGCATCGCGACCTGGCATACCAGCAACGGCTGAGACCCGCTCGAGGGCCGGGACCCGAGGACGTAGAGCAGAAAGGGGAGCAAAGGCGAGAGGGGAGAGACACACGAGGACCTCGCCGAGCAACCTCGCGCCTGACGATGCACGGACCCGGTGACACACCAGAGAGCGGCCCCTGATCCTCGAGATAAGTCATCACCCGGAAGCGCCAGCTACCGTGGCACCATCCCCGCACCTAATGCTATCCCGTGTTAGCGACGCAACTCTCCTTTCTCACCAAACGATGGCTGCTTGGGCGCCAAAGGGGACCTCCTAAGCATCGCGACTCAGGGGCTCTTACCGGACTCCGGGTTGCTCACCTCCTGGCCTTGACCACGGCATCGCGACCTAACATACCAGCGATGGCTGAAGCCGCCTTGGGACTGGGACCTGTCGGCGCAGAGCACCAAGCCCTCGTGAGGTTCGAAAGGGAGGACTGAGCTAAGAAGGAATGAGCAACTCGCGCAATTCTACGACAAGGGTTATATTAACAAAACAGGATCACAGGCACCTTACAAGCCCCCACAGGACGCATTTTTGATTCCTCACAGGAAACAGATCCTAAAGGGACACAAACTACGCGCGTCCCTGCAAAAGACTCCATCATCAACAGTGGGCCATCAAGCACCGACGCCAACCCCATCCAGATCAGAGGCGGCGGCGGCCTGACGAGCCCGCCCTGCTCCAGGAGCGGCGCCGGCTCGGGGGCTCATAGCTGTCGTCGCTCATCTCCGGTGTCGCGAAGAGCTCGCCGGAGTCGCTGGAACCTCCGACGCCTCCACCGCCTGAGGAGCCGCCAAGGGAATGGTTGGCGGGCCCAGTCCTCATCGCGGCAGGGTCCTGGCCACCTTCCCCAGAGCAGCACTCTAGTCGGCGCCCGCTCGCATCGAAGACCTTGAAGAGCATCACCGAAGCACCATCGTAGTCCAAGTGGATCGCGAAGACGCCCCTTGTCCTGCAAACCCGGGCGATCTCTCTCCAGCCCCGAATCATGAAGACCTCGCCCGGGGCAACGACCGCGACCTCTACCTCGGTCACGAGGGTGCTGCAGCCGGCGTGCTGCAGCCAGAGCTCCAGGGGCTCCCCCTGCGGGATGATGGAGGCGAAGAAGGGAGGAAGGCGGATCCAAGACTGAAGACAAATGGCAACGTGAAGCACGAACTCTTGGGAGGAGCCCTCGGTGTGGACCCCAGGGGGGACGACCCACACCTTTGTGACCCGTCGGCGCCGACGACGGCACCACCCGTGGCGGTCAGCATCAGCTCCTTCAGGGCCCTCGACGTGGGCGTACAATGGAAGCGGGAACCCCGGCGGCGCCCGCTCGCACCAAGGCCTCGACACCACTTGAAGGGCCCCTTCGTCCGGGCCACGGGGGACGAGCCGTTTCTTCGGCGGGAATGGGTCTGGTTCCTCTCAGGGAGCCTTTCCCTTCTCTGCCACCGAGAACCGGCGGATCGGAGCCATCGCAGCAAGACGGATCAAGGATCGGGAAGAAGGAGAAGCAAGGAGGGATGGACTGGAAGGGCGCGCGCTGTTCCGTAATTATGGCCGGTGAAGGCCAACCGCCTACCTCCACGATTGCAGGTAATCATGACCCACTTTGCATGCAAGGACTTGTCCAATCCGTGCAGTTGCTGAGGCGCCATGGGGAAGTGGAGACGCCCATGTCCCATCAACCGCCACGCGGCGCCGAAGGCCGCAGGCTGTTAGAGCCCGCGGCGCTTCGCTCTTGCCCTTCCGCCTCCCTGCACGGCCAAGTCCGAGCGCGCTTTGGGCCCGGGGGCTACTGTCGGCGTTCTGGGAACGGGGGTCCCCAGACTTGCCTGCCTGCGGCCTGCAGCGTGGCTCAAAGGGGGGCCCAACGCAGCCCATCTTAACCAACACAAACCCAAGACCCTCGCGAGGGGCCAAGCCTCGCGGGGCGGACGACGCGGAGCTTCCTCAGGCACGGCCTCGTCAGGCTGGCTCACGAGGAGGTGGAGAGATCAAGGCGGGGTACCTCACTAGGTGCCCGTGACGCAAGCCATGACGACCAAGGGCGCCAGGCGGGTGCCAGCCCAAGCAGTGTCCTCCTTTCCTCTTTAGTGTAAAGGGGCAAGCGCAGCCGCGGAGTACCGAGGCATCAGGCAAAGGTTGCCAGTTCGGTGCAACGAGACCAAGACCAGGAGGACTATGAGACGGAGGTCACCGTGGAGCCCAAGATGGCGTCATCACTAGAGCTTTGCGCAGGCGAAGACTACTTTTGTCAGGATAGTTGATACTAGCTATCCCCCTTCAAATTAGCCCACCATTGTTAGCTCCCTTCCCGCTCGATATTTGGGAAGAGGACCAGGGCCTCTATAATAGGACCAGCCACCCATAGAGCGAAGGGAGGTTCGGAAGTTGAAGAGGAGAGAGCTGGGGGGGTTTTCGAGGAAGGAGGCTCTTTAGAGAGAGGTTCCAATCAGAAAGAGAGAGAGAGAAAGGTGACTGAACTCCTCCCAGCAGTTCATCGCCCCAGCCAAGAACAGACCCTCGCGAGCCTGTTCTTCCCTGTATTGTTCATCATCATCAGCCCAAGAGGCAATCCACCACACCACACACTGGAGTAGGGTATTACACCACAATGGTGGCCCGAACCAGTATTAACCCTGTGTCTCTTGTGTTGTTCTTTCCTTAGTTTAGATCCTAGCAAGGCGGAGGGGTGCAGGTAGGTAGGAGGCGAAATCTCCGCGCGCACCCCAGTTTTGGAATCTCAAGGGTCTGCCGGAATCCGAAATCCGACAATCTCCGCCATCCTAAAGAGTAGAAAATGGAGAGGAGTCAGAAATAAGTAGAGAAGAGTGACCTATGGTTTATCTTAGTGGTCGTGTCCTACACTCAGCGTGTGCTCTGATACCATCTTGTAGCGCCCCGACCTCAGATGGTCAAGTCTCTGTGCTTCAGTGCCATCCCTGGATCGGTAATGCTGACACACACAGTACTCGAAGGATTTATAACAGAATAGCAATCACATACTCATTACATCGAATGTGTCAAGAGAGAACTTATTACAAAAATATGGCTTAAGGCCACCTAAAGCGATAACAGCGGAAGGCTTGGAAGATAAAGTGAGTCCATCAACTCCAATGACATAGCTGAGCTGCACGGCAACGACCTAACGAACCTTACTCCTCGTCTGAAAAGTCTGCAAAATAATACGTTGCAGCCCGAAAATGGGTGAGCACATGGAATATGCTGGCAACATAACACAGTAGAGCATGAACAGAATAATGCTATCACTATATGCATATTTGGCTGGTGGAAAGCTCTATGGTTATAGTTTTGCGAAAAGCCAATTTTTCCCTACAACAAAGGAATAGATTTTCATTTAACTATCATCGTAGTTGAACATTATTGAGAAGGTACCCCCAACTCAATCCCAAATTAAAGTAGTTAACAACCCAACAATATTAATTAAAAGTGACGAGATACATGCGATAACCCAAGTACTAGATACTCAAGATTGTCCATAACTGGGGACACAGCTAACCATGATTAGATTGTACACTTTGCATAGGTTTGCGCACTTTTCCCCACAAGACTTGACCGCCTCGATTGGATTTCTCGCACTACAATGTGTTTGAGAAACGGATGACCGAGACACAGTCTTTCAGAAACATTAACTCTTTACTCTGGTTAGACCATACCAAACCTACAAAACCCAATACCTGCTGATCTACATCTTCAAGAGCTTCACGTAACTTACTCAACTATGCTAGAGCCCATAATAGCTTTTGGCTGCACACGGAATTTTCTAGCATGAATCATCTCAGTTCCCTTTGAGCCTGGGTGGCGGTCCATAGGAAGATCACATGGGTACCCCAGGATTTCCAAAAAATACAGACAACACTTGGTTCCCCAGGTGCCTCAATCCACCCAGATGTTTATTTAAGTTGCCACCTTGAGTTGAACCATTAATTAACGATCTCACATCTGTCATGGATTTCACTCAAACCCAAACCACGTCTACGAGCATAGCATAGCATAGTAATATAAGCAATGCGTAGAAGTAACTCCCAAGGTTTGATAGTAACAGGGCAATAGGTTCTACCTCAATAACTACTTCCCAACCCACAAGGTAATGACATCCTAATCATGAAATGTTTGAGGATTTGAACTAATGCATAAAAACTGGGTATGGAAAGAGTATGATCAATGTGTTACTTGCCTTGCTGACGATCCGCGAATCCTAGGGACTCGTAGTAACACGCTTCGCACTCCGGGAATTCTATCACAAACAAACAATAACATACATAAGCAACAAGCAAAGATTCACAAGCAAAACTCAAATAAGAGAGGTTGACCAGAAAGTTCAACTTAAGAACTCCGGTTTGCAAAAAGAATCAAATCAAACGGAGCAACGAAACTCAAACGGCGAAAGAAACAAGATCCATTTACTAACCTGAACTAAGGTCAAATTTTACAGTACCAAAATCTTGTTCAAGTTGATTAAACAGAAAGAGGGTCTTGAGATGAAGATCTAGGCGCTTGAATCACCTGATTCCGACTAACGAACGAAAAGATAAACAGAAACTAAGATCGGATCAGAAATCACGATCGAGAATAATCGCGGAAAAATCCGATAAAAGAAAACTAACGAATAGACTAACGAACGAGCGTTCGTTAACTGTAACTAACGGGCAAAAACCGTTCGTTATAACGAACGTATGGACGAACGTCCGATAATTAGAAGAACCGAGCAAAACCGGCGAAATGATCTTAAAAACGAACTAGGGTTTCTAAAAAAACCAAACGGTTTTAAAAAAACCGGTGGCTCCGATCCGGCACGGTACCTCCGGCGAGGGGCTCCGGCGAGGCGGTGTTGGGCGGTGACTCGCGTGGCGGCGGGGCTCAGTGGCTGCGCGGGCTGCAGTGGTGGTGCGGTGGGGGGGGGGGGCTCAGCGGCGGGCTTCAAAGGGGAGGGGGCGGCTTGCTTGGGTGAGGGGGCGCTCGGGGAGGAGTCTGAACCGGACTCTCCTCGGCGTCCATGCCGGGCACGGCGGCGCGGGCGAGGGAGGCGGTGGCACGGGTGGGCAGGCCTGGCTCGGCTAGGTTTCGGCCCAGTCGGGCGCGGGGAGTTAAAAAAAACAATTTACCGACAAAAATAAAATCCTAGAAAATAAAATAAAAATCTAAAAATGCCAAAACAAAATTTCACCATCTAAATAAAATATTTTGAACGAGATGAACATTTTCTTGGCCCTAAAATGAAATTTTCAAAACATGCAATTTTTCTAATGCAAATAAAATCAAATAAAAAACCAAATAAATTATTTTAATATTTTTCCTCCAATATTTCAAATATTTTGGAGAAGTCATATTATCTCCTCTCTTATATTTTAATACGAAATATTTTTCAGAGAGAAAAATAATTAAAATAAAAAAAATCCCCGTTTCATTATTTGATAAAAATCAAATATGAAAACCGGGAAATCCCAACTCTCTCCGAGGGTCCTTGAGTTGCTTAGGATTTTGAGGATTGCGAAACAAAATTGCAATAAAATATAATATGCATGAATGACCTATGTATTGGGATGTTAAATATGCATTCAAAATTTGTGCATTTTTTTTAATTTTGTTTTGTTGGAAATTCATCCAAGGGACTTTAAGCAACTCAAGGACCAATTGAGAGAGTTGGAAGTTTCCCAAAATACCCATGTTTTATTTTCCAAAGTGGGGTTTGGATCAAATTTATTTTTCATCAATTATAAATTCCGGTATTTAAAAATAAATAAAATAAAGAGAGAAGATAACACGACTTCTTCAAAAACAGAAAAGAAATATTGGAAATTGAATTTTCAATCAAAATATGTTTATTTGATTTTATTTCCAAAAATATTCTCTTTAAGCAAGATTTATTAGTAATAAAAATTTTATTTTTAAATGCAGGCCAGAAAAATGTTCACAAGGTCATATATAAGGCCATATAATTATGTGAATTTTTCTGGAATTTTTTGAATTTTATTTATATTTTTTTCGAGGTTTTGATGTTTCTGTAAATAAGAAAAACAGAAAAACGTTTAAAAAAGGGGAAACCGCCGAACTGGGCCGGCCCCGCCAACCAGGCCAGGCCAGCTGCAGCCCAGCTCGCTCGCCCGCTCGCATCCCCATTCGGACACACGCTTCACCAACCACCGACAGGTGGGGCACACCTGTCGGGTTCGTCTTCCCCAAGCTGAGTCGGACTCCTCCTCCTATACGCCATCGCCGGACACGCTGAGACCGCCCTGGACTCTTCCTTTCTCGCTTGCCCCTCGCCCATGCATTGCCCTGCCTCCGTCCTATATATACCCCTGACCCCGGCCTCTTTTTCCTCAACCCACAGCCTTGAAAACCACCGCAGCCGCGCCCGCACTCTCCGGAGTTCGAGTCGTCGCCACAGCGCCGCCGCCTTGCCCCGCGCTCCACCGCCGCCGACACCGCCATTGGATTCGCCGACCATCGGAGCCGACTCCCCGACCGCTCTGCCATCGCTGCAGACCACCGAAGCCATCGCCCGCCTGAAGCCGAACCCGCCGCCGCCGTTTTTCTTCATGACCGACGACGGTACGCCATCGGAGCCCCTCGACCGTTAGATCTAGGATCAATAGTTAGGATTAGAAAGATCTGTTTGTTTTTTCCGAACAAGTGTTCCCTAATTAGTAAACATTTGTTAGTTTAGCCTTTGTAGTGAACGTTTTCATTTCTTAAGCTTCTGTAGCGGACGTTTGTCCTTTAGTTTCTTTGTCTTGTAGCCAGGGACCCAGTAGCAAATATTTTTTTCTTATATATCAGTTCATGTTTTTCAATCTAGCACAACTTTTAAATCATTTGTCCAAATTCAACGAAACCAACGCAAAATTTTTCATCATGATCTCCTCTATCGAGAAAACCCATCTAAGAATATTTTTTGAAAGTTTTAAAATTCGAATTTGTTCGGATCTGTTTTAAACTTCGTTTGGCTATAATTTGAGTTTCGTAACTCTGATTGGACTGATTCTTTTTGCAAATCGAAGCTCATCACATGTACCTTCTGTTAAGATCAAAACCACACAATTTTACTACTATTAAAATTTCGTGCTGTAGAGAAGTTTTATTTGGATAATTTTAAAGTTTTCATAAGTCTTTTCTTCGGTTTTCTTTTTGATTCCTTGTTTGTGTGCTTATGTATGTTATGGTTTGCTTCGTTAGATTATCGGGAGTGCGAAGCTTGATACTACGAATCTCTATGGTTTACCGATGGTCAGCAAGGCAAGTTACACTTTGATCATACTCTTTCATATCCAGTTTTTATTATGCATTAGTTTCACCCTCAAAGATTGCATGAGTAGGATTGGGAACATATGGTTATTGTTATGTAGTTCATGAGGTAGGAACCTATTACCTTTGATCACCCCAGGAATATACGTTATGCTCATAAATTGCTTAGCCATGCTTAGATACAGGGATTGGTATGTGAGATTCATGCAAGTTGCGAGAGATAATAATTAAGGGTAACTTAAGGTGGCAACATTAACACACATCTGGGTGGATTGTTTGAGGCACCTGGAGAAACCAGTGCTTGCCCAAGGGAATCCCGGAGTACCCGTGTTATTACCCTAGGTCCGCCACCTAGGCTCAAAGGGATCATACGATATCTCATGCCTAGAAACTTCCGTGTGCAGCCACAAGCCATTATGGGCTCTAGCATAGTTGAGTAACTTGTGTGACCTCTTTAATTGTTCGACTAGCTAATGTAGAGGAAAGTAGGTGTACCGGTCTACCCAAGTAAAGAGTAAATGCTTTAGAAAGGCTATGTCTCGATCTTCCGATCATGGAGGTGGTCGAGTCTTGTGGGGAAAAGTGCGCAAACCTCTGGAGAGTGTACAAACTAATCATGATTAGCCGTGTCCATGGTTATGGACAACTTGAGTATCAATAAGTGAATTATTGGTTGATCTCATCACTCTATTTAATTAAAGAATTGGGTTATTATTATTACTTGGTAATTTTGGGGTTGAGTTGGAGGAACCTTCTCGACAATGGCATAAACTTGGTAGTGAATAAAATTTATTCCTTTGTTGTAGGGAAAATTAGCTTTATGCAAAAATTAAACTTAGAGCCTCCACCAGCCAAATATGCATGTAGTGATAGATATTGTTCATCATTTCTCTATTGGGTGATCTTGCCAGCATATTCCATGTGCTGACCTACACGACTGCAACGTCTCATGTTGTAGAGTTTTCAGACGAGGAATAAGGTGCAATAGGTCTTTGTCATGCACTCAGTTTTGCCGTGGAGTTGGATGGACTCGTTTATCTTCGAAGCTTCCGAAGTTATTTTATTTAGTTGGCCTTCAGCCATATTTATGTAATAAATACTCTTTATGAGGACCTCAATGTAATAAGTGTGTGATCGAACTCTATTATAAATCCTCGAGTATAGTGTGTGTCAGCATATTGATCCAGGGATGACACTTAAGCACACAAACATCGATCCATTGGGATCGAATCACTACACTCGAGGAAGAGCAAGGTCTTCGTTTGGCCCTTGAGGAGTCACAAAATTTTGACCTTGCTAAATTAAAGAATAATCATGATCATGCTCAAGTTCTTGCTAGAGTGTTGAACTTGGGTTTGGCCATGCTAGAATCAAAGAGGAATTTGAGTTGCTTGAAAAGTCTCACAAAGCCTTGAAGAGTGCTCATGCTACACTCAATAAGTTTCATGATCAAATCCAAGTGAAGCTAACTAAGGAGATTGCCACTTTGTCCTCCTTTTGTTTTGATTGATAATGCTCGTGCAACTAACCCTTCTTGTGAGCATGCTCATCTTGTGGAGGAGAATGCCAAGTTGAAAGAGCAACTTGAGAAAGGTCTTGTCTCATGCATTGAAGGTGAGAAGAACCAAAACGAAATTTTGAGCAATCAAAAGGAAGGTCTCGCAAGGAGGGACTTGGATTTCCCCCAAGTCAAAGAAGAACAAGGCAATGCAGAAAAGCAAGACCAAGCAAGTTCTCCCTCTCAAAGTGGAATTTTTTAAGGGGGGAGAGAGATCCTAAGGACACGAAGAACAAGGCAGTGGGTGGTGATGCTAAAAGGGGCAAAACCACTCATCCCAACAAAGCTGATGATTTTAATCCTTCTTATGTTTTATGTCATCCTAGTGATGGGCATGTTTGTCCCAAATTTGTTGGTTCTCCTTATGAGTAAATTGAATGGTCTATTTGGGTTCCTAAGACCCTTGTTACTAACATCAAAGTACCTATTAAAGAATGGGTACCTAAAACCAAGTGTTAATCTTATGTAGGAGTTTGCTTGAGATGGAGGATCATGGTCGCTCGATAATGGAGCGACAAATCATATGACCGGAAGACATGACTTGTTGGTGGACGTGTAATCAAGTTCATCTATGCTCACCCATGTCCGATACTTCAATTTCAAAGGTATTGTGTCTTGGCATGGTAGTTATCTCACAAAACTTGTCCATTGAGAAAGTCAAGCTTGTTGAGACCCTTGCATACAATTTACTTTCCGTTCATCAACTTACACATATGGCCTTTGCCACGTCCTTTAATATTGATACCATAGCTATTTTGTGGAGCAAGACTCTTAAAGTAGCCTTTGTTGGGCATGTCGAGAATGGTTTATATGTGGTTGACTTTTCAAAGAAACCCAGTTAAACTTTGACTTGGCTAATGGCTAAAGTTGACGTAGGGTGGCTTTGGCATCACCGTTTAGCACACGTCAATATGAGATCTTTGCAAAGTCCCCTCAAAGGGGACCATGTCCGATGGCTAACAAATGTTAGTTTTGCCAAAGATCATGCTTGAAGCACTTGTATCGAAGGAAAGCTACATGAGATGGCTCAGCGACCCACGACTATTATTTCGTCCAAGAGGCCTTTGGAGCTCCTTCACATGGATGTCTTTGGGCCTCCATCATTTGATAGTCTTGGGGGAACAAAGTATTACTTGGTGATAGTGGATGACTATTCAAGATAGGTATATTTCTTAAAGAGGAAGAGTGAGACCCAACAAACCATGATCAACTTTGCAAATGAAACTTAACATCAACATGATGCAAAGATTTTGATCATTGGAAGCAACAATGGCACCGAGTTCAAGAACTACACCTTGGATGAGTTTCGTGGTGATGAGGGGCTCAAGCATCAATATTTCGCATCTTATAGCCCTTATCAAAATGGTGTAGCGGATAGAAAGAACCAAACATTGACGTACGCGGAAAGGACCATGATGGCGGAATTCAAATATCTGAACAACTTTTGGGCCGAAGCCATCAACACCACTTGTCATGCATCCAATCGGCTCTAACTCCGCAAATGCTTGAACAAGACTACATATGAGATTCTTACCGACAACAAGGCCAACCTCAAGTACTTCTGGTGTTTGGTTGTAAGTGTTTCATTATCAAGAAAGGTGCTCTCTTGTCTAAATATGAAACTAAACCTCAAGAGAGCATATTTGTTGGTTATGCTACAAACTCCCATGCTTACCGTGTTCTCAACAAGTCCAATGGACTCATTGAGGAGACGTGTAACCTGGAGTTTGATGAGAATAATGGCTCCCAAGTGGACCAACATGGTCTTTGTGATGTTGGTGATGAAATTCCTCCTAAAGCCATAATAAGAATGGGTGTTGGTCAAATCCTACACATTGAGGAACCCCTTGTGGCCAAAGGAGAAGGACAATGTTCTATGCAAATAGAACCATCACCAACACTAGACGCACACACTTCCGAAGAACAAAGTGAAGGCCCTCAACCAAGTGAACAAGATCAAGAGCAAGATCAACCTCATGATGATGGTGATGCACCAAGTGATGCTCAAGATTAAGTTCATGATCATGAGGAAGCTCAAGATGAAGAGCAAGCTCAAGACGATGATCAAGATGAAGCTCTTCGAATTTCCCATGAAGAGCAAATAGAGCGTCATGCCACCAAGATAACTTCCGACCTTGCTCACAAAGGACACACCATGGAGAATGTCGTAGTTAGCTTAAGAAAGTAGGTAACTATTCGTAAACAATTAACAAAGTTTTGTGATCATCACACATTTGTTTCTTGTGTTGAATCTCAAAATGTCTATGAGGCGCTCGAGGACCCGAATTGGCTAGAAGCCATGCATGAAGAACTCAACAACTTTGAGCACAACAAAGTGTGACAATTGGTGGAAAGACCAAAGTAGAATCATAATGTCATTGGAACCAAGGGGATTTTCAAGAACAAGCAAGATGCACATGGGATATTCGTTCACAACAAGGCAAGATTGGTGGCTTATGGTTACTCCCAAGTCAAAGGAGTCGAGTATGGTGAAACTTTCGCTCCCGTTGCTCTCCTTGAATCTATTTGCATGTTGCTTCACTACAAAAAAAAGACACATTCGTGACATTTTGGGCTGAACCAATTTTATTTGTCATGCTTATGACACTTCTATGATGATAATTGTGACAAAACCTGGTTCATCATAGATGTGGTGGGCTCCTACTTCTATGAAAAAAAATCATGACAGAAAATGGGCTTTTCATCCTAGGCGGGCTGGCGACGCAATTGTATGACATTCTTTGGGCCGTCCATGATGGAAAAATCATGGTAGAAGCAAGGGCGAGGAAAATTTTGGAGAGTTCTCATACGTCTCCAACGTATCTATAATTTTTTATTGTTCCATGTTGTTATATTATCGTTCTTGGATGTTTTACAATCATTTTATATCATTTTTTGGTACTAGCCTATTGACATAGTGCCAAGTGCCAGTTGCAATTTTCTGCATGTTTTTTACATCCCAGGAAATGAATATCAAAAGGAGTCCAAATGGAGCAAAACTTTTTGTGGATTTTTTTGGACCAGAAGACATCCAGTGTGCTGGAGAAGCACCTGGGGGTGCTCCGAGGGGAGCACAACCCACCAGGGCACGCCTGGAGGACCAGGCGTGCCCTGGTGGGTTGTGCCCACCTTGGTTGCCTCCCGAACCGCCTCTTTACTCTACAAATACCCCAATATTCCAGAAACCCTAGGGGTGTCAATGAAAATCAATTCCATCCGCCGCAAGTACCAGAAACCACCAGATCCAATCTAGAAACCATCACGGAGGGGTTCATCATGTCCATTGGTGCCTCTCCAATGATGCGTGAGTAGTTATTTGTAGACCTATGGGTCCGTAGTTAGTAGCTAGATGGCTTACTCTCTCTCATTTGATTCTCAATACAATGGTCTCTTGTTGATCCATATGATGTAACTCTTTTTTGCGGTGTGTTTGTTGGGATCCGTTGAATTTGAGTTTATGATCAGATCTATCTTTTTATCCATGAAAGTTATTTGATTCTTCTTTGATCTCTTATATGCATGATTGCTTATAGCCTCATATTTCCTCTATGATATTTCGGTTTTGTTGGCCAACTTGATCCATTTATCTTGCAATGGGAAGAGGTGCTTTATGATGGGTTCAATCTTACGGTGCTTGATCCCAGTGACAGAAGGGGAACAGACACGTATGTATCGTTGCTATTAATGATAACAAGATGGGGTTTATTTCTACATAAATAGATGTTGTCTACATCATGTCATCGTTCTTATTGCATTACTACATTTATCCATTAACTTAATACACTAGATGCATGTTGGATAGCGGTCGATGTGTGGAGTAATAGTAGTAGATGCAGGCAGGAGTCAGTGTACTTATCTTGGATGTGATGCCTATATAATGATCATTGCCTGGATATCTTCATGATTATTTGAAGTTCTATGAATTGCCCAACAGTAATTTCTTTACCCACTGTTTGTTATTTTTCTCGAGAGAAGCCACTAGTGAAACCTACATCCCCGGGTCTCTTCTTTATTATATTTGCTTTTGCAATTTATTTTCCTTTGCTTTTATTTTTAGATATATTAAACCAAAAGTCCAAAATACCTTTCTGCACTTTATTTTTATTTGGCGTTCGATCTATCATCTTATTACAACTTCCTCACATCATTTTGCCAATTTTTGGCACTGTTACCCGAAAGGGATTAACAACCCCTTTAATCTGCCAGGTTGCGAGTATTTGTTATTTGTGTGCATGTGTCGTTCATATAGTGTTGCATGGTTCTCCTACTGGTTTGATAACATTGGTCTCATCACTAAGGGAAATACCTATTATTGTTGCGCTGCATCATCCCTTCCTCTTTGGGGAAATACCGACCTAATTCTAGCAGACATCAAAAGGAATTTCTGGCGCCGTTGCCGGGGAGACATCATCAACATCTACCAGGTTCTTAATCACAAATCTCATCTCCTCGCAATTTACATTATTGGCCATTTTCCTCTCGTTTTTCTCTCCCCCACTTCACAAAAATTTGCCGTTTTATTCGCCCTCTTTTTTGTTCGCCGTTTTCTTGTCGGATCTGTTTTTGAGTGCAATCTTGTTGCGTAGTCACAATGACTCAAGAGAACGCCAAGTTGTGCGATTTCTCCAATACCAACAACAATGATTTTATTGGCACTCCAATTGCTCCTCTCGCCACTAGTGCGGAGTCTTGTGATATTAATACCGCTTTGCTAAGTCTTGTTATGAAAGATCAATTTTTCGGTACTCCTAATGAGGATGCCTCATCCCATCTTAACACATTCGTTGAATTATGCAATATGCAAAAGAAAAAAGATGTGGACAATGATGTCATGAAGATGAAATTATTTCCATTTTCTATGCGAGATCGTGCAAAAATTTGGTTTTCTTCTTTGCCTAGCTCCACAATTGAATGGAAGAAAGAAAAAGTGTGGAGCAGCCTAGCTCGACCACACATGAGAGAAACATAAAAGGTGTGTGGTACATTGGTAGATAGATGACGACCGAAACTATAACTGGATGGAAGAATCCGTCCTTCCTTTAATATTAGTATATAACAATTCGTATATATAAAAAAGGGATTAGGGTAACAAAGTGACAGGAAATTTACATTGGGGAAAATTTTCAATGACCTCATCGAGGCGATGACGGAGTTTGCAACATCTCGTTCATGACCATGGATGGCACGGATCATGTTGCGTGCATCCAACAACAACAATCAAACCATCAACAAAATCTAGGAGGTTGACGACATCTTGATGAATATTGTTGTAAGTAATTGAAAATTTTCTTACAGAGCATGATGATTATTTTTTGAATGGATGAGCATTTTTTATAACTTATATTTTTTAATAGGCACACATTGTTGGAATGGGTGAACATTTTTTGAAATTAATGAATTATTTTTGTTTGACGAACATTATTTTTAATGCATGAAGATTTTCAATCAGCGAACTTTTTTTTGAATCGATGAACTTTTTTGATATTCATGATCATTTTTTATTTTTGTGAACATTGTTTAACAATTTCATGAACATGTTTTGAATTGCAAAATTTTGTTAAATTCATAAACATTTTACTACTTCTAGAACATTTTTCAAAATTCACATTTTTCTTATTTTGGAACTTTTCTGAAATCCCAAATTATTTAAAGAAGAAAAAGAAAAGAAAAAACGAAATAAGAAAACAGTGGTGTCCCTCCCGGCTCATGGGCCAGCCTAATAGGGCGCACGGTTTCTAAAACATTTTTCAGTATTCACACTTTCTTTTGAAATTTGGAACTATTTGAAATCCCAAATTATTTTAAATAAGGAAAAATAGAAAAAAAATAAAAATAAAAATAGAAATAAGAAAAAGAGGAGCCCCGTCCCGCTAATGGGCCGGCCCAATAGGGCGCGCGGGGAGGAGCCTATAAAAGGTAATATTCCTCTATGCTTTTGATCAACATTGTGGGTAGGTGGACTGGTTGTTCCATTGTGCCTCAACATAAGCTAGCAGGTGTTCGAGTCCAAGCGGAAGCAAATTTTTTTAACATAAAAACGGTGACGGACGGAAAAACATAAAACATACGAAAAACATCTGATGCACCAAAAATAGTGGAGAAACAATCCATCCTTTAATATTAGGTATAGATTATCCACCACTGGGCCTAATCTTATCTGCAAAAGAAGAAAATGTGTTAGTGCCGACATGCAGTTGTGAACATTACTACATGACTATCTGGTTTGCAGGATTTGTAAAATGCACTAACATGCCATCTTCGATCTGACATGATTAACATGGGCATTTGATTACATTCTAGAAAAATGTAGCCTTCTTCACAATAGGTTGTAGCGGATGCAAAGTTCCTTAAGAAAACTAGTACAGATGAATCCAAATGAGAAATGCTTATTGATTGTAACCATATGGATCAAGCAACCAATATGGGGGGGGACATGTATGTACTGAAATCCTCCAAAAGAATCCTTCATAAACAGTAGTACATTGTCGTTGTAAACTTGGTGAAAGGTGTCACAAATTGAACTCCCATCTGGTTAACATTTAATAGGAAAGGAACATCACCTCGATATATAGCTTCTCCAGGCACGAAAAGCATCTCAGGAAACTGACAACTTGCTCTAGGTTGGGGCTGATAGATTCTAGTGCCAAGACCTTCACTGTGCGCAGTTTCGGGGTCAAGCTTGTCAGAATCATTTTCTGAATGATAGACGAACAAACATCTTCAAAATTAGAAATAATGTTAATTTGTAGAAGGAGAGGTAGAAGGCGACTGTTGTACCTAAACGGGTGTGGATCCAATAACATGTTTGGAGTATTTGTCAGACTAGTAGCCCACCACTGTCAATTTCGGCATAGAAATGACATCGATTCTTGTTGGACCTTCTTGATCAACTACAAGTGATCTCTCAAGTGCAGGTGTGTCCTCAGTGACCATACCGTGGTACACATCTTGTGATGTCTTCCTGCCGCACCACCAACACACATAAATAGTCCAGAGAGTCATGGAGGTGATGTGGAAGGTACTCAACCCATTGATCGCCTGAAGACAAAGGTACTCGAGTGCAGTACATCCACGAAGCAGGCGCTCCATGTTACCATTTGAGAGGCAGACGGCGACGAGCTCGAGGTTCTTCAGTCGTGGTAGAATAAGAGCAGGCGCGTCATTAAGGGAGGATGGCAGTTCCTGAACTTGGCGACGCACAGCGTACGCGCAAGCTGGACTGCGGACGTGGGCAGCGACCGCATATGCCCATCATCAAAAGTGAGCTCCTCGAGCTGATCTAGGGCAGGGGATCGAAACCACTCATCAAGCTTGGCTCGGTCCTTGCCATTGGAGTGGAACCTGCCCATTCTAAGGCATTTGGTTGGGCCAAGGTGACCGCCGAGGATCTTGGAGAACGCATCCAAGCTTCTGCAATAGCCATGGCAGAGCTCGTGGGTGTGGACGCCACCGCCGGGAAAGGACGGTTGTTCGCGCCCCAGATTTGATTGGGAGGAGGGAGATGATGACTGTCAACATATCATCGGGGAGGCTGCTGATGAAGTCTAGGCCTGCTGGAGTCGCTCGCGGTTCTAGCTCGCCCTGCCTCCGCTTGTTGGCAGCCCTGTTCTCCACCTCTGGAGTCTCCTTGTCAGCGGCGCTTTATGATATAAATGGGAGTACACGAAATATTTAGTTAAAACATGGCAAAAGAAAAGTGTATTGGTAACTAGAAGTTACTAGGTAGGAATATAGTAAGAAAAGGGAATAACAATTGGTTTCTTAAATACTTCACAATTCATTTGACATTTCTAGGTAAGTCAACATGCGGATAGTTGAAAAGAAAACTTACTTCGAACAAAGTTTGGACGGATGATTTTGTTGGGGAAGATAGCATATATCTCATGACCAAGCCCTTTTATGTGCATTTCAATTGCCAGCTTTCAGTACATAAAACTTAGAAATTTCTTTCCAAAAGCCAGTGCTAAAATAGGAGTCACCACGTTCATCAAGTCTTACAGTAGCAACGATTATAAATCAATGGTTTGTGTGTAGTATGACATTCGTGCAGTCTTGATCTATGTAAAGGGAAAGATTGTGCACTACATAGTCTGTTGCATAGCAAGGGATACACTGCAGAAAATGGTAGGATTGTTAAAGAAAATATGGTAACATGCAAATATGGGCCCAAATTGAAAGAATTGTACAGCAGTTGAAATCGAAGGACAAAAATCTATAATTAAACATATAGGGTAAACATGATGTCATGGAAATATGAAAGTAATCGAAAGAACAATACATCATTAATTTGCCTAATATAGAAAGAAGAGAGGGAAAATCCCCTTTGATGTATATGGTGCATGTGGCACCTTTTATCCAAATGTAGCAGTATTTAGAATATGTTCAGGAAAGTAGGCCATGCCAACCGATTTAGGGTGAGATTGAACATAGCGTGTGCGTCCTGAAGTGATCTGGTACGGTGAGATGGAATCTCTGGCGGAGGTCGCAAAGTCCTGATGTGTCGGTGCACTATACATTCTATGAATGAAAGAAAACCCTCAAATCAGCTCGACTAAAAATGAATTCATGGCAATTTCTGCCGGGTGATTAAAGGAGGCAAATGAACTGGGATAAGAGATGAGATAATATCTCATTAAATTAGTTACTTTGTATTCCATGAGAAAGAACCCTCAGTACGACAGATTCCCCGACCGAGCGGAGCTAGGTCGACCACGAGCAGCGTCGAGAAAGTCGATGGCGATAGGCGGCGGCAAGCAGAAGTCGCGAAATGCGTTGGGCTTTGCCGGCAGCCTGGCGGTGGCGGCAGGTGTCGAGCTAAGTGTTTACCGCCGTGATAGGCGGTCCCATGGCATAGACGCGGAGGAGCTTGTGCATGTGTGAATGGGCACTGGAGGGAGTGGCGGGCGGGGTGAGGGTTTTTGTGACATGAGGATGGTGAGGGTTTTCTTTTTTCTTTTTGAATTGGGTGGTGATGGTTTTCTATCCCACAAAGAATTTTGGAGGTGATGGTTTGCTAGAGCGAACCGTGTGTGATTGACGCAACGGGGAAAATGAAAGTCATTGCACACGGTTCCAATTTTGGGAACTGTGTGTGATTGACGTACTACCTCCATCCTAGTTTATTGGTCCCCCTTTGTAATTTTTACCAAATTTTGACCAAATATTTAACTAAGAAATGTTTATGCATGTCACCAAAAATTATATCATTGAACACTATGCTCAAATCCCCGTCCAACGATATAATTTTTGCTGACCTGCACTAACATTTTGTCAGTTAAACCTTTGGTCAAAGTTTAACACAAATTACAAAGGGGACTAATAAACTAAGACGGAGGTAGATTCCATCATCCGAACTGGTTGCATCCATATCCCACTGTTAGACATAAGTAAACATAGATTAAACATACTCATACATACATAATAAGCATACACATACATAAGCATAGTTCAACCATAAGTACATAGTTCAACCGTCATTAACCATACTCAAGCGTACATAGTTCGATCCATCCCACATCTCATCTCACATGCCGGCACGATCCTGACGCCTCTCCAGGTACTCGGCGTACACGCCGTGCGCTACCCTGCGAGAATACTTCTTCTTGAAGGAGTCAATGTCCCATCCTCTTGCATGCGCCACAACACTTAGATACGCGTCATGAAGCTTGCGGTTGCAAAATGGGCATAGATAGCCATCATTCCAGGTCCTAATACGCCTGTTATGCATTCCCGCATAAAGCTCCCTCGGGATTTGCCTGTTGTACCTCCTCTGGCCATCTTCATCCTCACTGTCCACATCGTCAGACAGCACCTATACAAATAGTAAAACAAATTTGGCATCAAATCAATGATTACATGCCATGAAATAGGATTAGGAATTTATGGCTATTTATTTATACATATCCAGAGATTATGGTTCGATATTCAAGCACAGTCGTCTATGTACAGACCAATCTTGAAGAAAATAATGGCACAAACATATGTAGGTCATTCAAATTCAATTGTCAAGTCCTCGCTAGGAATTATTAGCACGCACACTAATCCTAGTCGGATTACTAGCAGAAATAATTTGCACAGATGAAACAACTAATCACTGATCACTTGTACCATTCAAACAATCAATACACTACACAGATCCAAGGTAACTTACTAAGATTTCATAGATTGGGAGAACATAACCATAGGATTTCTATTCCAAAAAGGGGAGGCAGGAGTAACCAGAGAAACCCTATGATCTATTTGACACATAAATGGGTATAGATGACTAACCAGTTGTCCGTCATTGTCGGAGTTGTCGCCAGAGTGGTCGTCAGAGTCGTCGCCAGGGTCATCACCAGAGTCGGTGTGGAACTCCGCCTCCGGCTGTGGAAGCTCAACGCCGTCGACGACGTCAGGGTGTAACGATAACTCGCCAGCGGTGACGGCAACCACTGTCTCCATCTCCACGCTGTGCTCCGGTGCTTTAGCAGCCCCAGCATCGCCACTCCCTTCGATGGGGTGCTTCGGAGGCATCCTCATACACTAACATCTTTGAGGACTGAGAGCGGTGTCGGGGATGCATGCGGAGAGAGAGGATTGTGTGCGTGTTGCGAGGATGGGTGGTGCGGCCGCTCGGGCGCAACATTAATATGGAGTAGTGAGAGTTATGGGAGAGAGGCGGGCGGCGGTCAAAGCCGATGGCTCGCCTCCCCGGTGAGTCTGCGCACCTGAGTACTAGCATGCCTACCAAAGTTTCACACAACTACTCGCACGCCTCCTGATGACACTGCGCAACGAGCACACCTCCGTCAATCACACACCTGCACGCACGCCTCCCCATCTGCCTACCCGGCGGACTGCTCGCATGCCTCCCGTCAACTCACTCCTGCTCGCACGGCACACGGGTCGCGCGGTGGAACGTATATTGTTTTTCTATTTGGATGATTAATGCTGCCACTTTATTGCTTAACCGAAGCATGGCATGTATCCACTGTTGGTCTAATGCTCACGGGTCGAATAAATAATCTGTTTGGGATATTGGTTCCCAATTATTAATAATCTCCCGTTTGTAATTAGATAAAGATTACATCAAAACTGGTCTCAAATTTGACAAAAAAGGACAGTGCCACTTTGTATTGGTGTCCATGTGACAACACGATAAGTTTCATAAACTTCAAATAAGATTTGGATGTACTAGAATTTAAAAATCAAGATTCTCAATGTTTGAAATTTGTTGCATGGGGAGTAAACATGCACCCAGGGAGACACATGTGTTTTTGCAATCCATTTAGGTGCACTATCACGTGTGCATGTAGCTCAAATTTGATTTTTGCACATTATACCCATAGAAAATGAATCAATTAATGTACTAAAACGTCTTAAAGATCCCTGTGATTTTTTCGAAATTAAAACATGTCACACCCAGTGTTTTGTAACATGTCATTTGCATTAATAAAGCATGAAAATTTGGAACAACAAAAACTTTTGCATCATTTGGCCATTATTTTGGAGTTGGTTTTCTCTCTGTGGTTTTTCAAGTGCTCTTTAAGGTTAACATAACTTCACCTTCTATACACCATATCCTTGCCCCAAACATATGCCCAATGATCATGCCATGTGTATAGTGCAATATAGTATTTTCTTACAAAAATAATTTGTCCAAATATTCTTTTGAAAATTAGTTTTCCAAAAACCCCTGAATTGAGGTTTGCACTGCAAGTACTTGATTTGGGGTATGAAAAATATATAAAAGAATATATTTGAAACGTATTAGCTATAGGACTCCCATAAACCACAAAAATATAATTTTAATGGACATTTTCCTATTTTAATTAAAGGCTTTTTCTTAAGGCCAGAAATGGTCTATAATAGGTTAAAATTATTTTAATGTTTCAAAAATATTTGAGAAAATTTAGGGAAACTGAGTGGACATATATTTTCCATATATATGAGTTTCAACACATGGTCACCTTCAAAATATTGGTCAAATCCTTCAAAAACCCTTTCTCGATATTTCAAGCTTTTGAAATATTTACAAAAGAAATATGCTCCAAAAATTGCAAGAAAATTATAGCAACTCACATATGCATAATGTGATGATATTGCAAAGTTTCAACTCACTCCAAATAGTTTTGTATCACGTAAGTGCCCTAACATCCTCTCTGTCCAGATTCAAGTTTGAACAACTTTACATTGTCAACTTCCTTCTTTTTCTCTCAAACTTTGTGGGCATACTCAAATACCCAATAATGACACGACACCAAGTTGTGCATCAAGGGGAAGAAATTAGCTTAGTTAGATCTAAGAAAATCCATTTCTATTGATTTCTAGGGTTTACAAAAGTTGCATTGGCTACTTTTTCCATTTGACCTAAAAGTTTTTGGGCACTACTAATTTGTGATGCCCGTCACTCATGTTAAGTTTCAAAGGAAGTTGAGCCGATCATCTAGCCCAAACCACCATCAAACACCTTCTGGCAGAATTTCAAAATGCTTGTTTCAACCCCTTCCACTAATATCCATGAGTTGATATTTTTACCACAACCCCTCCTAATCCCCCTCTAGCACTTGTATGCTTTTCTGCACAAGGAAGCAATGATGAAGGGGGTAGAACCCCATTTTTCTTCTTTGTACAGTGGATTCCTCCCTCTTTCTCAGCCGCCTTCTCTCCCCTTAGCTTTCCAGAGCATCCAAGGCTCCCCAAAACTTTTTCCCACACCTCCTGCAGCCTCCAAATGCAAGTGCAGGCGCGAGGACACGGGAAACAAATGGATGCCGGCCAAAGGCGCGCTCTGGAGTATCTGGCAGGGCACCCGGCCGTTGACGGCGCGTTCCCCGACCGCCTCGAGCCTCCCCCGCACGCTAGTCAATGCCCCTCGACATCCGCTCCATGCCAGCAGACCGCCCACTTGCTCCCGGGCCCTCCTCTCTCCCCTGTAGCTTGCGCCAAAGCGCCACCCCGCTCGGCAAATGCTCGCGCCGCTCCTGTGGCTCGCCCGTAGCTCGCCCCGCTCCTCCTCTCTCTCCCTGGCACCCTAAACACTCTCATGAACACCCCTAAGCCCTCCATTCCTTCTCTAACGGGCACCTGAGCTGATCCCGCGGGTGCCTGTAGGCCGCGCCTACGATGGACCTCGGCCAGCCCATATAAGGCGACCCCGAGCCTCTCTCTGGCTCCCTGTTGCTCTCCCGCACTCCCAATCTACCTCCTGCCCCACCCATTCGACCCCAGAGAAGCCCGAGCTCAAGATCGAGCTCGAGCTCCGCCTCCTCGGGTCGTCGGCGTCCATGCGGTACATGCCTCCTCCGCCCTCGTTTTCTCCTGATCTGGAATCGCGCGGCATCACTGACCCTTTCCCCTCTCTTCCCCGCTCTTTTTGCAGCCGGGAACGGCCGGAACCACCGACGCCCAAAGCACCTCCGCCGCATGACCTCGTCGCCGGCAAACCAGGCTATTTCGGTGACCACCTCCACCGCCACCCGAACGGCGACATTCCCGTGAGTCCAACGGTTCCACCCGCTCGACCTGTCGTGCCCTGTAGCGTCATATGTGAGCTCACCGACCGTTTTGCCACGAGGTTAGAGATGACAGGTGGAGCCCACCTGTCATCCTCACCTCTCTCTCGCCCCTCTCTCTCTCTAGCTAATGCCCGGGCCCCGCCTGTCAGGTTTGAAAACCCGGCGCGCGCTGGCTCGCCTGGGCCTCCTCTCCCTCTGGGCCTGCTACGCTGCGGCTGTTTTGGCCTAGAGGCACAGTGCCCTTTTCCCTTTTCTTTTTTTCTCAATTTTCCAAAAATTCCATAGGATTTAATATTAATCCAAATGCAAAGATTCCAGTTCCTAAATTCCTATAAAAATCCCGCCTATTTAATGGTATAACTTTCACGCATGTCCAAACAATTTCTATGTACTGTTCATCTTCAAATTCATATTTGAATATATTTAAACCCCTCTGAAAATGCATTTCTCACATTCTACTACTGCAAATCCAAAACTAATAATTTTCCCCTTCTTAGTTATCCTCCTAGTATTTTACAAAAATAAGTTGAAATTTTTCTAAGCACTTTGACTTTTCTGTTTCTATTAGTGCCTTATTTTTTTCATTGTTTTTGTTGCGATGAATAGATCCCGTGTTTGATGAAGTAGTTGGAGAGGAAGAAGGATAAGGACTTGAAGACTTTGAAGACCAAGCCAACCAAGGCAAGCCCTTTGACCATGTCTAAGAAACCCGTTTTGTGCATGTCCTATTGCACTTTTATTGCTTGCATCGAAGTCATGATAATGTGGTGACCACATGAGGTGGTTTGCCTCCGTTGCTTTTTCTCGTTGACACTTGCATGATGCATGACCCGACCTTTCTATGAGGGTTATGAGAGTGGGTGTAGTTAGGATGCTAAGTAGCTGCTATGCAAATGGGATGGGTATATGCATGGAGAGGGAAACGAAGTTGTTTTCAAAGAATTTTCAAAAAAACCGTCGGGTGCCACTAATGCCCGAGGGAGATGGTGAGCTAGACTACCACTTAATAAAGAAGTGGTGTACCAGAGCAAGTTGTGTGGAAGTGTTTTCAAAAACGGATTAGATTTAAGATTTGCCGACTGTCCCAACCTTACATGCGCAACCACTCTACCCTTATATGAGAAAGGGCATTATTGATTACCTAGGTCGATACTAGCATGGTGCCCACATTACTAGTGATGGGGGTGTCATGAGGTCATTCTCGGGACGGGGTCGTGCCAGGTAGGGCTGCCATGGCTGTTTTTACAGCGCACCGGACACACCGTTGGTACCCCGTCCTTGTCGTAAGTGATGAATATGGGAGCTAGGCTCCAAAATTTTAAGATGTGAAATGTTGGGCAAGGGGGTTACTACCAATCCAGTGGACTCTATGTTAGTGTCGTCTAGGGAAAGATAGTGATCGGGTGCTTACCCCGGGTACTTGAGGTACTGCGGGTCGTGGATAACACGGAAGTTCCCCGGATCTTGTGGGTAGTGTGCAACCTCTGCAAAGTGTAAAACTATTCTAATAGCCGTGTCCATGGTCAAGGACAGTTGGGCAGTGCTGCTTAAACTATGCCCAGAGTATTACAAACCGCGCGCGCGTGTGTGTGTGTTGATGAAACTATTTGGGTTAAGTCAGATGACTTGACACAATGATCAAGTTGGATTGGTGTCCAACTTTGTTTATGTTGATATCTGTAACTTGTTCTTACAGATATCTATACTCTCATGATGCGTACTTTACAGGTTGATAGATCATGTCATTGCAGTCAAAACTAGCTTTCTGCAAACTACCTACTTAGTGCTATACCATTTCATTATTGTGCCTTGTTCCAATCATGGGTTGCTTGCGAGTACATTCAAAGTACTCATTGGCTTGCCACTGGTTATTTAACTGGCCAGGCTTGGAAGAACAAGAGTTCAAAGAGGAATTCTTTCAAGACAAACATGCAAACTAGGATGCTTTCCTCTGTCAGAATGCATGTAGGGTTAAGGTCGATGGCATGGGTTCTACTTATCAACGAACATTTCCGATGCTTAAGTTTATTTGGTATTCAGCCCTTGAGGCTTAATCTATGTAAGACTTGACCATAATGGTCATAAAATTGTGTAAGGCGATATGTATGGATTTAAGACTCTTATTATTCGGCTTATGTGTGTTTAGTGAGCATTGATCCCTAGGATCACTATACACATGCATTCGGTGATCTCGACTTATGAGTCGGGGTCCCCATAGAGCTGGTATCAGAGCCATCCTGACTGTAGGAAGCCTTAGTTAGCATGGACGTTAGTTAGAACGAGACTCTTTACCAACACTACCTATATACCATCTTTTTCTAAAAATATCCCAAATATGAGTCACACTTCCTCTATTGACCCTCTCCCTTCCACTTTTGTAGATGGCGTCATACCCGAGGACTTCCTGACCACCGGATTTCCCATGCTTCTTGAGGACAGCCTCGAGAAGTGCAAGTTCACTCGAGCCCTCACCTTCTCCTATCACGAGCACTAGATCAACAACACCAAGAAGGAGTATCACGTGGAGGTAGTCATGAGGGCAAACGACCCTCCGATGAGCTGGTTCTTTGAAGGACCCCAGATGGTGACCCTGCTCCTCTCCATTGAGACTTCTGCACTCAAGGCGCTAACTCGCCTTTAGGATCTTCTGCCAGAGATGGCAAGCGAGCCAGCCACCCGTTACTAGCCTTATCGGAAGGAGGGTGATGAAGAGAGCAGCGCACCAACCCCACCCATGGATGAAGTACTTTGTAACGCCCCGAGACAGATGCTCTAGATGCTCTCCTTTTATCATAGTTGTTTTCGTGTGTTTACTATGTTTGTTGCATTATCATAATGATTTTGCATATTTCTTTTCTATATGTTTATGCCATGATCATGATGAGTCCCATTGTCATATTTCGCTTCTTACATCATGTTCATCATTGGTTATATTGCATTGCCATGTATATCTCTTGTCTTATTGCATTTGGTCATTCATGTTGCCATGAGCATCATGTGCATTGCAACTCCTTCTCTTTTATCCTTTGTATTTTACTCTTTGCTCAACTTCAACTTGGTTTCGCCCAAGTTCCCAAATCCCAAAGTGCTACTTGCTTCTTTCCCTATTCTTCCTCTATTTAAGTTGCATTTCCACTTCCCCACTTCTTACCGAAACCATCTTCATAATGCAAGTTTTATATGTCCAGCCACCCTCTAAAATTTTGTCCCAACCAGAACTCATTGATAGGGTTTCCGAATTCAACATATTGAACTCAATTCATTATGTTTGGTTTTCTAACTTCCTCCATAAATGTTCATCTTGTGCCCATAAATCATATCTATTATGTAGGGCCATCCTATAAAAATTAAGCCCATTTGGTTCGGTTTGGTTAGGTTATAAATTCATGGAAGTTTGGATTAAATTTGAACATGTTTAAATTTATAGTCTGTAAAATCCTCACACCACTTTTCTTTAATTGACCATATTCCAAGGACTCCAGAACTGTTTTTGTCTCTCCCTAATTCCTCTGCTACCTCTCTGTGCATTTATGCAAGTTCCATTTATATCTTATAAATGGATAAGAAGAAACAACAAAGGAGGAGAGTTCCAGCTGAGGCCCATCTTCTCTCCGCGCAGCGCCGCAGCCCACTTGGGCCTCCCCACTCTAGCCGGTCCGGCCTAGTGCCCCAAATGGCCACCTGCTCCATTTCCCCTCTGTCTCCCTTGCTCCAGACACAGAGCGCTCGCGCCATCGTGCCAGGAGCTCACGGATGTCGAGGCCAGCGACGCTCGCGCCGCTTTATAAGCCGACGCCCCGCCCTAGGTTTTCCCCTTCCTCCTCGTTTCTCTCTGCGCCGCTGCCACCCGGTATGTCCACGCCCACGCCACCATAGCCAACGCCCGCGCCATGGCCAACGAGAGCTCAAGATCTTCTCCGGCTTGATCCTCGTCATAGCCGTCTTCGTCTTCTTCCACGACCACGAATGTGTCCCTGCCTTCGTCCTCGACCCCGCAGCAAGTCCCTGGATCCTAGGAGTGTGCCCCTCCTGCTGGAATTTTGCCTATTTTGGGCCTAGCCCTATAGCAGTTTCAGAAATTCCTAATAAATCCTAGAGGCCCACGCAGCCCATTCGTGCAAGGCAAGAGGTGGAACTAAAGTTTAGTCCCACATTGCTAGTTTAGAGGGAGTTGGACCTCTTTATAAGGGAGGTTCTTTCCCCACTTGTATGAGCATGAGAACAAGAGGGACATCCACGCGCTCTCCTCCTTCGCTGCCCGCCTCGCCACGCCTCGTCACGCCGCGTCGCGGGTTACGGGAATGAGCCGAGCCGATGTCTAAATTTTTGCCGCGCACTATGAGTATACGAAAGGACACACGGAAGCTGAAAAGATTTTTGCGAAAGTGGAGTTTGAATGCGGACAGTGCAGCCCTTCGGCTGCTGGCTGTTCGCTTCATCTCCGTCTCTTCATTTCACCTCCCGTCGCTGACCTCTCGCCTCCTTCTCTTGCGCCTATAAAAGGGAGGTCGCTCCTCCCAGAGAAATGCACCAGAACTTCTCCTTCCCCTCGCCACCGGTTCCAATCTCTGAGCTGCTGCTGTCTTCCTCATCCCAGCTTGTGGCGTGCACCGCGAGATGGGATAGTAGGCCTCCGAAACCGCACCTCTTTGAGTCCTATGCGGGAGAAGGGTGATAAGGTTTTTGGGGAGAGCTCCGCGCAACTACTGACTTCCTCATCACGGACTCCGACGACTACTTCCCCGACGACGACTCCTTCCCCAACGTCGACAACCTCATCAACGACATGGCTAGAGAGGATGTCGACGCCAAGTCCAGTGCTTCTGTTGCTGCTGTCCCGTACGTGTTTTTGCTGTTTCTGTTAGATGTCCTGCCATAGTTCTTTGCTCTAGCCTCTACCCTACATATGTTAGGTTCTACTTCATATATTAAACTTGCCCTACTGTCTGTTCTAGATGTGTTTAGTTCAAGTTCATATATGCAGATGCTATTTACCTTCTCTTTGTCAGATTGCATGGCTTGCTTTATCTTTGCTATATTAGTCATGCTTTATTTACTATTTCCGTTAATAAAATCATTCGGTAAATTGATCATATTTCCAACAATCCAAAAACCTTATCATAGGCAATTTACCCCAAGTGGTTTTGCTGCTTCCATGAGACCTCCTATGTTTGAGGGTATCCACTATAAGAGGTGGCGCGTGAGAGCAGTCTTGTGGTTTCAAACCATGAGTTGCTATGATGCCACACTTGGCAAGCCTGAAGGGGAGCTTGATGCCCAACAAGAACAAGCGTTTGAGAAAATGGATACTCTGTTTAAGGCTGCTCTCTTGAGTGTTCTTGGTGAGAACATAGTTGATGCTTATGCGTCAATTGATAATGGAAAAGATATGCGGGACGCACTCGAGGCCAAGTTTGGGGTCTCGGATGCAGGCACTGAGCTATACATCATGGAGCAATTCTATGATTACAGGATGACTGAAGATGCTCTGTGGTTGAGCAAGCTCATGAGATACAGTCATTTGCTAGAGAACTTGAGCACTTCAATTGTATGCTATCGGACAAGTTTGTTGCCAGAGGTATCATCTCTAAGCTTCCTCCTTTGTGGAGGAACTTTGCTACCTTACTGAAGCATAAGAGGCAGGAGTTTTCCGTTCCGGATCTCAATGGCACTCTTGATGTTGAAGAAAAGGCGAGAGCAAAGGACACATGTGCTCGAGGTATTGAGGGAGGATCTAGTGCCAATGTGGTACAGAAGCAGAACTTCCAGCCCCACAAGTTCAAGAACAAGGGCAAGTTTGATGGTAAAGCAAAGTTTGATGGGAAGAACAAGGCTGTACAACACAAGAACTTCAAGAAGAAAAATGACAAGAAGAAAGGTGTCTGTCATGTGTGTGGAGATCCTGATCATTGGGCTCCTAGTTGCCCTAATCGCTATGACAAGCGTCATCCTGGGAAAGATGGCAAGAACACTAATGTTGCCATTGGAGACATTGATATGAAGGATGCTGGGTATGGTATATTTCCAACTATTCTTTCAGTATGTCATTCTCCTGATTGGTTGGTTGACATAGGTGCTAATGTGCATGTATGCGGTGATATTTCCATGTTTTCGTCTTATCAGACTGCAGGGACTTCAACCATGCTGATGGGCAACGGTTCAAGTGCTTCTGTTCGTGGTGTTGGCATGGTCGATCTGAAGTTTACTTCGGGGAAGATCGTGCGGCTGAAGAACGTGCATTATGTCCCCTCCGTCAATAAAAATCTTGTTAGCGGATCTCTTCCCTGTAGAGATGGCTACAAGCTTGTCTTTGAGTCGAATAAATTTGTAATATCCAAGTACGGAACCTTTGTTGGTAAAGGCTATGAGTCAGGAAGCCTTTATCCTTATCGGATGTTTGCAATAAAGTTGTTAATCATATTTGCAACAATAGTGAATCAAATGTGTGGCATTCACGTCTTTGTCATGTTAATATTGGTTGCATGTCGCGACTAGCGAAGTTGAACTTAATCCCTAATTTCACCACTGTCAAGGGATCCGAGTGTCAAGTGTGTGTGCAAGCTAAGAAACCGCGTAAGTCACACATGACTGCGGAAACGAGAAATCTTGCACCACTATAGCTCATACATTCAGATCTTTTGTGAAATGAATGGTGTTTTTACAAAAGGTGGAAAGAAATATTTCATGCTGTTAATTGACGACTCCACTAGATACTGCTTTGTGTATCTTCTGAAATCTAAGGATGAGGCTTTGAACTTTTTCAAGATCTATAAAGCCGAAGTGGAAAACCAACTTGATCGAAGAATCAAGAGGCTTAGGTCCGACCATGGTGGAGAGTATTTTTCCAATGAATTTGATGATTTTTGTGCGGAACATGGTATAATCCATGAGAGGACGCCTCCCTACTCACCTCAATCAAATGGGGTGGCCGAAAGAAAGAAGCATACTCTAACTAATTTGGTTAACGCCATGTTATACACATCGGGTCTCTCCAAGGCATGGTGGGGGGAGGCAATATTGACGGCATGTCATGTCCTAAACCGAGTTCCCACAAAGAACAAAGAGATTACTCCATTCGAGGAATGGGAGAAGAAAATGTTAAAACTCTCTTATCTACGAACATGGGGTTGTTTGGTGAAAGTCAATGTTCCAATTCCAAAGAAGCGGAATCTTGGACCAAAGACTGTGGATTGTGTTTTCCTAGGATATGCTTTTCATATCATTGGCTATAGATTCTTGGTTGTAAAATCTGAGATACCTGACATGCATGTCGGTACGATCATGGAGTCGAATGATGCAACTTTCTTTGAAGACAACTTTCCCATGAAGGATATGGCTACCTCATCTAATCAGGAGATGCCTAGTTCATCGAATCAGGAACTAGTTACAATTACCAAACCTGCCATTTCGATAGAACACTTTGAAAGTCCTGTGGAGGAGAACAATGAAGTTCCTACTAGGAGCAAGCGACAGAGGACTGCAAAGTCCTTTGGTGATGATTTTCTTGTGTATCTCATAGATGACACTCCCAGTTTTATTTTAGAGGCCAATGCATCTGAAGATGCCGACTATTGGAAGGAAGCAGTTCGTAGCGAGATGGATTCCATCTTGGCGAATGAAACTTGGGAGATAACTGATCGTCCTTATGGGTGCAAACCTATAGGATGCAAATGGGTATTCAAGAAGAAACTTAGGCTTGATGGTACTATTGAAAAGTACAAGGCTCGGCTCGTTGCTAAGGGTAATCGCTAGCATCACACATAATTTGAAAGGGTAAATTCCAATCAGGTGGCTGAACAATAGGTGTAGACATCAAAGCTTTCTTAAGTATTTCAAATGCTTCTACACAATCATCATCAAAGACAAAAGGAGTATATTTTTGCAATAGGTTAGTCAGAGGCCGGGAAATTTTTGAGAAGTCCTTAATGAACCTCCTATAAAAACTGGCATGACCAAGGAAACTTCTTATACCTTTGATGTCCTTGGGACACGACATCATTTCAATAGCATCAACTTTAGCTCTATCAACTTCAATACCTCTTTCAGAAATTTTATGCCCCAAGACAATACCTTCATTAACCATAAAGGGCACTTCTCCTAGTTCAAGAGAAGATTAGTTTGTTCACATCTCTGCAAAACTCGATTGCTCAAGCAATCATCAAAAGAGGATCCATAAACCGAGTCATTTTCCATGAAAACCTCACAAATATTTTCACAAAAGTCAGAGAATATAGCCATCATCCATCTTTGAAAGGTACCCTGTGCATTACATAAACCAAAAGGCATACGTCTATAAGCAGAAGTACCGAAAGGGCAAGTAAAAGTGGTCTTTGCTTGATCATCAGCTGACACCGATATTTGAGAGAAGCCAATGTAACCATCTAGAAAGCAAAAATATGTATGTTTGGATAATATTTCTAGCATTTGATCAATGAAAGGCAAGGGGTAATGATCCTTTTTAGTAGCTTTATTTAATTTGTGGAAATCAATTACCATCCTATAACCTGTAATAATTCTTCGCGGAATCAATTCATCTTTATCATTAGGAACAATAGTAATACCTCCTTTCTTAGGGACACAATGAACAGGGCTTACCCACTGACTATCAGCAACGGGATAAATTATACCTGCCTCAAGGAGCTTTAATATTTCCTTTCTTACCACTTCTTTCATCTTAGGATTTAGCTATCGTTAGTGATCAATAACTGGTTTGGCACCTTTCTCCAAATTTATTTTGTGTTGACATAGAGTGGGACTAATGCCCTTAAGATCATCAAGAGTATATCCAACAGCAGCATGGTGCTTCTTCAGAGTTTTCAATAATCTCTCTTTTTCATGCTCTGAAATGTTAGCACTAATAATAACAGGATATATCTTATTTTCATCAAGATAAGCATATTTAAGAGTATGAGGCAATGGTTTAAGCTCAAACACGGGATCACCCTTGGGTGGAGGAGTATCCCCTAGGATTTCAATAGGCAAGTTGTGTTTCAGAGTAGGTCCCTGTTTAAAGAATACTTCATCTATTTCCCTTATTTCATTCATGAACATATCATTTTCATGGTCTAGCAAATATTGTTCTAAAGGATCAGTAGGAGGCACATCAATAGAAGCAAGACCAATAATTTCATCTTTACTAGGAAATTATTTGTCATGGTGATAGAGGCGAAGGTGTCCCGATGTTTCGGTGAGATGGTGGCTATTGTTTCTATGTGAGTCGATCTTGACGATCCGACTACGAACGTGCGAGACGTCGCATCTTAGCAAACGAAGAACAAGCAAGAAACTGAGATTGCAATCTAGATATTGCGAATATAAGATGAAAGCTTTATTGATCAAGGTGGGGTTCTGTGACGTCTTGGTATGGTCGTTGGACACAAACGAAGTACACGAAGTTGTAGCTATGGTGAACTTTTAATCTAAACAAAAACCCCAAAGTCTAAACGACGACCTAAGGGCTATTTATATGGAGGAAGAGGGGGGGATTTCATGGCCCTTGGAGGAGGGGTCCAAAACCAACCCTAACTCTTGTTTCCCCACACATACGAACTCTAAAAACAGCCTATACTTAAGTATATTTCGAAAATACATGGGCCTGGCCTAATAATAAGGTGACGTTGCACCTAAAATAGCCTCTGAATGAAATTTATGAAGTTGCATCTTGTATATTTCATCCAAGGCTTCAGGCACTCCTTATGGTGGCTTCAAAATCCTGAAATCATCACTTGTAACTCCGTTCTTGATCCCCTTGCGCATGCCATGATCTCCATGGTTGAACTTGTTCCAAGGTTCATCTTTCTTGTCCAAGCTAGGCCCTTCATTTGTAAGCAAAACAAATGTATCCAATTTAGGCAACATCATATTCTCATTAACATTAGAATCGTTACCAAGAAACGAAAGTACCTGATAATTCAATTGGTGTGCGCGAGCTCTAGTAATTGGTCAAGTATGTATAGCAGCAGGGGCCGTGGGTGTAACAATGGTATTGATGTCCTCATCATCCTCCCCTTCTTGAAATGAAGTCGTCCTCGACGAAAGTTCATCATCCTCACCCAAATAAGGCTTTAAATCTGCAATGTTAAAAGTGGGACTAACCCCAAAATCTGCAGGCAGCTCAAGTTTATATGCATTATCATTTAATTTCTCTAACACCTTAAAAGGACCATCAGCACGAGGCATTAGCTTTGATTTGCGCAAATTAGTAAATCTATCCTTACGCAAATGTAACCAAACAAGATCTCCAGGTGCAAACACAACATGTTTTCTACCCTTATCTCCAGCAAGTTTATATTTAGCATTCATACGCTAAATGTTTTCCTTAGTTAACTCATGCATTTTTAAAATCAATTCAACACGTTCTTTAGCATCAAAATTAACCTTCTCCGAAGATGGAAGAGGCAACAAATCAATAGGTGCACGAGGTAGGAAACCATACACAATTTCAAAAGGGCACATCTTAGTACTAGAATGCAATGAACGATTATAAGCAAATTCAATATGAGGCAAGCATTCTTCCCACATTTCCTTGTTATTCTTCAAAACAACCCTAAGCATAGTAGACAATGTTCTATTGACTACTTCAGTTTGTCCATCAGTTTGGGGGTGACAAGTAGTACTAAAAAGCAGTTTAGTCCCCAACTTAGCCCATAAACATCTCCGGAAGTGGCTAAGAAATTTAGTATCACGATCTGAAACAATAGTATTTGGCACACCTTGCAAGCGAATAATTTCACGAAAGAACAAATCAGCAACATTAACAGCATCATCGCTTTTATGACATGGTATAAAGTGTGTCATTTTTGAAAACCTATCCACGACAACAAATATGCTATCCCTCCCCTTCACTGTTCGAGGTAAACCTAAAACAAAGTCCATAGATATATCCTCCCAAGGAACACTAGGTACAGGCAAAGGCATATATAAACCATGAGGATTGAGTTGTGACTTAGCTTTTTGACATGTAGGGCAGCGAGCAACAAAACGCTCAACATCCCGTCTCATCTTTGGCCAAAAGAAATGTGTAGCAAGTATATCCTCCGTCTTCTTGACGCCAAAGTGTCCCATTAATCCTCCTCCATGCGCCTACTGCAACAACAAAAGAAGAACGAAGCTAGCTGGAATGCATAGCTTGTTAGCACGAAACACAAATCCATCATTAAGAATGAACTTGTTCCAAGTTCTCCCTTCCTTAGAATTCTGCAATACATCTTTAAATTCAGCATCATGCACATATTGATCTTTGATGGTCTCCAAACCAAATAATTTAAAGTCAAGTTGTGAAAGCATAGTATAACGACGAGACAATGCATCAGCAATAACATTTTCTTTACCCTTCTTGTGTTTAATGACATAAGGGAAAGTCTCAATGAATTCAACCCATTTAGCATGTCGACGGTTCATTTTTGCTTGACTTTTAATGTGTTTCAAAGATTCATGATCAGAATGTATTACAAATTCCTTTGGCCATAAATAATGTTGCCATGTTTCTAAGGTCCGAACAAGAGCATATAATTCTTTATCATAAGTAGAATAGTTCAGACTAGGCCCACTCAATTTTTCAGAAAAGTGTGCAACAGGTTTGCCATCTTGTAATAACACACCTCCTAATCCAATTCCACTAGCATCACATTCAAGCTCAAAAGTCTTATTAAAATCAGGAAGTTGGAGTAAAGGAGCATGTGTCCACTTATATTTCAATACCGTGAAGGCTTGTTCCTGTGCGGTACCCCAAACAAAAGGCACATCCTACTTTGTAAGCTCGTTGAGAGGTGCAGCAATGGTGCTGAAATCTCTCACAAAACGCCTATAGAAACCAGCGAGGCGAAGAAAACTCCTCACTTATGTGACCGTTTTGGGTTGCGGCCAACTCTCAATAGCTTCAATCTTGGCTTTATCAACTTCAATTCCCTGTGGAGTAACAACATAGCCAAGAAAAGATACTCGATCGGTGCAAAAGGTGCACTTTCCAAGGTTACCAAACAAACGTGCATCACGTAGAGCAATAAAAACAGCACGTAAATGTTCCAAATGTTCCTCCAAAGATTTGCTATAAATCAATATGTCATCAAAGTAAACTACCACAAATCGTCCAATGAAAACACGTAAAACTTCGTTCATTAACCTCATGAAAGTACTAGGTGCATTAGTTAACCCAAAAGGCATGACTAACCACACATATAATCCAAACATAGTTTTAAATGTTGTTTTCCATTCTTCTCCCAATTTCATACTAATTAGATGGTATGCACTACGCAAATCAACTTTGGAGAATATTGTAGAGCCACTCAATTCATCAAGCATATCATCTAGCCTAGGAATAGGATGACAATAACAAATAGTAATATTATTAATGCCTCTACAATCAACGCACATACGCGACGTACCATCCTTTTTCGGCACTAAAATGATAGGAACAGCACAAGGACTGAGGGATTCGCCTATATAACCTTTGTCGAGCAGTTCTTGTACTTGACGCGTAGTCTCCTTCGTCTCCTCTAGATTGGTATGGTATGGTGCATGGTTGGGTAATGATGCACCGGGAATTAAGTCAATTTGATGCTCAATCCCTCGAATAGGTGGTAATGCCGGTGGCACGTCTTGTGGAAAGACGTCAGCGAACTCCCGCAAAATGTTAGTGATAGCAGGAGGCAAAGAGGAAGGCACGTCCTCGAATGAAAATAATGCCTCTTTGCACACAAAAGCATAGCAAACAGATTTGCTAAAATCTAAATCATCAATATCAGATTTGGTGGCAAGTAAACATGCAGTTTTCAATTTAATTTTAGAAGCAACACTAGATGGTTTATTATTAGGCTGCATTTGTTGCTCAAATTCTTTTGCCACAATCTGAATTTCACTTTTATTTTTCTCCTGTTTTGCTTTATTAGCTCTATTAATATCATTTTTCAAAATGGAATCAGGAGTCATAGGAAGCAAAGTAATATTTTTATCCTTACAAACAAGAGTATACTGATTGTTTCTACCATGGTGTACAGAATTGTTATCAAATTGCCATGGTCTACCAAGTAATAAAGAACATGCTTGCATAGGTACCACATCACAATCAACATAATCAGCATATGTAGAGATACTAAAATGCACACGAACAATACGTGTTACCTTAACCTTGCCGCTGTTGTTGAACCATTGGATGTAGTAAGGATGTGGATGTGGTCTTGTGGTGAGAGATAGCTTCTCACCATCTCCATCCTAGCCAAGTTATTGCAGCTCCCTCCATCTATGATGACACGAACAGAACGTTCCTTCACAACTCCCTTTGTATGGAACAAATTATGCCTCTGATTCTGCTCATATTGTGTAACCTGCACACTCAAAACACGTTGAGCAACTAAACATTCATACCTATCAGCATCTTCAGCAGCCATGTATTGCATCTCATGATCGGAATCCTCTCCAGCGTGTTCTTCATGTGTAATAAGAACCAAAGTCTCCTCATCATAGTCACTAGCGGACTCATACCCACCATCCTTAGTAGCAATCATCACACGCTGAGATTGACATTCTCTCGCAAAATATCCTCTTCCCTTATAACGACGACAAATAATATCACTTGTGTGCCCTGTTGATGCCATGGAAGAAGAAGAGCTCTGCGCAGGTCCGGCAGGTGTGCTCTTGGCAGATAGTGGTGGTTGTGCCTGCTTTCTTGTATCACGGCTGGAGGTGGCACCTGATGGAGGTGCTGGTGGAGTGGAAGTAGAGGATGCACGTGGTGTCCATGATGAAGATCGACCTGTAGAAAAGTTAGTTCGCGCCAATGCTTGTCGATCCTGCACTTCACGTTGAGCTTTACAAGCAAGATGGAATAAACGAGTGATATTAGTATACTCCTTATACTCTAGAATGGTCTGAATCTCTCTATTTAATCCACACATAAAACGTGCAAGCATAGCTTCATTCTCCTCAACAATACCACATCTAATCATGCCAGTTTGTAATTCCTGATAATATTCTTCTACAAAAAAATTTCCTTGTCTTAAACGCTGCAATTTTTGAAGTAATTCACGTTGATAATATGGTGGAACCCAACGAGTACGCATAGCAGTTTTCAAAGCAGCCCAAGTAGCTGGAATAGGATATAATCTACAATGTTCAGACCACCAAACACATGCAAAGCTAGTGAAAGCACAAATAGCAGCAGGAACACGTCTCTCCTCAGGATATTGTAAACATGTAAATTGTTATTCAGTTTCTTACTCCCAAGTAAGATATATATCAGGAACATATCTACCCTCAAATGGTGAAATATTCAATTTTAGTTTAGGAAGATGGTCATGTACCTCAGGTGGTGGTGCAGCCCTACTGTTGCGATGATATGCATGAGGACGACCTGGTGGTGGTGGTGCTGGTGGTTGCACGTAGTTCTGATGTTGGTCAACCTCATCCTCGTAATGGTCCTCCACCTCTGCAGTAGCAGCACGAGCTGCAGAAGCATCAACGGTGGCACCAGAATGTTGCCCAGGGTCAATGGGAACGCGCTATGCTCATCCCACTTGATTTCAAAAGCGACGTTGTTGTTGTTGTTGTTGTTGTTGTTGTTGGAGAGGTGCGTTAGGGGCAGCCGATGGTGGTGGTGGAAGACGCTCGAGGAATTCATTAAACTTGTTATCGAGCTTTGTTTCGAATGTCTTCTCCATGCCATCTATCTTCTCCATGGCCTCTTCAAATCTGTTTAGCACATCTTGCAACTGTCCACTCATCATTTGCGGAAATTTATCATGCAACTCCTTATTCATCATGTGCTCCCAGTCAGTCTCATCGGCTTGTGATCCTGCCATGGTTAGCAGAAATAGAAACACACAAGAATATGATCGTACGGACTACTAACAAGAGGTGGTGGTGGATGTCACAATTCCGCCAAGCAAATCTCAAATTCTTACCAGTTCTTACCCAGCAGTAGGCGGTGATCAGCAACCGTCGTAGTCAAAACTCTCAAAGCTTGGATAGAGCAATTACTAGGGACAGTCAAACGCACGACGTAGATGTATGTGGAGCTGGGAAGGCTTATAATATGGTAGCAAAAAGGGTCAGTAATAATCAATTCAGTGATGCAATGTTGAATAAACGCTCAACAACGGTACTGTGCTGGTCCTAGGCTAGACCGTGCTAGAGACGCGAGCCTAGAACACTAACAAAATCACGGCGCTGCACGTAAACAAGGGAAAAGCACACTCTGGAATTTTTTTTGCTCGGTTTTTTTTGCGCTCCTCTTTTTTTGCGAAAAATCACTGTAATGGTGAGTGTCTGAAAACTCTTCCCTCTTCAAACTCATAGGATGTCACGAAATTTTTTTGACTGATTTTTTTCGGAAATCAAGGCAACGACGATGAAAAAGTGCGACAAAAAATCACTATGATGGCACGTGGCACAAAAGACTCATAAAAGCCTAAAAATAGGATAGGGAAAAAATATTTTTGCCTGCGAATTTTTTTTCGAAACCTACTCAGGTAAGGAAACACGAATCGAAAATTAGACAGACCTTGAAAACAAACCTAATATGAAAGGAACTCGGATTGGTGGTGGATATATGATGGTAGGATATGGCAGCGGTGGTGGTATATGGATACGGATTGGTGGTGGTATATGGATACGGATTGGTGGTGGTATATGGATACGGATTGGTGATGGTATATGGAGACGGATTGGTGGTGGTGTATGGATACGGATTGGTGATGGTATATGGAGACAGATCGATGGTGGATAAGCGGTGGTGGTAGATGGCAGGGGGGATGATGATGGTGTGGCGGCGTCGTGACAACTTATGACCAGAACTTGAAACTCTAAAAGACTAGACACTAAGACCAGCAACTAGACACGATGATGCAACCGCAAATTCAACAAAGCAAAATACTGAAAAGACTATGCAAAGGCTCAGATTGGTTCGGATACGATGAACTAACCCTAATTTTTTTGGCTTTTTTTCGTGGACTGTGGGTATGAAGAACAAACTCGATCTAAACTACGAAAAACTATAAAATCTCACCGAGCAACCTGGAAATCTGATATGACTTGATAGAGGCGAAGGTGTCCCGATGTTTCGATGAGATGGTGGCTATCGTTTCTGTGGGAGTAAACCTTAACGATCCGACTACGAACGTGCGAGACGTCGCGCCTTAGGAATCGCTAAACCAACTTCCGAGGGGTTATTGACCACGCCGGAGCACGATCAACCTGACCACGAGGGTCTGTTTCCTGTGAGCAAACAAAGAACAAGCAAGAAACTGAGATTGCAATCTGGATATTGCGAATATAAGATGAAAGCTTTATTGATCAAGGTCGAGTTCTGTGATGTCTTGGTCTGGTCGTTGGACACAAATGAAGTACACGAAGTTGCAGCTATGGCGAACTTTTAATCTAAACAAAACCCCCAAAGTCTAAACAACGCCCTAAGGGATGTATATATGGAGGAAGAGGGGGGGATTTCGTGGCCCTGGGAGGAGGGTTCCGAAACCAACCTGAACTCTTGTTTCCCCACACATACGGACTCTAAAAACAACCTATACTTAAGTATTTCGAAAATACATGGGAAAGGTTGTTTCTCAACATAAGCAGTAGGAACAACAGGATCATTATAAGTGATAGTCTTTTCTTCAACTTTAATAGGTGCAACTACTTTTACTTCAATGGGAGTATTATATTTAAAGCACTTCTCCTTAGGGAGATCAATATGAGTAGCAAATGATTCACAGAAAGAAGCTACTATCTCAGAGTCAAGTCCATATTTAGGGCTAAATTCACGGAAAGCATTGGTATCCATAAAAGATTTAACAAAATCAAAATTAGGTGTTATACCTGACTCCTTACCTTCGTCGAGGTCCCAATCTTCAGAGTTGCGTTAATTCTCTCCAATAAATCACATTTGAATTCAATAGTCTTCATCATAAAAGATCCAGTACAAGAAGTATCGAGCATGGAGCGATTACTGAGAGAAAGCCGAGCATAAATTTTTTGAATAATCATTTCTCTTGAGAGCTCATGATTGGGGCATGAATATAACATTGACTTAAGCCTCCCCCAAGCTTGTGCGATGCTTTCTCCTTCGCGAGGCCAGAAATTATATATATAATTACGATCATGATGAACAAGATGCATAGGATAAAACTTCTGGTGAAATTCCAATTTCAATCGCTTATAGTCCCATCATCACATATCATCACATAGCCTATACCATGTCAATGCATCTCCCTTCAAAGATAAAGGGAAAACCTTCTTCTTGATAACATCCTCGGGCATACTTGCAAGCTTAAATAATCCACAGACTTCGTCCACATAGATTAAGTGTAAATTGGGATGCAATGTTCCATCTCCTGCAAAAGGATTAGCTAGCAGTTTCTCTATCATACCCGAAGGAATTTCAAAGTAAACATTTTCAGTAGGTTCAGTAGGTTGAGGGGTAGCTAATTATTGTTCCGGATGAGGTGCAGATACCCCGAACAAACCCCTCAAAGGATTATGTTCCATAGTAACAAGTGACAGTAAATTTCAGCACACTATATAAATTTTTTCCTTACCAAATTCCACCTACCAAAGGCGCTTCACTCCCCGGCAATGGCGCCAGAAAAAGTCTTGATGACCCACAAGTATAGGGGATCTATCATAGTCCTTTCGATAAGTAAGAGTGTCGAACCCAACGAGGAGCATAAGGAAATGATAAGCAGTTTTCAGTAAGGTATTCTCTGCAAGCACTGAAATTATCTGTAACAGATAGTTTTGTGATAAGGTAATTGGTAACGGGTAACAAGTAATGAAAGTAAATAAGGTGTAGCAAGATGGCCCAATCCTTTTTGTAGCAAAGGACAAGCCCGGACAAACTCTTATATGAAGGAAAGCGCTCCCGAGGACACATGGGAATTATTGTCAAGCTAGTTTTCATCACGTTCATATGATTTGCGTTCGGTACCTTGATAATTTGATATGTGGGTGGACCGGTGCTTGGGGAATGTCCTTACTTGGACAAGCATCCCACTTATAATTAACCCCTATTGCAAGCATACGCAACTAGAACATAAGTACTAAGGTAAACCTAACCATAGCATGAAACATATGGATCCAAATCAGCCCCTTACGGAGCAAAGCATAAACTAGGGTTTAAGCTTATGTCACTCTAGCAACCCATCATCTACTTATTACTTCCCAATGCCTTCCTCTAGGCCCAAACAATGGTGAAGTATCATGTAGTCGACGTTCACATGACACCACTAGAGGAAAGACAACATATATCTCATCAAAATATCGAACGAATACCAAATTCACATGACTACTTATAGCAAGACTTCTTGATGTAGGGTAGGAACCCTAATCGCACGATCTTTCGTGAAAGGAGCGGATACTGCGGAAATCACGAAGAACACGGGGAAGAACAGAGAGAAAACGCAATAAGAAACACGAGAGGAATCAGTAAATGGACACGAATAAGTCACACATGGGCTAGATCCTTGAGTACATAAGGAAAGATACATGATCCATGGAAAACTAGGGACGATACAAGGGTAGATGGTCTTCTCCGTGAGGAGGTCTTGAGTTCTTCCCTAAAAGGGGTCTTAAATCCGCTTGGGGGATCTTCTCCGGTGGAGGCTCGAATCTCCATAGAGAAGTCTACCAAGTGGATGAGCAAAGCTCTCTCACAAACATGAGCTAAACATTTGCTAACCCTTAAAATGGGGACTAGAAGGTCTATTTATGGCCCAAGGGGAGAATGGGTAAGTGAGGGGACGCAACGGGTACACGGGCCTCGGCTCAAGTCACACACTCAGGCGGTGGCCGGATGATCCGGGAGTTGGTCCGGATGATCCAGGCTTCGGGGGTCCGGATGATCCGGGTCGGCGTCCGGATGATCCGGCTGTGTTGGAGCAGCTGCGGGAGGGCCGGATGTCCGGACCTGGTCCAGGCGTCCGGGCGTGGCCGGATGACCCGGGCCTGGGTCCGGATGACCCATCTCCAAGATGTTGCCTCGGGTGTCGCTGGGCACATTATCCGGATCGTCCGGGCCGGGGTCCGGATCCTCCGGGCTTCTGCTGACTTGGCCCTTTTTCTTCTCCGTCTTCACGTCCATCTTCCTCTTAGGATTCTCCTCGCTCCTTGGCGTCTCCATGGCTAACTCCTTGATACCTGAGTATGCGCAATGTCTCCATTTGAGGTAGTAGCCATGTCTCATGGTCATCGAAGTGGAATTGTGAGAGGAGAGATGTCACCTCGGTCTCGAGAGCTCTTGCGCGTGATCGAGTCATGGGTCCACTAGGCACTTGATGAGACAATGGTAGGTCCATGGGGATGACCTTGGGATGCTACACATCATCTCCCCTCCCTTGGGAAAGATCCGATCTCGGATCGAAATCCTCATCACCATGGTACGGGGAGTGATCTTTGACGTCGAAGATGTCGCTCACGGAGTACTTGTCACATGGGATGTCGATCTCGTATGCATTGTTGTTGTAGCGTGCAAGCACCTTGAATGGTCCATTGGCTCGTGGTAGAAGCTTGGACTTGCATTCATTAGGGAAGCATTCCTTGCGATGGTGTAGCCACACAAGATCTCCAATGTCGAATATCATGTGTTGCTTGTTGATGTTGAGCTTGGTCGCGAGTCGTTGTACTTGGAGCTCAATGGTGTGCCTTGTATCTTCATGCATCTTCTTGATTTGGGTGACTCGGGCAGTCGCGTCCATGTTTGTGCGCTCGTGTAGTGGTAGAGGTAGAATGTCCAATGGGGACAATGGGTTGAAGCTGTAGACAACCTCGAAGGGGGACTTGCCGGTAGTCGAATGTCTTGCGTGGTTGTAGGCGTACTCAGCGATGGGCAAGCACTCTTACCACTCCTTGATGTTCTTCTTGATTAGCACGCGAAGAAGTGTGGATAGCGTGCGGTTTGTCACCTCCGTTTGGCCGTCGGTTTGTGGATGATAGGCCGTGGATAATAGTAGCTTGATTCCGAGCTTGGCGCATAAGGTCTTCCAAAAGTAACTCAAGAACTTGACGTCGCGGTCCGAGACGATAGTCTTTGGCACACCATGTAGATGCAATATTTCCCTACAAAAGAGATTAGCAACATGTGAAGCATCGTTTATCTTGTTACAAGGAATAAAATGTGCCATTTTTGAGAAACGGTCCACACTGACAAATATGGAATCTTCCCCATCTCGAGTCCTAGGCAAACCAAGTACAAAGTCTATGCTAATGTCTTCCCATGGTTGGTATGGAATTGGTAGAGGCATATAGAGGCCATGATATTGAGCTTTGGACTTAGCTTTGCGACATGTAGAACATCGGTTGGTGAAACGATTGACGTCCCGAAACATCTTGGGCCAAAATTAGTTCTTCAAGAGCATAGAGAACATCTTGTTGCGTCCGAAATGTCCCATTAATCCTCCTCCATGCGATTCCTGCAAAAGCAACAAACGAAGAGACGACTCGGGGACGCAAAGTTGTTAGCTCTCATAAGATAACCATCTTTGATGTAATAGCGTTCCTAAGATGTATTCGACAAACACTTGGCATAAGGAGTAGCAAAAGTTGCATCATGCTCATACAAGTCTTTGATATGCTCGAAGCCAATGACATCTAACTCAAGTTGCGTGACAAGCATGCATATGCGGGAAAGAGCATCCGCCACAATGTTTTCTTTACCCTTGATGTACTTGATGACATAAGGAAAAGACTCAATAAATTCACTCCATTTAGCATGACGCTTGTTCAACTTGGTTTCACCCTTAAGATACTTGAGGGTCTCATGATCGGTATGAATGATAAACTCATGGGGGAGAAGGTAATGTTCCCATTCATGCAAAACGCGGACTAAAGCATATAGCTCTTTGTCATAGATGGGGTAATTAAGTTGCACTCCGGAAAGTTTCTCACTAAAGTAAGCTATGGGGCGCTTCTCTTGCGTTAACATACCCCCTATGCCATTACCACTAGCATCACAATGAATCTCAAAAGGTTTGTCAAAGTTGGGTAATGAAAGCACGGGATCATGAGTAAGCAAGTTCTTAAGCTCATTGAAAGCGGTATCTTGGGATGATCCCCAAACAAAAGGCACATTCTTCTTGCTCAAAGCATGCAAAGGCGAACAATGGTGCTAAAATCCTTCACAAAGCGACGATAGAAACCCGCAAGGCCAAGGAAACTACGCACTTGATGCAAGTTTGTTGGTTGCGGCCAAGTCTTAATAGCATTGATCTTGGACTCATCAACAGGAACACCCTTAGAAGAAACAAAAAAACCCAAGAAAACGAGCTTATCAACACCAAAAAGGCATTTCTCCATATTAGCATAGAGGCGCTCTTTTCTAAGAGTTTACAAAACGGTGCGGACATGGGTGACATGCTCTTTGATAGATTTTCTAAACACAAGAATGTCATCGAAGTAAACCACGACAAATATGCCAATGTAAGGGCGAAAGACATGATTCATAAGACGCATAAAAGTGCCCGGTGCTTCCGAGAGACCCATAGGCATAACTAACCACTCATACAAACAAACTTGGTCTTGAATGCGGTTTTCCATTCATCACCTTTTTGTATGAGGATTTGATAGTAACCACTCTTAAGATCAATTTTGGAAAATATAGTGGCACTGCTAAGTTCATCTAGCATATCATCTAGCCGTGGAACGAGATATCTATAGCGAACGGTAATAGCATTGATAGGTCTACAATCGGAGCACATGTGAAAGCTACCGTCACGTTTTGGCACAAGAATGACCGGTACAACACAAGGGCTCAAACTTTCACGCACATGTCCATGGTCTATGAGATGCTTTACTTGCCTTTGTATTTAATTGGTTTCTTTGGGGTTGATGCGGTAAGGAGCTTTGTTCGGAAGCAGTGCTCCGGGGATGAGGCCGATGCGGTGCTCAATGCCTCAGAGTGGAGGTAGTCCTGGGGGTAGCTCATCGGGGAAAACATCTTGGAATTCCTGCAATAATGAAAATAACACCAAGGGTAGATTGTGAGAGGTGTTAGTTTGTGGTGCCTTGTCCTTGCACAATAGGACATAGTGTAGGACACTCGATGGGTTCTCACTGTCAGGACCCTGATTCCAAGTCACATCAATCTAGCCGGTAACACCTCATATCACTTTGTGGCCTCACGCATGGTATCCCCACGGGTGTCGCCTTACCATGGCCCGGGACCGTTTGCGCCTTTTGGCTCACGTATATGATAGTGTCGCTAGCATCCATATGACAGAGAACCCGAGCCGACATGGCTAGTCGTGAACCCAAAGCGGCACCAACCTATGGGGACAGGCATACATGAATCACATCGAGCATGTCGGTCAGCAGCGTGTGAATCCGGGCTGTAGCACTGGGCTAACAGGACTCCGGGAACCCGGGCTGTAGCAGGCTAGGCAGGACTCCGGATGTCACCGTGTGAAATTTCCCCGAAGGGACAAACACAGGAACAAAGTGAACACATGCCGGCCAGTCAAGTGTCCTGAGCAGTAGTGCTGGGCTAGCAGGACTCCGGTGAACTGGGCTGTAGCGGACTACTATGGCTCATGGAAGCACTAGACTACATTTCCCCATAAGAGAGGCTGCCCAGGATAAACAACTAGATTGTCGGATCCCACACATACCAAGCATTTCAATCATACACACAATATGCTCGATATGTGTAAATACAACATGGAATCACAACATAACTCTACAACTCAAGTATTTATTCCTTAGGCTCCGAGGAACGAGATATTAGAAACATGGGTCTCATGACCCAACAATCACAGCATACAAATCAAGCACATGCGGAAGCTTAACATGTCTGAGTACAGACATCTACAAATGGAAAAAAGGTAAGAAGCCTGACTATCTACCAGATCCTGCCAATGGCACAAGATCGTAGCTGAGGTATCAAGCTAAACACCGAAGTCCATGCGGAACTACTAGCGAGACTGAAGTCTCTCTCTGCAAAACATAAATTAAGCAAACGTGAGTACAAAGGTACTCAGCAAGACTTACATCAGAACTAGCTACAGATGCATCGGTATCAACAAGGGGGGGTGGTGGAGTTTAACTGCAGCAAGCCAGCTTTGACTCAGTGGCTAACCTGAACTACGACTGCAAGCAACTCTTTTGAGGTGGCGCACATGAGTCCACATATTCACCATTCAATACACCACTATGGATCCGCTCCCGTCTCCCTATGAGAAGGCCATCCATATCACTCACGCTTATCTTGAGAGTTTTAGGGTATCCACTTTCACTTGTCTATGAACTATGCAAGGGGTCCAAGTTTCCATATCCGAGGAATCCAGCTATTCTAATAGATAATGATAACCCTGTAGGGGTGTACTTCTTCACACACGCTCCCACCACTTACCGTCGTTTACACGACATGTACTCGGCAACCTTCAAGCGGAAGCCCAACGAGGGTGTTATCCATGGCCTACCTAAACACTTAAGTCTCTAGTCCAGGTTTATCGCCTATCCAGGTTCCATCCGCAGGGAGTCCGGCAGAGGTTTCCACATACGGCCCCGAACGATGTGAACAGGGTTCCCGAGACACCAAACGGGCGCCCGGTACACCGTGCCACGGTGTATCTACCGCAACATAGCCCACCCCTGGGGTCAGCGCTACGCACGGCCGCCAACACATAACCTACAAACACCAGAATCTAGTTGCAACTCCTAGACAGAGTACTAGGGTGATTAAGAAGCCCAGAGGGTCAATTAAGGATCCCAATGAGTGATAGTAGCTGTTCATGGATCACAGACACAGAACTCAGTTCCTGAGGACGGTTTCAATGAGACAACCCACCGTGTACTCCTACATGGCCTCTCACCACTACCTTTAACAAAACGTGTTCACACACTTAGCTCACACACAGTAGGACATGTTCACACACCTCCGATTCATTCCCGATGAATCAGACCTGACACAACTCTATGCAATAGCAGGCATGACAAACAAGCATGAATGAGTAGGCACATCAGGGCTCAAACAACTCCTACTCATGCTAGTGGGTTTCATCTATTTACTGTGGCAATGACAGGTCATGTAGAGGAAAGGGGTTCAACTACCGCAACATGTAACAGTTGAATCGTTGTTGTCCTAATGCAGTAAAAGAGAGCAGGAGTGAGAGAGTGGTTTGTATCGGAATGAACAAGGGGTTTTTGCTTGCCTGGCACTTCTGAAGATATCATTGGGTCTTCATCAGTGTCAACGATCACAGCGTCGGTACAACGTCTATCGAGAGGGGACAAACACCGGCAACTGAGAAAGAACTCAATCATCACATGACGATATGCAACAATATGATGCATGCTATGGCATGGCAATATGAATGTGTTTTGCACTAATGCATCTAGCAACAATTTAAATGAAGTCCATATGGACCAAGGGTTCATATGCAAACTCCATATTTAGCATTTAAAATGCCATTATCATGTTTTCACTTATACAGTGGTTATAAGTTGGTTGAACATGCATGAAAGTAGTATAAATGGATAGATTGGATTTTTCTGATAATTTTTCATATATAAATTATTTCATTTGGAGTTACGGTTGAATTTCTATGATTTTTGGAAGTTTTGGACATTTTCTGAATTAAATAAATCATTTCTGATTTTTTTAAAATCCAGAAAGCATTACTGTGTCAGCCTGACGTCAGAATGATGTGATCAAGTCAACAGCGTCAGCCCAGGTCAAACCTGACGCTGGGACCCACTGGTCAGTGTCTCAGGCTGGTTTGGGTCTATGACAGGTGGGACCGGTCAACGTTGACTTGACCAAGTCAAAGCTGACACGTGGGAGACGGTCCGGAGCAGTCGGGGCGGCAAGGAGGATCTCTGGCGACCGGCGAGGAAGAAGATGACGTTGGCGGAAGAAGATGACGTTGGCTCCCTCCGCCTTGGTGAGGAGGAAGAGGGAAACGAGGCGGTGCTTCTTGGCGCGTCGGCGAGGCGTGAGGTGGCCAGTGGCCGTGGTAGAGCACGGCGGCGCCCTCTGGTGCGCTCGGGAAGAGAGGGAGAGGGAGCCAGAGGAGGGGAAAGAGGTCCAGGGAGAGAGGGGAGAGGACGAGGGGGTCGGGAGGTGTGCGTGGCGGCGACCAGGCAATCGAGGGGGGCACGCAGGCAGGGAGGAGCCAGCGCGGCTCATCGGCCATCGGGCACGCAGCTGCTTCTCCTCCTGGCAGGAGGAAGAAGACAGTGCTGCCCCTGGTGGGCCGGGCTGGCTTCGGCCAGTAGGCCACTACAGTGGTGGGCTGCACGGTAAGGTTCCTCTTTTTCTATATATTTCCTGTTTTCTATTATTCTACAACTTTGTGGCTTTATTAAAAATACTTAGACACTTCCAAAAATCACCAAACTGCTCATGCTCACTGTATGGAATAAACCCAACATGAAACATTTCAGTTTGGGATTATTTGGACATTATTTCTTATATAACAGAAATAATTCCAACCCAAATATATTATTGATTTAAATCAAAGGCCCAAATAAATTATTTCTGTGACTCCCAAAATATTGGTTTGAATTTCACCTCATGCCAATATTTTCACAGAATAACATGAACATTTTCTTGGACTCATTTGATGAGATTTAAATGTTGGTTATTTTTAGAGGTTTTCTGAGGCTTGGAAAATTCCTCAATTCAAATTTCAATTGAATTTAAACATGACGCAGCAACCAAACTAGTCCAAGGCCAGGGTAAAGCTAGGGCTGTGACACTCACACACTTCCCTCATCTCACGTTTGGTGGAAAATAGAACTAAGTTTTTCTTGTCGCTCATCGTGGAGGCACTCAATTTGGCCTTGTGGCACTCACTCTCTTTTTGGTGGCTCACTCTCTCACTATTCTCTCCACGATGGGTGGTTTGCTTGTCGGCGAGCACTTGGCTTGGATACATAGGTCGTAGCAGAAACTCCTTTCATTTCATCTTGAAGCTATAGTGGTTTGTACGCCCATTGTGGACGACTCCTCTATCGAACTGCCATGGCCGTCCAAGGAGAAGATGACAAACGGTCATTGGAACGATGTCGCACTCCAAGGTGTCTTCGTAGGCGCCGATTTTGAAGGAGACTTGTACTCGGTGCTCGACTTGGATGGTGCCGGAGTCACTAAGCCATTGCACTTTGTATGGATGTGGATGCTTCGTCTTGGGCAATTGGAGCTTGGAGCAAAGTTCTTCACTTGCGAGATTATGACAACTTCCTCCATCTATGATGACCTTGACGGATCGTCCATTGATGCCGGCCTTGGTGTGGAATATGTTGCATCTTTGGTCTTCTTCTTGGTGATGTTGGAGGGTCAAGACTTTGGAGAAAAATAGTGCGGGACTTGAGTCTTCATCGCAAAAGACTTGTTCTTCTTCATTGTTCACTTGGCGGTGCATGGTGACTTGCTCAAGGGCTTCCATTTTGCCTTCACTCATGGAGTCATATGTGCCATCGTCGTTGAAGACCATGGTTCGCTTGTTGGTGCACTCATAGGACTTGTGGCCTCGGCCTCCGCAAGTGAAACACTTGAAGGAACTCGTCTTGACGGTCTCATCGGTTGGGGTTGATGATGATGAAGCTCTCGGCTTGAAGTTGCTTGTAGTAGGATGTCTTGTAGTTGACAAAGCTTTCTTGGAAGTCGACTTGTCGAAGTTGATTGAAGAAGGCTTTGTAGTTGGTGTTGGAGTCGTTGAAGCTTGGTTGTTGGTGAAGTCGTAGGACTTGGATGAGAACTTGGCATACTTGAAATCAGCTTGCACTTGGCGTTCCACTTTGGTAGCTTGGTGCACTAGCTCGATGAGATTTGAGTATGGTTGGAAGTCGGCGATCTTCTTGATGGGATGATTGAGTCCATTCAAGAAGCGTGCCAATTTTTGCTCATCATCTTCCGTGACATTGGCTCTTATCATTGCAATATCCATCTCCTTGTAGTATTCTTCAACGCTCTTGGTTCCTTGCTTGAGTTGTTGGAGTTTCTTGAAGAGGTCACGGTTGTAGTAGGTAGGTACGAAGCGTGCTCTCATGACGTCCTTCATTTGTGCCCAAGTAGTGATGGGTGGTTCGCCACTTGCCGCTCGGTGCTCAATGACTTGTTCCCACCAAATGAGCACATAGTCTTGGAACTCAAGGGATGCCATTGCGATCTTCTTCTCTTCTTCATAATTGTGCAAACGGAAGATCTTGTCAACTTTCAATGCCCATGAAAGGTACTCTTCGGGATCGTTGCTTCCGTTGAACTTGGGCATGGTGAACATGAGCTTGCCGTAGCGTTGCTCTTCATTGTGTTGGGGTCGGGGATGATGACGCCAATGTTGTAGATGATTGTTCAACTCGTGGTGCTCTTGGCGCGGAGGGTTGTCAACCTCGTGTTGCACTTGTCGTGGAGGATTCCCATTGTCTTCATGCTCTCGATGAACTTGATGGTCTTAGGGAGCTTGTGGAGGAGCTTCTCAAGCTCGAGGAGGAACTTGACGGTGCACGCGAGCTTGATAAATCCTCTCGCGGACTTCTTCGCGAAGTGCTTGAGCGTCACAGAGTTGTTGTGCCTCAAGTGCTTGAATCGCGTAGAGCTCATTGTGCCTCAAGTGCTTGAGCATCACAAAGTTGTTGTTCTTGATGTTGTGCCTCGGCATCTTGTGCATTTTGGCGTTGTGCCTCAAGTGCTTGCGCACGTTCTTCCTCTTCATGTTGGCGTTGTCGTTGCCGTTCTCGTGCTAGCGCAAAGGCTTCTTGGGTTTGGCGTCGTTGGTGCTCTTGCGAGTCGGTGTCACGTAGAGGACTGAGGCTTGCTTGATGCTCGTTGCACGCGGCACGTCATAGAGTGTTCGATGACGGTGTACTTGAGCCGGAGAGGGTAAAGTCAGAGTGACGACTTGAACGGCTCCTTCTTGAAGTGGAAGAAGAGTGGTTGAGCAACAAAGCGTGAATCTCGTCGAGCTTGTGGTCGAAGTAGTCCCTTGTACGTTGCTTGGAGAGTCGCAAGTCGGTGGTGAGGTTGTCAATGCGGTCACTCATTGCTTGTTGTTCTTGATGCAAAGCACGTTGTGCACCAAAGAGGTGGCTTTTGGTGACGAAGGAGTTCATGTCGTCGTCTTGCTCCGTGAAGAGTGGGTTGGCAGAAGTACTTTGCCTATCCATCATTCCAAGACAAATGTGAGTGGTAGAAAGAGAAGAACGAATACCAAATGTACCTTGACCGAAGTTAAAAGTGGATCGATGATCACTCCAATGTAGGACAAGGGAATAGCCCAATTGGTACGAATTCTTTTCGGTTTCTCACACCTACATAAGTAAAAGCTTATGGTGGAGCTTGGTTAGGATGGTGGCACAATTTTTGATGTGAATGTAAGCAAGATTCAATAATGTTGGAGAAGATTCACGACCTGTAAATGCAACAAGTAGACCAATAGCAAGATGTGGTACGCGGAAACACAACACACGGAAAGATAAATGGGGTCGTGCAACGAAGGGTGAGCCAAAATGTGGAATCCACAAAAATGCTCTTGTTGCACAACACTAGAGAGACGCCAGCACGATTGCACAATAGGCGGATACGAACTTGTGCACAACCTAATAAGCAAAAATGCAACGACTTCTATCCCAAGTATGATGTTCCGGAGATATGATCCAAGATGATCGAGTATGACAATCTTAATGTTGTATGATGCTATGGTTCTTGCTTACAAGCTCTGTGCCTATCTTTTCTATTTGCTTAAAAGCTTGTTTGGCTCTTTGATGTTTGAGCTCTTTTCTATTGCGATGCTTCACGGACCAAGATCGCAATTGTGTATGCGATGACAACTTTGTGACACAAGAGATGATTCCAAGATATGCAACACGATGATAGTATGTATGCTATGGGATGTATGATCACTAATGTGCACAAGTCATGTTGCCGGCAATACTCAAATGCTAGTCTCGATGAGTAAGCTACGCAAAAGTAAGGCTATGGGGTTATCAATCCAAATGGGAAAGAGTATGATGATATCACACTACCAAGATGATACCAATGGGAAATGGATACCACAAGTGTGTAGTCGTTCGTAGTAGTCCTTGGTGAAAATGAGCGGTGGTGATGTTGATGTCGAACCGTCCCTAGGTAGTCGAAACACGAAAGGAAACGGTGAGCCACAACTCAAATTATTAAAACCAAGTGCGACAAAAAGCATCGGAGTAGGTAGCGGTTAAGTGGTGGTGTGGGTTGGTGTATTGGAAAGGTTTGCGGAGGGGTTTGCGGAAGTTAGGTGGTGGTGGTCGAAGTGGGTATGCGGAGGCGTATGCGGCGGTGGTCAAAAATTGCAGGAAATGCAGTTTGGTCAGAGGAAGCCGGATGATCCGGGCGGATCCGGATGATCCAGGCTACCAGCCGGATGATCCAGGCAGGTCAACTCGCTCGGGGATGGCTCGTGATGAACTCGAAAACGGCCACAAATTCGGGGATTTCGCGGATTTTGGTGGGATTTCGAGGTGGGGATGGTGGGGGAAGGCTAGATCCAATTGCAACACAACAAACTCACGGATCAAAACCAACAAAACATCATCAAACCTCACAAATCACAAAAAAAATTTGGGGCTATTTTTGTGGGTATTTTTGGATTAGGACGAAAAACAACAAAATAAAGCAAGAAAACAAAGAGGGGAGGCTTCGAATTCGTGATCAACCTTGCTCATGATACCAAGATGATGTAGGGTAGGAACCCTAATCGCCCGATCTTTCACGAAAGGAGCGGATCCCGAAGAAATCACGAAGAACACGGGGAAGAACGGAGAGAAAACGTAATAAGAAACACGAGAGGAATCACTAAACCGACACGAATAAGTCACACGTGGGCTAGATCCTCGATTACATAAGGAAAGATACATGATCCACGGACAACTAGGGACGATACAAGGGTAGCCGGTCTTCTCCGTGAGGAGGTCTTGAGTTCTTCCCTAAAAGGGTTCTTGAATCCGCTTGGGGGATCTTCTCTGGTGGAGGCTCGAATCTCCGTAGAGAAGTCTACCAAGTGGATGAGCAAATCTCTCTCACAAACATGAGCTAAACATTTGCTAACCCTTAAAATGGGGAGTAGAAGGTCTATTTATGGCCCAAGGGGCGAATGGGTAAGTGAGGGGATGAAACGGGTACACGGGCCTCGGCCCATGTCATGCACGCAGGCGGTGGCCGGATGATCCGGGAGTTGGTCCCGATGATCCGGGCTTCGGCGTCTGGATGATCCAGCTGGGTTGGAGCAGCTGCGGGAGGGCCGGATGTCCGAGACCTGGTCCGGATGTCCAGGCATGGCCGGAGGATCCGGGCCTGGGTCCGGATGACCCATCTCCAAGATGTCGCCCCGGGTGTCGCTGGGCACATTATCCGGATATTCCGGGCCGGGGTCCGGATCATCCGGGCTGAGGCCGGATTGTCCGGACGGCGGTCCGGATCGTCCGGGCTTCTGCTAACTTGGCCCTTTTTCCTCTGCGTCTTCACGTCCATCTTCCTCTTCGGATTCTCCTCGCTCCTTGGCGTCTCCATGGCTAACTCCTTGATACCTGAGTATGCACAATATCTCTGTTTGAGGTAGTAGCCATGTCTCATGCTCATCGAAGTGGAATTGTGAGAGGAGAGATGTCACCTCGGTCTCGAGAGCTCTTGCGCGTGATCGAGTCCACTAGGCACTTGATTAGACGATGGTAGGTCCATGGGGATGACCTTGGGATGCTCCACATCACTTCTCCCATGTCCTCAGGAACAAACATAACTACTCACAAAGCATATTCATGGTCATAATCAGAGGTGTATTAATATGCATAATGGATCTGAACATATGATCTTCCACCAAGTAAACCAACTAGCATCAACTACAAGGAGTAATCAACACTACTAGCAACCCACATGTACCAATCTGAGGTTTGGATACAAAGATTGGACACAAGAGAAGAACTAGGGTTTCAGATGAGATGGTGCTGGTGAAGATGTTGATGGAGATTGACCCCCTCCCAATGAGAGGATCGTTGGTGATGACAATGGCGATGATTTCCCCCTCCCGCAGGGAAGTTTCCCCGACATAACAGCTCTGCCGGAGCCCTAGATTGGTTCTGCCAAGGTTCCGCCTCGTGGCGGCGGTGTTTCTTCCCGAAAGCTTGCTTATTATTTTTTCTTGGATGAAAGACCTCATATAGCAGAAGATGGGCATTAGAGGGCCACCAGGGGGCCCACGAGGCAGGAGGGCGCGCCCAGGGGGTAGGGCATTCCCCCCACCCTCGTGGCTAGTGGGTGGCCCCCCTCTGGTACTTCTTGTGCCCAATATATTTTATATATTCTAGAAAGTGCTCCTGTGGAGTTTCAGGACTTTTGGAGATGTGCATAATAGGTCTCTAATATATGCTATTTTCCATCCCAGAATTCCAGCTGCTGGCATTCCCCCTCTTCATGTAAAACTTATAAAATAAGAGAGAATAGGCATAAGTATTGTGACATAATGTGTAATAACAGCCCATAATGCAATAAATATCAATATAAAAGCATGATGCAAAATGGACGTATCAGGGGCCCAGCGCCGACCCTGCTGGCCTCCCGAGAAGACTCCACCCATCCGGTGAGCTATTGCTCTTCCGCCGCCGTGTCGGCCTTGTCCTCCACGGTGCCGGCCCTGCCAGCCTCCTTGGCGAGTGCTGCCTCCGCCGCCCTGGCGGCAATGTAGTCCAGCTCCTCCTTGGTGGTGTCGCAGATGTAGTCCAGCTTCTCTGACAAGTTGTCAAAGAACGCCTGCACCTCCTTCACTTCCGGGTCGACCCAAACCGGATCAAGGTCGTGTGCGTTGAAGTCCGGCATCATGGCAATGATGGTGGTCTGGTGAGAGTTGTTGCTTAACGGGACCACTCCCGCCAGCAAATCAAACAGAGATGCCTTGACGGTCTTGCCGGCCTTCTCAGCTCTGCCGGTCCTCTCAGCCCTGCCGTCGTTACTCACCTTGAGCTGGAAGAGCCTCTGGCAAAAGTGAGAATGCCCCATCACCGTGAAGTTGTGCTTCAAGCCAGGGCGAAGCCTCATGACGTTAGCCATGTTCCTGTAGTCCCAGGCCGGCCTCCCCTTGCTGTGCAGTGGGGCAATCCGGCAACAAATGAAATCAGCCCCAATCATTTCAAGGGTGAGCTTGGACACGCTGAGGCGATTCATCCTGGTGGTGGTGACTGAGAGCTTCTTGTTGTTGACATCGAGGTCACTCCAGTCCTTGCGGCGGAACGGAGGACTCCGGCGAACCCGGCAGAACTCCCGTGGATCCTCCTCCTTGATCTAGCACCACCGGCTCTGCCACTCATCCCACCTCTCCTTCTGGGCACCCTCCGGATACGCGCCCTTCTCCTGAGACCTCGAGATCTAGGTGATGCAGCCAAAGATGGCGCCCCCTGACTGAATGCGAGGGTAGAAGTAGTGGCGGAAGAGCATCGTGCTAGGGAGCACTTCGGCGAAGCCCTCGCAGAGATGTGTGAAGAAGGCCATGCACGCCACGACATTCGGTGTGAGATCTAGAAGATGGAAGCCATAGGTGTGCATGAATCATTGAAGAAATCAGAGAAAGGGGGGCGGAGCCCACAAGATAAGTAGTCAACGAAGAAGGGGTACCGATTTGGGTCGGCCTTGGCGAAATTGGCAGGGACGATGCATGTGGTAGGGTGCCCCGTCGTCTTCCTCCCCCACAGGGGCTTGAAGTAGTCCTTGAGATGGACCGCATCGACCATCGAGGGGAAGTAGGCGTGATGCATCCGAAGTGCCGCCAACTCGCTCTCTGGCGCCTCCTTCTCCTCGGCATCCTTGGACGCACCTTTTCCATTACCAGTCTTGGGCGCCATAGCAACTGAGAGGGGATGGAGGATTAAGGGCAATGAGGGCGCGGCAGTGGAGAGCAAAGGCAAGAGCTTGAGGAAGAAGAAGGGAGCGACAATTCCGAGATTGGGAAAGGCCTAGGGGGTAAATGAGCAGTGCGCCTACGGTTTTCCCTTTTTATGGGGAAGGCGCGGGCCGCCTCTTTACCATTTACCACGGCGTGACACAAGCGTGCAACAACCGCCCCACGCATGACCCCCACATCGCGCATTCAACGCGGGTCGTGGGGAAGTGCAACTAGCGAGGGAGTTACTACCGTAACACTCTGCCACGTGTACCCACACACCGTTCTGGGCCTGGCCCAATAATGCTCCGTGCTTATATGTGGCCCAGGACCGGGGGCTCCTGTCGGTGTACAAAAGTAGGGGTCCTTTTTCTATCCCTTTACTTGTGCGCAGGCGGTCACAGCCACACGCCTGCGGCCATGCTTGGCAGGGAAGAGGAAGTGAACACACAAGACTACTAGAGTAGCGCCAAGCCAAAGGCGCGAGAAGAAGAGGGACAAGGTGGGCTTTCCTTGGCAAGAGCCTTCCCGGGGTAACTTGCCCAACACCAGTAGAGCCGCCACCCTACAGCCTAAGAGTTCCGACACTGTCGACAACATTGGAACCAAGGCTGGGGAGGCGCCTGCATGGTGGCATGCAGATCTTTGTGAAGACCAAGAACATACAAGACTAGATGAGAACCAGAAGACGGAAACCCCCCGGCAAGATCCTTGCCGGGGATGCCCACGAGACCCCCCGCAAGACCCTTGTTGGGGACACATGTGAGACCCCGGCAAGGCCCTTGCCGGGGCCCGGGTAAGACCCTTACCGGGGACATCTGCGGGGCTGCAGCTAGGCCCCCACCTACCAAGGGTCCACCGCCGTTCATAGCAGTCAACCCGCCAACGAGGCAGGCACCTGTGTGGCGACGTGTAGCTTCTCGGCCAACTCAGCAAGCACTTGTGTGGTGGCATGCAGATCTTCATGCAGACTCCGCCAGTGCACCAACTCAGTAGCCAGCCAGCCAGCGTGGCGCTGCACGCCTAGTCAGCTTGGACGTGCGTCAGTGCGAGACGAGGCAGCGACGAACGAGATGAGCTTCCTTCCCGTCCCCGATAAAGTGAGGGGGCACGTCGGCAGTGCATTAAATGCATTTGTCCTATGGTACCAGGCGATAGACTTGTAAACAATACAAACTTTCCACCTCCTGTGTGCCACTATGGCGACCCCTTTGGCTATAAAAGGAGGCCCGAGGCATACTGGAGACGGATTTGGACTTTTTGGACCCTGCACGATATGTAGCTAGTCCAAGAACACCAGATAAACACAAACCAGTAGGAGTAGGGTATTATGCATCACTTGCGGCCCGAACCTGGATAAATTCCCCTATGTTGATCTTATAAATCCGCTCTTTTCATAGCCCCATGCCCGCCAACCGTAGAAGGGATTCCCTGTGATCACATAGGTGCCATTTCCATCGACAATTGTGTTTAAGCAGAGGACCTTGTTCAAAGAAAACCTCATCTATTTCATTTCTTTCATGCATATGTAAATCATTTTCATGGTCTAGCAAATATTGTTCTAAAGGATCAGTAGGTGGAACAGCAATAGAAGCAAGACCAATTAATTCATCCTTACTAGGCAATTCTTTTTCATGATGATTTCTAATAAACTTGGAAACATTAAACTCATGAGATTCATCACCAAAGCTAACACCAACAATTTGTTTCTTACAATCTATCTTAGCATTAATTGTATTCAAGAATGGTCTACCAAAGATAATGGGACAAAAGTCATCTTGTGGGGAACCAAGAACAATAAAATCAATAGGGTATTTTATTTTCCCACACAAGACTTCAAAATCTCTAGTAGTCCCAAATGGTGATATGGTGTCTCTATTAGCAAGCTTAATAGTAACATCTGTTTCTTCTATCTCAGCAGGTTTTATGTTTTTCATGATTTCTTCATATAGAGAGTAAGGAATAGCACTCACACTAACATCCGTATCACATAAACCATGATAATAGTGATCTCCTATTTTAACTGAAATAATAGGAATGCCAACAATAGATCTATGTTTATCTCTTTTATCAGGTTTAGCAATTCTAGCAGCTTCTTCACAGAAGTAAATACCATGCCCATCCATATATTCTTCTATGAGATCTTTAACCATAGCAATACTAGGTTCAACTTTAATTTGTTCATTAGGTTTAGGTGTTCTAATATAGCTTTTGTTAACCACAGTTGAAACTTTAGCATGTTCCTTAATCCTAACAGGGAAAGGTGGTTTCTCAATATAAGCAGAAGGAACAACTGGATCAACATTATAAATTATAGTTTCTTCTTTAACTGGTACTGGTTCTTTAATTTCTTCTTTAATAGGTGGGTGATATTTAAACTTCTCCTTATGGAGTTCAACATGAGTAGAAAATGATTCACAAAAGGATGCTACTATCTCAGAGTCAAGTCCATATTTAGTGCTAAACTTTTGAAAAGCATCAGTATCCATAAAAGATTTAACACAATCACACTTAAGTTTAATACCTGACTCTTTACCTTCATCGAGTTCCCAATCTTCAGAGTTGCTTTAATTCTTCCCAAAAGATCCCACCGAAATTCAATAGTCTTCTTCATAAATGAATCAACACAAGAAGTATCAAGCATGGTTTGATCATTACGAGAAAGCCGAGCATAAAAATTCTGGATAATAATTTCTCTTGAGAGCTCATGATTTTGGCATGAATATAACATTGACTTAAGCCTCCTGCAATCTAGAGCGATACTTTCTACTTCACGAGGAAAAAATTATATATATAATTCCGATCACGATGAACTAGATGCATAGGATAAATTTTTTGGTGGAACTCCAATTTCAAACGATTCCAATTCCATGATCCAATATCATCACATAGCCTATACCATGCAAATGCTTTTACCTTCATAGATAAAGAGAAAACCTTTTTCATCACTTCATCCCTGGGTAAACCTGCAAGCTTAAATAATCCACAAATTTGTTCCACATATATCAGGTGCATATCAGGATGTCCGATTCCATCTCCTCCATAAGGATTAGCTAGCAGTTATTATATTATTCCTGAAGGAATTTCATATTCAATATTTTCAGTAGGTGCAGTAAGTTGAGGGGTTCCTAATTGAGGTTCCGGATGAGGTGAAGATACCCCGAACAAACCCCTCAAAAGATTGATTTCCATAGTAACAAGTGGCAGTAAATTTCAGCACACTATATAAATGTTTCCTTACCAAATTCCACTTACCAAAGGCACTTCACTCCCCGGCAATGGCGCCAGAAAATAGCCTTGATGACCCAAAAGTATAGGGGATCAATTGTAGCTCTTTTCGATAAGTATGCATGTCGAACCCAACGAGGAGCAGAAGGAAATTACGAGTAGTTTTCAATAAGGTAATGTCTGCAAGTGCTGAAATTGTAAGTAACAGAGTAGTTTGATAGCAAGATAATTTGTTACGAGCAAGTAGCAAAAGTGCAGCAAGGTATCCCAATACTTTTGAGGCAAAGGACAGGCTAAAACGGTCTCTTATGATAAGCAAAGCGTTCTTGAGGGTACACAGGAATATCATGTAGTCACTTTCATCATGTTGGTTTGATTTGTGTTCGCTACTTTGATAATTTGATAAGTGGGTGGACTAGTGCTTAGGTGTTGTTATTAGTTGAACAAACCTCCTACTTATGATTAACCATCCTACAAGCATCCGCAACTATGATAAAAGTATTAAGAATAAATTCTAACCATAGCATTAAACTTTTGTATCCAATCGGTCCCTTACGAAATAGCGCATAAACTGGGGTTTAAGCTTCCGTCACTCTCGCAACGAACCATCTAATTGCTACTCCACAATGCATTCCCTTAGGCCCAAATATGGTGAAGTGTCATGTACTCGACGTTCACATGACACCACTAAGGGAATAACAACATACATACTATCAAAATATCGAACACATATCAAGTTTACATGATTACTTGCAACATGATTTCTCCCGTGACCTCAAGAACAAAAGGAACTACTCACAAATGCTAAACACGTTCATGATCAGAGGAGTATTAAATAGAATAATGGATCTGAACATATAATCTTCCACCAAATAAACCATATAGTAATCAACTACAAGATGTAATCAACACTACTAATCACCCACAAGCACCAATCTATACTTCTGGTAACAAGATTGAACACAAGAGATGAACTAGGTTTTGAGAGGATATGGTGTTGTTGAAGATGTTGATGGAGATTGCCCTCCCCAAGATGGGAGAGTTGTTGGTGATGATGATGACGATGATTTCACCCTTCGGGAGGGAAGTTCCCCCGGCGGAATCGCTCCGCCTGAGGGCAAAAGTGCTCCTGCCCAAGTTCCACCTCGAGGCGGCGGCGGTTCATCCCGAAAGTCCCCACCCCTTATTTTTTTTCTAGGTTAAAATGAATTATATACCAGAATATGGGCACCGGAGGTGGGCCGAGGAGGCCACAACCCAGTAGGGCGCGCCTGGAGGGCCTGGCGCGCCCAGGTGGGTTGTGCCCACCTGGTGGCCCCCCTCTGGTGTTTATTGGCTCCAATATTTTTTAAATAATCCATAAAAAATCTCCGTGAAGTTTCGGCTCATTTGGAGTTGTGCAGAATAGGTGGCATGACGTAGCTTTTCCAGGTCCAGATTTCCAGCAACCGAAATTCTCCCTCTTGGTGTGTTCCTTGCAAATTATGAGAGAAAAGGCATTAGAATTACTCCAAAAAGCATAATTATTGATAAAAACATTATAAGTAACAGTAAGAAAACATGATGCAAAATTGACGTATCATGCGGGCACACATAGTGGTAGTACCTCGTGCCCCGTGATTAGGGATGGCAATGGGTCGGGTTTGGGGTGGGTGGAGCTGGTCCAAATCCAACCCATGACCCATCTTCCTACCCTTTGCCCATCCACCAAATTATCCATGGGCTCAACTTGTGCCCATGCCCAAATCCACTGGATACCCACATACCCATGGAGCTCCATGGGCATAGAAAAGTCAGCATGAAGCCTTCCCAAAGATCAAATTAACTCATCATCATTCACTCACAAATGACAACATAAGCTACATGCATAAGTAGGTAACAAGTAATACGATGAGTCCTTAAGTGTGACATACCAGAGGTTGATTCTGCGGCATATAACTCATGGCACAAGTTCCATATTTCCTGCCATTTCCCATTGATTCACTCTTTCTACTATCACTGGCATATGGCCCCACATGTCATACGGGTATCCATTGGATATCCATGGAGCACAAATTATAACCATGCCCAACCTAGCTGTTCGTGGGTATCCATATCCACGGACCCATGGGTAGAAATGTGCTCCATACCCTTGCCCAACCGGGTCGGGTATCCAGATCCATGGATAAAATTGCCATCCCTACTCGTGATGGTGAGGCTATTATTTACTATGTACTCATACTAGCAGTAGTACTACTACTTTCTATAGTGCACCAGTTTTCAACTCTTGAATCTCAAGCCAAGGAGCCACAGTTGCAAGTGGAGGGTACTACTATTCACTAGAGCCATCGATGTACTATCAATACAGGGAAAGTACACCTGCGTAGTGCGTACTCTCCGTGCTCTATTCAAGCGCGTAGCTGGCCTACTCAGCCGCTCCTCTCACGCACACACTAGCAGCCTATTTATCAGCGACGGTTACTGCAGGGGCAGAACATTTGAGTTCTTTGATACATTAAGGCTAGGCTTTTCACTTCCTTTTGTGGAGGTGTAATGGATCTCGTCGAACTTTCTTAGTTCCTTCTTTATGAATGAGATGAGGCAAAGCGTTTGCCTCCGTTTCAAAAAAAATCACGTCAAGAGGAATTTCTTTTATAGAGCCTATAATGGAGCGAAGTCCATGCGTGTAACGCCACAAGCTATGGAGTAGTAGAGTACTAGCACTTTACTTATAGAGCCATATTGCAGAGTTCCCAATGTCTTGCCAGGCTTTTGCGGCTCCTCGGGCTTAATTGGAAGTTTAAATATGATAGCTGATGAGGAAGCTGCAAGCGCGGTGCATCTAGGGCCAGAACGCAGGTGAGGAACTTTGCATGCTTTGAATTGATATATAGGAGTACTACTCTAGTACGCGCGCCACGAGATGATGGGGGGAACCCGTTCACGTGGCTGGGCTATCCAGTGCACCCAGATTGTGGTGCGACACGTCCATTCGACTTGAAAACTCAAAGTACCAATGTACAATCGCTCGCAGCGAGGTTACTATTTAAAAAAAGGCCGCCGTGCGTTTGGCCGGGATCAAACCCACAAAATGAGCTATACACTCCCGCGACCACTAGTAGTACTCGTTGGAGAGAATTGCCTTTTGTCACTAGTACATTGTTCCTTACAAGAAACCACTAATAATGCCAAGAAACTACTACCAGTTACCGACCATCCCTACCAAGAAACGACTACTCTATAAAGTGTCTTCATAGGAATGTTTCAACCCATGTCGCCCCTTACACCGACAAGTTAGGCGTTACGACTTGTGGGACCTATATGTCAGTCTAGACAAAAATCCCCAAGTGACCTTCTACCTCTGGCCAGTCCACCTAGTCATCCTCATCCATGGGACGCATCTGCCGCCACCGGTAGAAGGCAAGGTCACAACCGCCAGCGGTGCGGGGCCCATCTTTTGGTAGCCCGGATGCTAGCTCTATCCGGTGCTCGCGGCCACTAGCTAGCCAAGATAGCACACACCCTGCCGGATACATCCAACTGCTTGTCTGCAAGGTTGGCACGGTGGTGCGACGGCTTGCTCGCACGCATCGCGCTAAGGCCAGCCATCTGGCTCGAGCGAAGGCTAGCGTGGCGGCTTGCTCGCGCGTGAGTCACAGTCGGGTCAGCCATCCAACCCATGCGGAGGCCAGCACGGCGTCCAGCCCGTCTGGCGGAGCGGCGGCCAGCTCGCTCAACACCGACACCACCGACGAACACGCATGAGAACTGTTTGAAGTAATGTTCAAGAAAAATAATGATTGGAGGAGGAAGAATAGGATAGATGGTCATATGTGGGTCCCTCATGTCAATAGTCAAGCAAAGTGTGTTGGTTTAAGCTACCTCGTCAGCACGGACGTGTGGGCCATCCCTGTCATAAACGGGTTTAAATGAGCCTAATCAGCACTAGGTAGTAGTTTTTTGGCATGGATTAAGAAATTTTGGGTATGTTTTTGCTATTTTTTGTACAATAGTTTCTTCCTAGGGCTGGTTGAAAGCGGTAGTTTTTTGTTAAATACTCTACATACTGTAAGTAGGAGTGAAAGTTAAGCTTTGGAAGCCAATAAGCATGGCTAGTTACATAGTGCCTATGTGTACGTAATTCAAAGTAAATATCAACCATGAGTGACTAATATCTTGATGGAAAACTCGAAACTATGGAAATACTAGCATTTTTTGCATGGTTGGAAATACTGGTAATGTTCACGTGCGTTGCAATGGATCATAATTAGAATAATACTTATTCACAAACTTGATAGAAAACACTTTAATTCTGATATACATATATCACTAGAGATATGTTATCTTTCAATCAGAATATATTCCTTGGGCTGTTTTGGTGAGGTGAGGGGGGGATGTGGTTGGTTTTAAGATAATAAAGGGGTTTTCTGCAACTTGGTAGAGAAGTGGGATGTTGTTGAGAAAAGGCAACAACTTACCTCATAGTCGTTAGATGTAGATCTAATGGTCAGAAATGACTGATGGCAGACACACCATCATCACCAACTAAATCTTCTATAGGAGTACTAGCAAGATGTCTGTGCATTGCATGGAATATCAAGATGCATTTTTTATAAAACACATGTTGTGATTGACCCATGCATGAGTAATCCTATGTGTAAAAACTAATGATATCCCGAGAAAGAGGAGAGATAAGGTGAGGAGGAGTGGGGTGTGGTGGTGATTAGTGGTCGGACTGGACGGAGGCATGGGGATGGATGATGCCGGCAGCGACCACCATGCCAGTTTGTTCCAGAGGCCTCCTTTTTTAATTGCTCAACGATGAGGCTGTGGGAGATAACGATGAACAAGGGAAGGCATTGTCTGCAGATGTGGAGAGAGGTGCGGGTATCTTCTAGTTTAATTTCTATCTGTCAGATATAGATCAGACAGTCTATATTGCAAGATGGCAGGCATACCATCATCACCAACTCGGTTTTTTTATAAGAGAAGATATGTGAGTATGGAGATACAAACGTATTATCGATACTTGTTTCCATAAACTTGGATCTACATTCTATTCTATCGCTGAGCATGTGGGGCCTTAGCACGATGACTTGTCGACTGTATAAACAAAGGTTTTCCCGGCGCCGATAAGGAGGGGGTGACGGCGGCGTGCTTTCGACTTGCTCCAGTCCTAGTAGTCATACTAGGTGGTCTACGCACGTGTAGTTCGCCGTACTTCCACAACTGTTGATGAATAGATGGTAAGTTATTCATGGGAAAACCTTTGTTGTGTGTGTGATAGAGAGAGAGACAGCGTGCGTGCATGATATGTGTAGAGACCAAGGCAATGATAAGAGATTCCTTGTGTCTCTGTGTTGAGGATAGAGACACATAGACATAATCAGAGAGTGTGTGTGTGAGATACACATGCGGACATGGGGAGAGATATGTGAGTTAGAGAGATGGAGAATTTCGGTGTGCATCTGAGCTAGAGAGAGGGGGGATGTATACATACCTAAAGCTAGAGATAATATGCAAGGGTGTGTGTGTCTTAAAAGAAGGATCCAGATAGATGGGTGTTTGTGCATGTCTGTGTGTGTTTGTGCGCGTGCATGTGTGTGTGTATGTGTGTGAGGGAGTGTGTGTATGTGGAGAAGAGATACCACTAATGATGTAAACCTAGTATAGGGAAGGGGGAATGGTGTGACATGTGTGTCAAAGAGAAACAAAGGCATATGTAGTAGCGGGATAGCATGAGTGCGGGCGGGAAGCAGACTATTTGGAAGAGACATCGAGTGTGTGTTGGAGAGGGGTGTGAGAGCGAGCGAGAGAGAGCTAGCGAGGGGGGGAGAGAGAGGAAGAGAAGGGGAGAGAGAGGGGTCGTTTGTGTGTGGAAGTGGCATATAGATAGGGAGAAAATGTTGATGTTGTTAAAAAGTGGCCTATGTACAGAGACACAAGGGAAGCGAGTCATCGTGTGTGTGATAGGGATTTCATGAGAGATCTAGAATAGGTGGTGTAGAGAACAACGTGCGAGATTGAGAATGATGATACGTTAGGGAGCTATGGAAGGAGTCACAACATATATGTATATAGGGAAGGAGTGGGGGCGGGTCCGCATGTGGGAGAGATAGAAAGAGGAGAGTCACTAGTACGCGTCAGTGCTATTCAAATTCACTACTAGGGAAAACCTTATACACAGAACTTTAGCAGTAGCGCGGGTCAAAAAAGCACGCTGGTGCTAAGTAGCAGTAGTGCGCCTGTGCAAACCGCGCTGCAGATAAAGTTCTAGCAGTAGCGCGTCTTGTTCTAAACACGTTACTACTAAAATTCCCATGGCTTAGCCGATAGGCTACACATAGTAGTAGCGACCTATATCAAACCGCACTACCGCTACTTTCTTTGTAGCAGCACATTTTAATCTAAACTCGCTACTGCTAAAGGATATAAAATTAAATGGAAAGCAAATAGAAAGGTAATTGAAAATGAAAGAAATAGATTAAGGTGAAAGGAAAAAATAAAATGTGAAGAAAACTAAATGAAAAAGGGGAAAAAGAGAAAGGAGTAGCAGTAGCGTGTATCCCAGAATGCGATGTAGCTAACGTAGCAGTAGCGCGCTTTCTGGAACACGCTACTGCTACTTCTGACTTAACCACGGGGTTCGTCCTTCCCCACGGCCACTTTCCCCAAATCCAGCTCTCCACTCTTGCCGCCGCCGTCGCCCGTCGGTCGCCACGCGCTCTCTGCACACCCTCTACGCTGCCCCGACCCCAGATTCAACCACGCCCCCGACCCCGACCTCGACGCCGCCATCCATCACGCGCCCGAGCCCCGAACCCCACCTCGACGCCGCCTGCCCCTCCCTCGTAGCAGACACCCGAGGTGAGCACGCCTGCTCCTCCCTCTCCCCTACGTCTGCCTAGGGTTTCTTTATATTTTAGTTGCATCAAATTAGTTAGGGCTCATGTAAGGGTGGAAACGAATCGGATGCGGATCCAGCTCAAATGAGTTAGGGTTCATGTATGGGTGGAAACGAATCAAATATCTAAGATGAATCATAAAACGAGTAAAATTTGACCACTTATTTCACTTTATAGTTGGATAATTGGAATATCCGCTACCATTTTCCACCCCTAGCTTCATCTAATTAGATGGTAATTAGGGCAGTAGTTCCTAGGTACTAATTAGTTAGTAAGAACTAGGTACTAATTAGGTACTAGTTTATTTTTATTTATAGTAAGTTTATTTTTAGTAAGAACTAGTTGAATTAATAGAACTAGTTAGTAAGAACTTGTTGCTGTTTTTTTAGTTAAAGCAATTTTTCCCGCATCAACGTGCACGATGCCTATCCCGCATCCTCATCGTCGAGTCGGTGGAGGACGACACCTGCTTGACCAGATGGGCCATGTCCGGGACTGGGCTCTGCCGGGGTGGTACTAGGAGGCGCTACCTACCGGGGGGCGCAGGTTGGTGAGGAGCCAGCCTGTCGTTGAACCAAACCTTCTTTGGTGGTGGTCGCGTGGGCCAGTGACGGTCCAGAGGCTCGAGGACCCCACGGAGGTGGTGCGTCACTGTGTCAGTGAGGAGGACGCGCACGTCCGTCGCTACTTGTTTGCGTTGGAGCACAGGTTCTCCAATACCTGGAAGGTTCTCCAGGGATCTCACTTGAGCTATGATCTCGTGATGGTTGCTTCTCTGTGGGTGTCCACCGCCCGCGCCAATACCCATCGTGTGCTAGGGTTTTAGTTGTATTAGTGATGTTATATGTATGACACTATTCGGGATGTATTAGTGATAATATTCGACGATGTACGGACGCATGAGATGATTTACTTTTGCTTATTGAATGCATGCTAATTTGAGTCCTATAAGATATTTTGAAATGTATATCTTGTGTTGCTCAAATAGGATATGTGCTTGCCCAAGTGGTAGGTCATGTTTGCAGGTTACACCTCTGAGTGGCCTATGTTTTGCAAGAGTGTGGATTCATTTCCGTTCCGGCAAAGTTCAGGCGCTCGATATGTCCTATTTTAGCAAAGGTCATGCCGGATTTTTCCGTGAATTTTGGCATGACTTGTGCTAGAATATGTAGGAAATATCGAGTGCCCCGGATTTGTGTGTTGAGTATCCTGGTAGTTGTCTTTGATCGATTTTCAATTGATGTTTTAACTATGAACATAGGAAATGTCTGACGACGAAAAGGATTTCAGTATTTGCAAATACTGCGAAGACGAGCGCGGCCTGTGCGACGGAATCTTCCTAGATGATGATAGGCGCTTCAGCATCAAGCTGGACGAGAACTTCGAAGTGGATACAGTAAGTCACAACGACATCTCTTTTTTCATAATTAAGCATGACATCTGCTTCATTTGCTTCAACTTATAATTTTTTTACTATTCTACAAGTGTATCCTCTGCCATGCAAGAGTTTTTGTATTGGATAAGATAGGTTTCAGTCATACTATGGAGCTAAAGAAAGTTTACTTGAAGACCGAGCATGGTTATATTTTCCACGCAAAATTATACAATTCAAACGACTACACCTATTTTGTATGCAAAACATGGCGAGCACTATGCAAGACTTATGCATTTGAGCCTCATATGGTTATCACCTTTGATATTCGTCCGGAAGATGATATTGAAAGTAATACCGACATCTGGGTCGATGTGCAGACACCTCCAGTTATATCATTATGTAAGTTTCTCAACCATATTTATGTATTTGATATTGTTTATTCAAAAATAGTTGACAACTAATTTGTATTGTCAGCTTATTTCGGTGCAAGCAAACATGTCCAGCGCTTGGTAGACATGACCTACTACTGTCCCGGGGCTGAACTAAACTGTGAGGAGCTCAGTCATTATGTTTCATGGCTTGCGGATCTTGATACTGTCAAGACAAATTTTCTTCCTACATTTAGAAAAGTTAGTACTGAAAACGTGCGACCAATAGTGTTCGTAATGAACTACGGTCACATCTATTTAGGAAGGATGGTCAGATTTTTACTATTTGTCCTCAATGCATCTTTTCCATACATTATTTTTGAAGCTAAACTTCATTGCTAAGTATGTTACCATACGATGTTCTTCAACAGGGACTCCCGGTGAATGTTGTGCCTTATGGGATCGAGACTAAAGGTACAATGAGTATTATTAGCTTACAACCAAGATATCCTATAGATTACTTTAGTGCATTCACGATTAGCGACGGATGCTTAATAGTGCAAGACTGGACCAAATATGTGACGGGGAAGCGCAAAGAAGTACTAGGGGACATCAAACACATGGGCTACCCATGATTAGGAGATAGGTTCATTTGCATGCTCCAACTTGATCAAGGAGGAGAGCTACACATGTTTTATGTTATTTTACCTAAGAGAGAGCAGCAGGAGTGATTAGCTAGCTAGAAATGAGTTTGAGGATGATGATGTGCTACACTATTACTATGATGATAAAATAGCTAGTGTTGGTGGTAATAACTATGATGATTATTATTAGCTACTATTAGTGGTGATTAAATAAATACTGTTGGTGGTAATGACTATGATGATGATTAAATAGCTTGTGCTGGCGATTAGATTCAAGCAGAGGCAACATGTAGTGCACATCGAAAGTACTACTAGTCCAAACTAGATCAAGTTTGGATTAGTAGTATACTTTTGACATGCACCACATATTGCCTCCACTTGAACCTAATCCACCTTCATTTGACACACTGTTATGGACATAATGATGTAAACCTCATAACTGGTATTGTACCAATATTTGTACGATGGCACATAAATACACTAAAAAAGGAATACTAGTAGCGATGGAGAGAAAACACGCTGCCACTAGTTACATTAGCAGTAACGTCGGAGCGAACAAACGCTGCAACTATTTGTCCTAGCAGTAGCGCGTGCGGGCACGCGTTACTGCTAAGCAATAGTTGTAGCTCCTTATTAGTAGCGCACCCCCCAGCTACTAGTGAGCACAAAACCAGCGCTACTGCTAGGGTTTTCCCTAGTAGTCATGGTTTTTAACCCCTTTCTGCGACGGCATTTGGAACCATCGCCAAGTGAGTGTGGGCGATAGGAGGGTCCTTCCCACATGACCCAGAAATCATCAGGGATAGGCCCTCCTAGGACACAGGCTGGGGCCGTGTGCGATCGGGCGAGGCATCGAAACCCAATTATTTCCGTAGGTATGTACATCCCACACGGTGAATCCCAGAAAAACATTTCCGTAGGTATGTACATCCCACATGTTGAATCCAAGGAAAATATTTCTGTAGGTATGTACATCCCACACTATGAATCCCAGAAATACATTTCCATAGGTATGTACATCCCACATGCTGAATCCCAGATTTTTTTTCTGTAGGTATGTATATCACACATAGTCAATCCAAGGAATACATTTCCGTTCTTATGTAAATCCCACATAGTCAATCCAGGGAAAACGTTTCCATTCATATGTACATCCCACACAGTTTTATTTGTAGGCTCCTATGTGGAAGGTGTAACTATCACACACGGTCTTCCTTGGTTAACTGTTTTATTTTATCAACTACATCACACACGATTTGATGAAGAAAACTGTGTGGCATTGGGCTATCCATGGCAAGCGCTTTTACTACTAGAGCCGTTTGCAAAGGTCCATGACACATTTAGAAGGTTTATTAGTTTGCAATTAATAATTCTAGTATTACGCAAATTCATATTTCATATCGAACAGTTGTTTGCCAATTTCATATCAGGCACATAAATATATTATAACATCACTGTATGATAGCTACATAAAAACAGCACAGTACAACATATAGCTAGTTCAACTTCAAAAGAATAACATATTAATTTCCCTAATCGAGATCATCCAGGCTCATCTTGTCCACCTCTGCTTTCAGTTAAGTAAGAACCTCTTTTGCACGAGCCAACTGGGAAAGTACCGCCTCCTTCGCCGACACCATCTTAGCAAAGCCTGATTTAAAAAAATCTGAGCTCATTCTCCACCTTCAACTTTTTATCCTGCATCTTCAAATATTCTTCAGCATTGACAACAGTTTATCTAAGCCTACGTTTGTTCTCTTCCTAATACATGCTCCAGAGCTTCGCTAGGCACATCTTCAAAGACTGTGGCCACTCTTGATCAACCCACTCCAAGTAAGAACACTTCCATTCATCCTATAATACTTAAAACTAGATCAATGACAATTGTAGGGGAAATGGGTTTATAGCAACATAGAAAATCACCAATGCTTATTTTGAAAAACTAAAGAAACGTGTTAATTATGACATATCTTCTCAAAAAGATCAATGTGCAAATGAATTAATTGCTACTGAGACAACAACCAAATTCTATAACATCAGAAGCTATAATTAACTATGAGAACTCTACAAGTTCTTACTCATGTAAAATAAATAACAAATTGAACATTTTATGAGGAAGGTAAATATAACTGCAACAACATAGCGACAGTGTTTGGAGGATAGCAAATTGATACTAACAGGTGCATACATGCACTAATTTAGTAACATACAACTAATAGCACTAAGGCCATCCAGTATGTATGCCAAAACTAGGGTAAAGACAAATGCTGCTACATCTCGCACTGGTGCCCTGCATGGGCGAGCCGACGCAGTGGAGAAAAATCAGGGACCCGGACTCCGGAGCACGTAGTTGCTCCAATGCCTAGTTCCTTCGTGCCATAAAGATCTAGTATTTTACTGCCTGGCTGCTCGGATGTGTGGACCAAAGTTGGCTGCACAAACTGCTGCAGCGGTGCCAAATAATTTTCTAATGGCACTGCTGATAAGATGGCAACAATTAAAGATACTAGGTACAAACTGTGACATTGTCTTAGGATGCGTTTGGTTGAAGGTGTGGTATCAATGGGTTGGGACCATGACAGTGTCTGAATCACATCTAACAAATTATTTGTAACAACGAAAGAGGGTCTAACCTTCTCTGCAGATGCTAGAAACTTCCTCCCACTATCCACAGATACAAACGCAACTAGCTTCATGCATGGAGATTGATGGTGACAACAAGCAGATAGATCTTCAGCCGCCCTGCTCCGTTCGTTGCCACTGATGGTCCTAGGTAGCTACAAGAGGAAGAAATGACTCAAATCGACCACCAGGTAAAAATCCTTCATTCCAAGTCATAGCCCGAGAGAGAGAGAGAAGAGAGGCATACCCGGGTGGGGAAGGAGTCATCGCTGGAGGAGGAACCGCTGGAGAGATCTTTGAAGAAGACCATGGCGACCCTGGCGGTAGGATGCGAGATGGCGAGAGCGAGGAAGCGCCTATAGCTTAGGAAGGAAGGTAGGAAGGAAGGAAGGAGAAAACAGGGGAAATGTGACTTGTGGTCAGGGAGAAAAGGGGATGGGGAAGGGGGGAGGGGGCGGGGGTAGATATTTTGGCGGTAGACCAAAATGTTGGAAATGTGGTGGGAAACTTTGCGTGCGATGCCGCCGGACCATTCACTATGAACGATTGTGTGCATCACAATCGATTCTTCTGCTTTACGTGCATGGGATGAGTTTGATAATTCAAATTTTGGTGGAAATTTCCCTGGATACATCATTGCATAATTTAACATCGGTTGCTAATTTGGGCACACAAAAGAGCATACAGCAGAAAGACCACACTTACTGAATCAAGCAATTTTAGTAATTAAATAGAGCCAGTTGACCTAGACATTGCTCTAACAAATTAAAAGACCAACATTAAAAACAAAGCCTAAGTACACAAAATTTTAAAAATCCGCCGCCGTGCCGTTCTATGCATCGCTGGTGTGAGATGAGACGTCGATGACTTGTCCTGGCGACATGTCGTCGTTGGTGGACACCGCGTCCCCCTGCTGAAGTCAACAACATCCTCGTCCTCATACTCGTCCTCATCCACGGTGCTACCCTCAAGGTTGTAGTACTCGTAGTAGTGGCTGCGCCAGAGCTCGTGTTGGTACTCCACCACCGATTCCTCGACGGACAGACTCTTCTCTACCTCGACCTCGGCCACACGCAAGTCCTCCTCCCGACACTCCTAGATTTCCAGCTCCCGCTCGGCGACCTCATGAGGAAGCACGTGCTCCATGGCCAGCGCCGCCTTTTCGGACGCAAGTTTCATGCTGGAGTCCGAGGTGGCCTGGCATATCTTGGCGTCTGTATCCTCGATCTTGGTGTGTATGGCCTCAACCCTGGCCAGGGCGACATCGGCGGCACGGACGGCAGCTCGAGTGCTCTCAGCATTTGCAGCCGCCATCACAGTAGCTGCTGCAGCCGCCTTGTCGATTGCCTCTGACGCCCTCTCAGCGGAAGTAGCCGCGCTTAATGCGGCACTCACGGTGTAGGCGGCCGTGCTCTTGGTGCAGACGGCGGCGCTCGGGGGGGGGGGGGGGACGCCGCCATTGTACGGGCCTTCACGAAGCATTTCCATGGCCTCCTCTTTGCAAGAAGGGGGTGTGGGAATGGGGATCGGGATTCCTGGATTCGGGGGTTACCGGCACTAGAGTAGACGAGCCGGCGAAGCTTAAGGAGGGATACTTAAGTAGACCCAGATATTTTCATCATAAACGGTTCCTAGAAAACAACTGTGTGTGATGTTGTAGATATTTTTTATTAGCTGTGAAAGACGAATTTGGAGTAAAGTGGCAATTGATAGTGTTTTAAATGTACGAGAAATTTTGTTGTACTAATACAACTTTCATGTCAAATTTTGGAAAATTTCAAGGGTCATTTGACCTTTTCAGAAATTTAAGTGATTTTCTAGCCATTTAATGACCGTAATTGAAATTTGAACTACATGCACATGCAACAGCTAACCATAACGGTTTGAAAACACATATTTTGTGTACTTGTGTGCGATTTAATTCCATGTGCAGTAAATTGGAAGGAATTTTCAAACATATTGGACTAACGGCTATGACACAATTAAGCATGGAGTTACATGGTATTTTAATTCCCAAAAAATGGCATGTCTGACGAAAGTTTGGACACATACCCCTCACAAACCGGAGCAACTCACTAGAAGGCTCGTGGTTCCGAGAGGGAACAATGCATGTCCCATTTGGGGTAGGTTTGGGGATATGCTTCTCACAAACCAGAGCTTCTCATAACAAGCCTGATGGTTTCAGTAGGGAACGTCGTACCTTTGGGGACGAAATGATATCCATTGTCTCTTATTGCTTTCAAAAAATTTATCATGTCAACCTAGAACAACAGGAGTGTTGTGTCAATTTTTGGGATTTTTGGGTATCGTTTGGACATTTCTATGCATTAATTGAGTTTTCAATGCATTTATGTGCACAAATAAAATTTGAGATACATGCACATGCTCTAATGCATATAAATTGGTTGAAAATTCAAATTTGTGCCCTTGGTTGCAGGCTTAGGTCCCATGCAAGAAATGGGAAATGAATGTCAAACACCGTGCCATCGTCACTCGGCCATAAACATTGAGATACCTGGTTTTTAAATTCTACTAAATACAAAGCTTGTATGAAATTCATGAAACATTGCATGCTATCATGCAGAGGCACCAACATGCCGTGGTTAATTTTTTGTCCCATTTGGGGCAGGTTTGGGGATATGTTTGTAAAAAACCAAAGCTTCTCACAACAAGCTTGATGGTTTCGGTGGGGAACGTCCCAGCTTTGGGGGCGAAGCTATATCCATTGCCTCTTATTGCTTTCAAAACTTTTGTCGTGTCAACATAGAACAACATGAGTGTTGTGTCAATTTTTGGGATTTTTCGGGGTTCGTTTGGACATTTTTATGCATTTATCGAGTTTTCAATGCATTTATGTGCATAATTCAAATTTGAACTACATGCACATGCTCAAATGCACATAAATTTGTTGAAAATTCAAATTTGTGCCCTTGGTTGCATGCTTAGGTCCCATGCAAGAAATGGGAAATGAATGTCAAACACCCTGCCATAGTCACTCGGCCGCAAATATTGAGATACCTGGTTTTAATGTCTAGTAAATCCATAGCTCGTCTGAAATTCATGAAACTTGGCACCCTATCATGGAGCGGCATCAACATGCCGTGGTAAATTTTTTGTCCCATTTGGGGTAGGTTTGGGGATATGCTTCTCACAAACCACAGCTTCTCACAACAAGCATGATGGTTTCGGTAGAGAACGTCGCATCGTTGGGGACGAAATGATATCCATTCCCTCTTATTGCTTTCAAAAAATTTCTCATGTCAACATAGAACAACAGGAGTGTTGTGTCAATTTTTGGGATTTTTCGGGGTTCGTTTGGACATTTTTATGCATTAATTGAGTTTTCAATGCATTTATGTGCATAATTCAAATTTGAACTGCATGCACATGCTCTAATGCATATAAATTGGTTGAAAATTCAAATTTGTGCCCTTGGTTGCAGGCTTAGGTCCCATGCAAGAAATGGGAAATGAATGTCAAACAACCTGCCACGGTCACTCGGCCGCAAACATTGAGATACCTGGTTTTTAAATTCTAGTAAATCCAAAGCTCGTCTAAAATTCATGAAACTTGGCATGCTATCATGGAGAGGCATCAACATGCTGTGGTATTTTTTTGTCCCATTTGGGGCAGGTTTCGGGATATGCTTCTCACAAACCAGAGCTTCTCACAACAAGCCTGATGGTTTCGGTGGGGAACGTCCCACCTTTGCAGACGAAGCGATATCCATTGCCTCTTATTTCTTTCAAAAAAATTCTCATCTCAACATAGAACAACAAGAGTGTTGTTTAAATTTTTGGGATTTTTCGTGGTTCGTTTGGATATTCTTATGAATTAATTGAGTTTTTAATGCATTTATGTGCATAATTCAAATTTCAACTACATGCACATGCTCTAGTGCATATAAATTGGTTGAAAATTCAAATTTGTGCCCTTGGTTGTAGGCTTAGGTCCCATGCAAGAAATGGGAAATGAATATCAAACACCCTACCACGGTCACTCGACCGCAAACACTGAGATACCTAGTTTTTAAATTCTACTAAATCCAGAGCTCGTCTGAAATTCATGAAACTTGGCATGGTATCATGGAGAGGCATCAACATGCCATGGTAATTTTTTCCCAATTGGGGCAGGTTTGGGAATATGCTTCTCACAACAAGCTTGATGGTTTCGGTGGGGAACGTCCCACCTTTGGGGACTAAACGATATCCATTGCCTCTTATTGTTTTCAAAATTTTTCTTGTGTCAACATAGGCAACAGGAGTGTTGTGTTAATTTTTGGGATTTTTCAGGGTTCATTTGGACATTTTTATGCATTAATTGAGTTTTCAATGCATTTATGTGCATCATTCAAATTTGAACTACATGCATATGCTCTAATGCATATAAATTGGTTGAAAATTCAAAATTGATCCCTTGGTTGCATGCTTTGGTCCTATTCAAGAAATGGGAAATTAATGTCAAACAACCAGCCACAGTCAGTCGGCCGCAAACATTGAGATACCTGTTTTTTAATGTCTAGTAAATCCAAAGCTCGTCTAAAATTCATGAAAATTGGCATGCTATCGTGGAGCGGCATCAACATGTCGTGGTAAATTTTTTGTCCCATTTGGGGAAGGCTTGGGGATATACTTCTCACAAACCGAAGCTTCCCACAAGAAGCTTGATGGTTTCAGTAGGGAATGTCCCACCTTTGGCGACAAAACGATATCCATTGCCTCTTATTGCTTTCAAAAAATTTCTACTGTCAACATAGAACAACATGAGTGTTGTGTCAATTTTTGGGATTTTTCATGGTTTGTTTGGACATTTTTATGCATTAATTGAGTTTTCAATGCATTTATGTCCATAATTCAAATTTGAACTACATGCACATGCTCTTATGCATATAAATTGGTTGAAAATTCAAATTTGTTCCCTTGGTTGCATGCTTAGGTCCCCAGCAAGAAATGGGAATGCATGTGAAACACCCTGCCACGGTCATTCGGTCGTAAACATTGAGATACCTTGTTATTAAATTCTAGTAAATCCAAAGCTCGTCTAAAATTCATGAAACTTCGCATGCCATCATGGAGCGGCATCAACGTGCCGTGGTAAATTGTTTTTCCCATTTGGGGCAGGTTTAGGGATATGCTTCTCACAACAAGCCTGGTGGTTTCGGTAGGGAACGTCCCACCTATGGGGATGCAACGATATCCATTGCCTCTTATTGTTTTCAAAAAAAATCTTCTATCAACATAGAACAATAGGTGTGTTGTGTCAATTTTTGGGATTTTTCGTGGTTCGTTTGGACATTTTTATGCATTAATTGAGTTTTCAATGCATTTATGTGCATAATTGAAATTTGAACTACATGCACATGCTCTAATGCATATAAATTGGTTGAAAATTCAAATTTGTACCCTTGGTTGCATTCTTAGGACCCATTCAAGAAATGAGAAATTAATGTCAAACACCCTGCCATGGTCACTCGGCCGCAAACATTGAGATACTTGGTTTTTAATGTCTAGTAAAACCAGAGCTCGTCTGAAATTCAAGAAAATTGGCATGCTATCATGGAGCGGCATAAACATGCCGTGGTAAATTTTTTGTCCCATTTGGGGCAGGTTTGGGGATATACTTCTGACAAACCAAAGCTTCTCACAACAAGCCTGGTGGTTTCGGTAGGGAACGTCCCACCTTTGGGGACGAAACGATATCCATGCCTCTTATTGCTTTCAAAAAATTTCTCGCGTCAACATAGAACAACACAAGTGTTGTGTCAATTTTTGGGATTTTTCGTGGTTCGTTTGGACATTTTTATGCATTAATTGAGTTTTCAATGCATTTATGTCCATAATTCAAATTTGAACTACATGCACATGCTCTAATGCATATAAATTGGCTCAAAATTCAAATTTGTTCCCTTGGTTGCATGCTTAGGTCCCCAGCAAGAAATGGGAATGCATGTGAAACACCCTGCCACGGTCATTCGGTCGTAAACATTGAGATACCGCGTTTTTAAATTCTAGTAAATCCAAAGCTCGTCTGAAATTCATGAAACTTGGCATGCCATCATGGAGCGGCATCAACGTGTCGTGGTAATTTTTTTTGTCCCATTTGGGGCAGGTTTAGGGATATGCTTCTCACAAACGAGAGCTTCTCACAACAAGCCTGATGGTTTCGGTAGGGAACGTCCCACCTTTGGGGATGCAACGATATCCATTGCCTCTTATTGTTTTCAAAAAAATTTCTTCTGTCAACATTGAACAATAGGAGTGTTGTGTCAATTTTTGGGATTTTTCGTGGTTCGTTTGGACATTTTATGCATTAATTGAGTTTTCAATGCATTTATGTGCATAATTCAAATTTGAACTACATGCACACGCTCTAATGCATATAAATTGGTTGAAAATTCAAATTTGTGCCCTTGGTTGCATTGTTAGGTCCCATTCAAGAAATGGGAAATTAATGTCAAACACCCTGCCATGGTCACTCAGCCGCAAACATTGAGATACTTGGTTTTTAATGTCTAGTAAAACCAGAGCTCGTCTGAAATTCATGAAAATTGGCATGCTATCATGGAGCGGCATCAACATGCCGTGGTAATTTTTTTGTCCCATTTGGGGTAGGGTTGGGGATATGCTTCTCAGAAACTAGAGCTTCTCACAACAAGCCTGATGGTTTCGGTAGGGAGCGTCCCACCTTTGGGGACACAACGATATCCAGTGCCTCTTATTGCTTTGAAATTTTTTCTCATGTCAACATAGAACTACATGAGTGTTGTGTCAATTTTTGGGATTTTTTGAGGATTGTTTGGAAATTTTTATGCATTAATTGAGTTTTCAATGCATGTATGTGCATAATTCAAATTTGAATTACATGCACATGCTCTAATGCATATAAATTGGTTGAAAATTCAAATTTGTGCCCTTGGTTGCAGGCTTAGGTCCCATGCAAGAAATGGGAAATGAATGTCAAACAACCTGCCACGGTCACTCGGCCGCAAACATTGAGATACCTGGTTTTTTAATTCTAGTAAATCCAAAGCTCGTCTAAAATTCGTGAAACTTGGCATGCTATCATGGAGAGGCATCAACATGCTGTGGTAATTTTTTTTGTACCATTTGGGGCATGTTTCGGGATATGCTTCTCACAAACCAGAGCTTCTCACAACAAGCCTGATGGTTTCGGTGGGGAACGTCCCACCTTTGCAGACGGAGCGATATCCATTGCCTCTTATTTCTTTCAAAAAAATTCTCGTGTCAACATAGAACAACAAGAGTGTTGTTTCAATTTTTGGGATTTTTCGTGGTTCGTTTGGACATTCTTATGAATTAATTGATTTTTCAATGCATTTATGTGCATAATTCAAATTTCAACTACATGCACATGCTCTAGTGCATTTAAATTGGTTGAAAATTCAAATTTGTGCCCTTGGTTGTAGGCTTAGGTCCCATGCAAGAGATGGGAAATGAATGTCAAACACCCTACCACGGTCACTCGACCGCAAACATTGAGATACCTGGTTTTTAAATTCTACTAAATCCAGAGCTCGTCTGAAATTCATGAAACTTGGCATGGTATCATGGACAGGCATCAACATGCCATGGTAATTGTTTCCCAATTGGGACGGGTTTGGGGATATGCTTCTCACAAACCAGAGCTTCTCACAACAAGCTTGATGGTTTCGGTGGGGAACGTCCCACCTTTGGGGACTAAACGATATCCATTGCCTCTTATTGTTTTCAAAAATTTTCTTGTGTCAACATAGGACAACAGGAGTGTTGTGTTAATTTTTGGGATTTTTCAGGGTTCATTTGGACATTTTTATGCATTAATTGAGTTTCCAATGCATTTATGTGCATCATTCAAATTTGAACTACATGCATATGCTCTAATGCATATAAATTGGTTGAAAATTCAAAATTGATCCCTTGGTTGCAGGCTTAGGTCCCATTCAAGAAATGGGAAATTAATGTCAAACAACCAGCCACGGTCAGTCGGCCGCAAACATTGAGATACCTGGTTTTTAATGTCTAGTAAATCCAAAGCTCGTCTAAAATTCATGAAAATTGGCATGCTATCATGGAGCGGCATCAACATGCCGTGGTAAATTTTTTGTCCCATTTGGGGAAGGCTTGGGGATATACTTCTCACAAACCGAAGCTTCCCACAAGAAGCTTGATGGTTTCAGTAGGGAATGTCCCACCTTTGGGGACAAAACGATATCCATTGCCTCTAATTGCTTTCAAAAAATTTCTACTGTCAACATAGAACAACATGAGTGTTGTGTCAATTTTTGGGATTTTTCATGGTTTGTTTGGACATTTTTATGCATTAATTGAGTTTTCAATGCATTTATGTCCATAATTCAAATTTGAACTACATGCACATGCTCTAATGCATATAAATTGGTTGAAAATTCAAATTTGTTCCCTTGGTTGCATGCTTAGGTCCCCAGCAAGAAATGGGAATGCATGTGAAACACCCTGCCACGGTCATTCGTTCGTAAACATTGAGATACCTTGTTATTAAATTGTAGTAAATCCAAAGCTCATCTAAAATTCATGAAACTTGGCATGCCATCATGGAGCGGCATCAACGTGCCGTGGTAATTTTTTGTCCCATTTGGGGCAGGTTTAGGGATATGCTTCTCACAAACGAGAGCTTCTCACAACAAGCCTGATGGTTTCGGTAGGGAACGTCCCACCTTTGGGGACGCAACGATATCCATTGCCTCTTATTGTTTTCAAAAAAATTCTTCTGTCAACATAGAACAATAGGAGTGTTGTGTCAATTTTTGGGATTTTTCGAGGTTCATTTGGACATTTTTATGCATTAATTGAGTTTTCAATGCATTTATGTGCATAATTCAAATTTGAACTACATGCACATGCTCTAATGCATATAAATTGGTTGAAAATTCAAATTTGTACCCTTGGTTGCATTCTTAGGTCCCATTCAAGAAATGAGAAATTAATGTCAAACACCCTGCCACGGTCACTTGGCCGCAAACATTGAGATACTTGGTTTTGAATGTCTAGTAAAACTAGAGCTCGTTTGAAATTCATGAAAATTGGCATGCTTTCATGGAGCGGCATCAACATGCCGTGGTAAATTTTTTGTCCCATTTGGGGCAGGTTTGGGGATATACTTCTCACAAACCAAAGCTTCTCACAACAAGCCTGGTGGTTTCGGTAGGGAACGTCCCACCTTTGGGGACAAAACGATATCCATTGCCTCTTATTGCTTTCAAAAAATTTCTCGTGTCAACATAGAACAAAACGAGTGTTGCGTCAATTTTTGGGGATTTTCGTGGTTCGTTTGGACATTTTTATGCATTAATTGAGTTTTCAATGCATTTATGTGCATAATTGAAATTTGAACTACATGTACATGCTCTAATGCATAAAAATTGGCTGAAAATTCAAATTTGTTCCCGTGCTTGCATGCTTAGGTCCCCAGCAAGAAATGGGAATGCATGTGAAACACCCTGCCACGGTCATTCGGTCGTAAACATTGAGATACCGCATTTTTAAATTCTAGTAAATCCAAAGCTCGTCTGAAATTCATGAAACTTGGCATGCCATCATGGAGCGGCATCAATGTGCCGTGGTAATTTTTTTGTCCCATTTGGGGCAGGTTTAGGGATATGCTTCTCACAAACGAGAGCTTCTCACAACAAGCCTGATGGTTTCGGTAGGGAACGTCCCACCTTTGGGGATGCAACGATATCCATTGCCTCTTATTGTTTTCCGAAATTTTCTTCTGTCAACATAGATCAATAGGATTGTTGTGTCAATTTTCGGGATTTGGTGGTTCGTTTGGACATTTTATGCATTAATTGAGTTCTCAATGCATTTATGTGCATAATTCAAATTTGAACTACATGCACATGCTCTAATGCATATAAATTGGTTGAAAATTCAAATTTGTGCCCTTGGTTGCATTCTTAGGTCCCATTCAAGAAATGGGAAATTAATGTCAAACACCCTGCCATGGTCACTCAGCCGCAAACATTGAGATACTTGGTTTTTAATGTCTAGTAAAACCAGAGCTCGTCTGAAATTCATGAAAATTGGCATGCTATCATGGAGCGGCATCAACATGCCGTTGTAAATTTTTTGTCCCATTTGGGGCAGGTTTGGGGATATACTTCTCACAAACCAAAGCTTCTCACAACAAGCCTGATGGTTTCGGTAGGGAACGTCCCACCTTTGGGGACGAAACGATATCCATTGCCTCTTATTGCTTTCAAAAAATTTCTCGTGTCAACATAGAACGACATGAGTGTTGTGTCAATTTTTGGGATTTTTTGTGGTTCGTTTGGACATTTTTATGCATTGATTGATTTTTCAATGCATTTATGTGCATAATTCAAATTTAAACTACATGCACATGCTTAATGCATATAAATTGGTTGAAAATTCAAATTTGTGCACTTGGTTGCATGCTTAGGTCCCATGCAAGAAATGGGAATGCATGTCAAACACCCTGCCACGGTGACTCGGACGCAAACATTGAGATACCGCGTTTTTAAATTCTAGTAAATCCAAAGCTCATCTGAAATTCATGAAACTTGGCATGCCATCATGCAGCGGCGTCAACATGCCGTGGTAATTTTTTGTCTCATTTGGGGTAGGTTTGGGGATATGCTTCTCACAAACTAGAGCTTCTCACAACAAGCCTGATGGTTTCGGTAGGGAGCGTCCCACCTTTGGGGACACAACGATATCCATTGCCTCTTATTGCTTTGAAATTTTTCTCATGTCAACATAGAACTACATGAGTGTTGTGTCTATTTTTGGGATTTTTTGAGGATCGTTTGGAAATTTTTATGCATTAATTGAGTTTTCAATGCATTTATGTGCATAATTCAAATTTGAGTTACATGCACATGCTCTAATGCATATAAATTGGTTGAAAATTCAAATTTGTGCCCTTGGTTGCAGGCTTAGGTCCCATGCAAGAAATGGGAAATGAATGTCAAACAACCTGCCACGATCACTCGGCCGCAAACATTGAGATACCTGGTTTTTAAATTCTAGTAAATCCAAAGCTCGTCTAAAATTCATGAAACTTGGCATGCTATCATGGAGAGGCATCAACATGCCGTGGTATTTTTTTGTCCCATTTGGGGCAGGTTTCGGGATATGCTTCTCACAAACCAGAGCTTCTCACAACAAGCCTGATGGTTTCGGTGGGGAACGTCCCACCTTTGCAGACGAAGCGATATCCATTGCCTCTTATTTCTTTCAAAAAAATTCTCGTGTCAACATAGAACAACAAGAGTGTTGTTTCAATTTTTGGGATTTTTCGTGGTTCGTTTGGACATTCTTATGAATTAATTGATTTTTCAATGCATTTATGTGCATAATTCAATTTTCAACTACATGCACATGCTCTAGTGCATATAAATTGGTTGAAAATTCAAATTTTTGCCCTTGGTTGTAGGCTTAGGTCCCATGCAAGAAATGAGAAATGAATGTCAAACACCCTACCACGGTCACTCGACCGCAAAAACTGAGATACCTAGTTTTTAAATTCTACTAAATCCAGAGCTCGTCTGAAATTCATGAAACTTGGCATGGTATCATGGACAGGCATCAACATGCCATGGTAATTTTTTCCCAATTGGGGCAGGTTTGGGGATATGCTTCTCACAAACCAGAGCTTCTCACAACAAGGTTGATGGTTTCGGTGGGGAACGTCCCACCTTTGGGGACTAAACGATATCCATTGCCTCTTATTGTTTTCAAAAATTTCTTGGGTCAACATAGGACAACAGGAGTGTTGTGTTAATTTTTGGGGTTTTTCAGGGTTCATTTGGACATTTTTATGCATTAATTGAGTTTTCAATGCATTTATGTGCATCATTCAAATTTGAACTACATGCATATGCTCTAATGCATATAAATTGGTTGAAAATTCAAAATTGATCCCTTGGTTGCATGCTTAGGTCCCATTCAAGAAATGGGAAATTAATGTCAAACAACCTGCCATGGTCAGTCGGCCGCAAACATTGAGATACCTGGTTTTTAATGTCTAGTAAATCCAAAGCTCGTCTAAAATTCATGAAAATTGGCATGCTATCATGGAGCGGCATCAACATGCCGTGGTAAATTTTTTGTCCCATTTGGGGAAGGCTTGGGGATATACTTCTCACAAACCGAAGCTTCCCACAAGAAGCTTGATGGTTTCAGTAGGGGATGTCCCACCTTTGGGGACAAAACGATATCCATTGCCTCTTATTGCTTTCAAAAAATTTCTACCGTCAACATAGAACAACATGAGTGTTGTGTCAATTTTTGGGATTTTTCACGGTTTGTTTGGACATTTTTATGCATTAATTGAGTTTTCAATGCATTTATGTACATAATTCAAATTTGAACTACATGCACATGCTCTAATGCATATAAATTGGTTGAAAATTCAAATTTATTCCCTTGGTTGCATGCTTAGGTCCCCAGCAAGAAATGGGAATGCATGTGAAACACCCTGCCCGGTCATTCATTCGTAAACATTGAGATACCTTGTTATTAAATTCTAGTAAATCCAAAGTTCGTCTAAAATTCATGAAACTTGGCATGCCATCATGGAGCGGCATCAACCTGTCGTGGTAAATTTTTTGTCCCATTTGGGGCAGGTTTAGGGATATGCTTCTCACAAACGAGAGCTTCTCACAACAAGCCTGATGGTTTCGGTAGGGAACGTCCCACCTTTGGGGACGCAACGATATCCATTGCCTCTTATTGTTTTCAAAAAAATTCTTCTGTCAACATAGAACAATAGGAGTGTTGTGTCAATTTTTGGGATTTTTCGTGGTTCGTTTGGACATTTTTATGCATTAATTGAGTTTTCAATGCATTTATGTGCATAATTGAAATTTGAACTACATGCACATGCTCTAATGCATATAAATTGGTTGAAAATTCAAATTTGTACCCTTGGTTGCATTCTTAGGTCCCATTCAAGAAATAAGAAATTAATGTCAAACACCCTGCCACGGTCACTCGGCCGCAAACATTGAGATACTTGGTTTTTAATGTCTAGTAAAACCAGAGCTCGTCTGAAATTCATGAAAATTGGCATGCTATCATGGAGCGGCATCAACATGTCGTGGTAAATTTTTTGTCCCATTTGGGGCAGGTTTGGGGATGTACTTCTCACAAACCAAAGCTTCTCACAACAAGGCTGGTTGTTTCGGTAGGGAACATCCCACCATTGGGGACGAAATGATATCCATAGCCTCTTATTGCTTTCAAAAATTTCTCGTGTCAACATAGAACAACACGAGTGTTGTGTCAATTTTTGGGATTTTTCGTGGTTCGTTTGGATATTTTTATGCATTAATTGAGTTTTCAATGCATTTATGTCCATAATTCAAATTTGAACTACATGCACATGCTCTAATGCATATAAATTGGTTGAAAATTCAAATTTGTTCCCTTGGTTGCATGCTTAGGTCCCCAGCAAGAAATGGGAATGCATGTGAAACACCCTGCCACGGTCATTCGGTCGTAAACATTGAGATACCGCGTTTTTAAATTCTAGTAAATCCAAAGCTCGTCTGAAATTCATGAAACTTGGCATGCCATCATTGAGCCGCATCAACGTGCCGTGGTAATTTTTTGTCGCATTTGGGGCAGGTTTAGGGATATGCTTCTCACAAACGAGAGCTTCTCACAACAAGCCTGATGGTTTCGGTAGGGAACGTCCCACCTTTGGGGACGAAACGATATCCATTGCCTCTTATTGCTTTCAAAAAATTTCTCGTGTCAACATAGAACGACATGAGTGTTGTGTCAATTTTTGGGATTTTTTGTGGTTCGTTTGGACATTTTTATGCATTGATTGATTTTTCAATGCATTTATGTGCATAATTCAAATTTAAACTACATGCACATGCTTAATGCATATAAATTGGTTGAAAATTCAAATTTGTGCCCTTGGTTGCATGCTTAGGTCCCATGCAAGAAATGGGAATGCATGTCAAACACCCTGCCACGGTGACTCGGACGCAAACATTGAGATACCGCGTTTTTAAATTCTAGTAAATCCAAAGCTCATCTGAAATTCATGAAACTTGGCATGCCATCATGCAGCGGCGTCAACATGCCGTGGTAATTTTTTGTCTCATTTGGGGTAGGTTTGGGGATATGCTTCTCACAAACTAGAGCTTCTCACAACAAGCCTGATGGTTTCGGTAGGGAGCGTCCCACCTTTGGGGACACAACGATATCCATTGCCTCTTATTGCTTTGAAATTTTTCTCATGTCAACATAGAACTACATGAGTGTTGTGTCTATTTTTGGGATTTTTTGAGGATCGTTTGGAAATTTTTATGCATTAATTGAGTTTTCAATGCATTTATGTGCATAATTCAAATTTGAGTTACATGCACATGCTCTAATGCATATAAATTGGTTGAAAATTCAAATTTGTGCCCTTGGTTGCAGGCTTAGGTCCCATGCAAGAAATGGGAAATGAATGTCAAACAACCTGCCACGATCACTCGGCCGCAAACATTGAGATACCTGGTTTTTAAATTCTAGTAAATCCAAAGCTCGTCTAAAATTCATGAAACTTGGCATGCTATCATGGAGAGGCATCAACATGCCGTGGTATTTTTTTGTCCCATTTGGGGCAGGTTTCGGGATATGCTTCTCACAAACCAGAGCTTCTCACAACAAGCCTGATGGTTTCGGTGGGGAACGTCCCACCTTTGCAGACGAAGCGATATCCATTGCCTCTTATTTCTTTCAAAAAAATTCTCGTGTCAACATAGAACAACAAGAGTGTTGTTTCAATTTTTGGGATTTTTCGTGGTTCGTTTGGACATTCTTATGAATTAATTGATTTTTCAATGCATTTATGTGCATAATTCAATTTTCAACTACATGCACATGCTCTAGTGCATATAAATTGGTTGAAAATTCAAATTTTTGCCCTTGGTTGTAGGCTTAGGTCCCATGCAAGAAATGAGAAATGAATGTCAAACACCCTACCACGGTCACTCGACCGCAAAAACTGAGATACCTAGTTTTTAAATTCTACTAAATCCAGAGCTCGTCTGAAATTCATGAAACTTGGCATGGTATCATGGACAGGCATCAACATGCCATGGTAATTTTTTCCCAATTGGGGCAGGTTTGGGGATATGCTTCTCACAAACCAGAGCTTCTCACAACAAGGTTGATGGTTTCGGTGGGGAACGTCCCACCTTTGGGGACTAAACGATATCCATTGCCTCTTATTGTTTTCAAAAATTTCTTGGGTCAACATAGGACAACAGGAGTGTTGTGTTAACTTTTGGGGTTTTTCAGGGTTCATTTGGACATTTTTATGCATTAATTGAGTTTTCAATGCATTTATGTGCATCATTCAAATTTGAACTACATGCATATGCTCTAATGCATATAAATTGGTTGAAAATTCAAAATTGATCCCTTGGTTGCATGCTTAGGTCCCATTCAAGAAATGGGAAATTAATGTCAAACAACCTGCCATGGTCAGTCGGCCGCAAACATTGAGATACCTGGTTTTTAATGTCTCGTAAATCCAAAGCTCGTCTAAAATTCATGAAAATTGGCATGCTATCATGGAGCGGCATCAACATGCCGTGGTAAATTTTTTGTCCCATTTGGGGAAGGCTTGGGGATATACTTCTCACAAACCGAAGCTTCCCACAAGAAGCTTGATGGTTTCAGTAGGGGATGTCCCACCTTTGGGGACAAAACGATATCCATTGCCTCTTATTGCTTTCAAAAAATTTCTACCGTCAACATAGAACAACATGAGTGTTGTGTCAATTTTGGGATTTTTCACGGTTTGTTTGGACATTTTTATGCATTAATTGAGTTTTCAATGCATTTATGTACATAATTCAAATTTGAACTACATGCACATGCTCTAATGCATATAAATTGGTTGAAAATTCAAATTTATTCCCTTGGTTGCATGCTTAGGTCCCCAGCAAGAAATGGGAATGCATGTGAAACACCCTGCCCGGTCATTCATTCGTAAACATTGAGATACCTTGTTATTAAATTCTAGTAAATCCAAAGTTCGTCTAAAATTCATGAAACTTGGCATGCCATCATGGAGCGGCATCAACCTGTCGTGGTAAATTTTTTGTCCCATTTGGGGCAGGTTTAGGGATATGCTTCTCACAAACGAGAGCTTCTCACAACAAGCCTGATGGTTTCGGTAGGGAACGTCCCACCTTTGGGGACGCAACGATATCCATTGCCTCTTATTGTTTTCAAAAAAATTCTTCTGTCAACATAGAACAATAGGAGTGTCGTGTCAATTTTTGGGATTCTTCGTGGTTCGTTTGGACATTTTTATGCATTAATTGAGTTTTCAATGCATTTATGTGCATAATTGAAATTTGAACTACATGCACATGCTCTAATGCATATAAATTGGTTGAAAATTCAAATTTGTACCCTTGGTTGCATTCTTAGGTCCCATTCAAGAAATAAGAAATTAATGTCAAACACCCTGCCACGGTCACTCGGCCGCAAACATTGAGATACTTGGTTTTTAATGTCTAGTAAAACCAGAGCTCGTCTGAAATTCATGAAAATTGGCATGCTATCATGGAGCGGCATCAACATGTCGTGGTAAATTTTTTGTCCCATTTGGGGCAGGTTTGGGGATGTACTTCTCACAAACCAAAGCTTCTCACAACAAGGCTGGTTGTTTCGGTAGGGAACATCCCACCATTGGGGACGAAATGATATCCATTGCCTCTTATTGCTTTCAAAAAATTTCTCGTGTCAACATAGAACAACACGAGTGTTGTGTCAATTTTTGGGATTTTTCGTGGTTCGTTTGGATATTTTTATGCATTAATTGAGTTTTCAATGCATTTATGTCCATAATTCAAATTTGAACTACATGCACATGCTCTAATGCATATAAATTGGTTGAAAATTCAAATTTGTTCCCTTGGTTGCATGCTTAGGTCCCCAGCAAGAAATGGGAATGCATGTGAAACACCCTGCCACGGTCATTCGGTCGTAAACATTGAGATACCGCGTTTTTAAATTCTAGTAAATCCAAAGCTCGTCTGAAATTCATGAAACTTGGCATGCCATCATTGAGCGGCATCAACGTGCCGTGGTAATTTTTTGTCCCATTTGGGGCAGGTTTAGGGATATGCTTCTCACAAACGAGAGCTTCTCACAACAAGCCTGATGGTTTCGGTAGGGAACGTCCCAACTTTGGGGATGCTACGATATCCATTGCCTCTTATTGTTTTCAAAAATTTTCTTCTGTCAACATAGAACAATAGGAGTGTTGTGTCAATTTTTGGGATTTTTCATGGTTCGTTTGGACATTTTATGCATTAATTGAGTTTTCAATGCATTTATGTGAATAATTCAAATTTGAACTACATGCACATGCTCTAATGCATATAAATTGGTTGAAAATTCAAATTTGTGCCCTTGGTTGCATTCTTAGGTCCCATTCAAGAAATGGGAAATTAATGTCAAACACCGTTCCACGGTCACTCAGCCGCAAACAGTGAGATACTTGGTTTTTAATGTCTAGTAAAACCAGAGCTCGTCTGAAATTCATGAAAATTGGCATGCTATCATGGAGCTGCATCAACATGCCGTGGTAAATTTTTTGTCCCATTTGGGGCAGGTTTGGGGATATACTTCTCACAAACCAAAGCTTCTCACAACAAGCCTGATGGTTTCGGTAGGGAATGTCCCACCTTTAGGGACGAAACGATATCCATTGCCTCTTATTGCTTTCAAAAAATTTCTCGTGTCAACATAGAACAACATGAGTGTTGTGTCATTTTTTGGGATTTTTTGTGGTTCGTTTGGACATTTTTATGCATTAATTGATTTTTCAATGTATTTATGTGCAAAATTCAAATTTAAACTACATGCACATGCTCTAATGCATATAAATTGGTTGAAACTTCAAATTTGTGCCCTTGGTTGCATGCTTAGGTCCCATGCAAGAAATGGGAATGCATGTCAAACACCCTGCCACGGTGACTCGGACGCAAACATTGAGATACCGCGTTTTTAAATTCTAGTAAATCCAAAGCTCGTCTGAAATTCATGAAACTTGGCAGGCCATCATGCAGTGGCATCAACATGCCGTGGTATTTTTTTTGTCCCATTTGGGATAGGTGTGTGGATATGCTTCTCACAAACTAGAGCTTCTCACAACAAGCCTGATGGTTTCGGTAGGGAGCGTCCCACCTTTGGGGACACAACGATATCCATTGCCTCTTATTGCTTTGAATTTTTTTCTCATGTCAACATAGAACTACATGAGTGTTGTGTCAATTTTTGGGATTTTTTGAGGATCGTTTGGAAATTTTTATGCATTAATTGAGTTTTCAATGCATTTATGTGCATAATTCAAATTTGAATTACATGCACATGCTCTAATGCATATAAATTTGTTGAAATAACAAATCTGTGTCCTAGGGTGCATGCTTAGGTCCCATGCAAGAAATGGGAATGAATTTCCAACACAAGGGCACCGTTGATTGCCATCAAAACGTTGAGATACTTTGTTTTTAAATTCTAGTAAATCCAAAACTCGTCTGAAATTCATGAAACTTGACATGCTATCATGGAATGGCGCCCGACATGCTGTGGTATTTTTCCTCTCCATTCTGAGAGAAGGCGCACTCGAATAACAACCAACAAAGGTGTTTTGAAAAAAATAGCCGCCACTTTAATATCTCACATGCTTGTGTAATTCAAAACGTGTGCGTTCTGTTAACCATTCACATGAAACCACGTGTCTTTGTTTTAATGGCTATAGGAGGTGCCATGCGGACAGCTGCTTGACCTTGACTGAATGGGAGGCGTGCGAGCGGAGTCCGGTGCGCAGGCTGACCGAGAGGCGTGCAAGTTGTCCTCCAATGTGTAGGCTCACTGGGAAGCATGCGAGCTGTACGCTGCACAGGCTCACTGGGAAGCGAGCCCTTTGACTTCCTCTCCATTAATGGTGCCTGAGCCGCTGTTAAATACGGGCGTCCTTACTGTTCGCCTCCCATTCCCCTCCCTCCCGCAGTCCTCCACCAATGCAATGGCGCAGAATGATCATCTGCCACTAGTCTTAAAGTTTGGTGAAGTTGACTCTGAGCAGGAGGAGATAGAAAAAATGAGGAATGGGGCCTCATGGACATGGCCCAGAACGAGCTGGCCGTGGCGTTTGCTGCCCCTGCTCCCGTCCCAGCTCCCATACCCGCGCCCGCGCTAGCGACCATCCCCGTAGCATTGACGGGCTGGTCGCCGAGCACTATCGCAGAGCTGGAAGCCATGGGCGTCCGCGAGGTCTCCACGGACCCGAGCAAGCTCGTGTACATGCCAACGCCAACGCCCGTGCACGTGCCCATGCGCGCCCCTCCACACACCGTAGCACCGACCCCTGTGTGTTTGGCTACACCCGCCGCGCCCGTGCCCCTGCCCGTGCGCGCCCCTCCACCCACTGCGGCGTCGGTCCCCATGCGTTTGGCTGCACCTGCCGCGCCCGTGCCCGTGAGCGCGCCCCCCTCGGTAGCATGGGACGCTGCCGTCGAGCGCTACCTCTCAGCGGTGCCAGTTGCCATCCTCCCGTGTCCCGCCCGTCGATCGTGCGATGACATGGTGTTTGATTTACAAGTAAAGAACATTTTGTGCGGCCTTGAAGACTTCAACAAGGGCGTCCCGGAGACGACAACAATGGTGCGACACGCCGCCTCCGTCACCGACACCACTGGAAATACTTTTTTGGTGGTTTAATATTGTATCTCGAATTCTCGATCATATGAATATAAATTCGCAGTGTGACTGAATGAAAGATATGGTTTGAACGAACTTGCAATTTTCTCTCTTAATGTACAAACTTATCAAACGTTTTTCTATTGAAAAAAACGCCAATGGTATTTTGAAATATAAAACACTCATTGCAAACGTTTTAGTTAGAACACCCGTATGCAAACCGACAGCTTCCCAGGAAGCCAAGGGAAAATGTGTCGAGTAGGATTTCTGCAGCTCTTGATCGCAAACATTTTAGATAGAACACCCGTATGCAAAGAGAGAGCTATGGTCTTCCCTCGCAGTGCAGGATTTGTGCATCCCTTTAATGGAAATGGTTGTTTTGCATGACCCGTGTGCAACCACGTAGAAACAATTGGGTAAGATTTGCATCTGTCATTTTGGGTATGTTGCTATTTCTCAAACTGGAAAGATTGACATTTATTTATCTAGTAACATTGCCATTTGTCAACCTTGTAACACTACGATTTGTGAAAATATGCAGCTAAAAATCACTAGCACTATCTAAATTTTTCAACTAAAATCACTAGCACTGTTCATATGGACACCACTAGCAGGCGTGAGTTGATGGACGCATATGCAAATGTACCATTGATTACATACAACAAGTCATTAACCCACAATGACAATGAAGATACATGTTGGATTATAGATCATTGATGACCCACAAGTATAGGGGATCTATCGTAGTCCTTTCGATAAGTAAGAGTGTCGAACCCAACGAGGAGCAGAAGGAAATGATAAGCGGTTTCCAGCAAGGTATTCTCTTCAAGTACTGAAGTAAGTGGTAATAGATAGTTCTGTGATAGGATAATTTGTAACGAGCAACAAGTAAAAAAAGTAAAATAAAGTGCAGCAAGGTAGCACAATCCTTTTGTAGCAAAGGACAATCCTGGACAAACTCTTATATAGAGAAAAGCGCTCCCGAGGACACATGGGAATATCGTCAAGCTAGTTTTCATCACGTTCATATGATTCGTGTTCGGTACTTTGATAATTTGGTATGTGGGTGGACCGGTGCTTGGGTGCTGTCCTTACTTGGACAAGCACCCCACTTATGATTAACCTCTATTGCAAGCATCCGCAACTACAACAAAAGTATTAAGGTAAACCTAACCATAGCATGAAACATATGGATCCAAATCAGCCCCTTACAAAGCAACGAATAAACTAGGGTTTAAGCTTATGTCACTCTAGCAACCCATCATCTACTTATTACTTCCCAATGCCTTCCTCTAGGTCCAAAAATGGTGAAGTGTCATGTAGTCGATGTTCACATGACACCACTAGAGGGATGACATACATCTCATCAAAATATCGAACGAATACCAAATTCACATGACTACTAATAGCAAGACTTCTCTCATGTCCTCAGGAACAAGCGTAACTACTCACAAAGCATAAACATGTTCATAAGCAGAGGGGTATTAATATGCATATAGCATCTAAACATATGATCTTCCACCAATTAAACCAACTAGCATCAACTACAAGGAGTAATTAACACTACTAGCACCAATCCTGAACTTGGAGACAAGAATTGGATACAAGAGATGAACTAGGGTTTTGAGAGGAGATGGTGCTTATGAAGATGTTGATGGAGATTGCCCTCTCCCAATGAGAGGAGCGTTGGTGATGACGATGGCGATGATTTCCCCCTCCGGGAGGGAAGTTTCCCCGGCAGAACAGCTCCGCCAGAGCCCTAGATTGGTTCCACCAAGGTTCCGCCTCGTGGCGGCGGAATTTCGTCCGAGAAGATGGCTACTTACTTTTTTCCCATCGAAAGACTTCATATAGCAGAATATGGCCACCGGAGAGCCACCAGGGAGCCCACGAGGTAGGGGGCGCGCCCAGGGGGTAGGGCGCGCCCCCCACCCTCGTGGGCAGGGTGTGGCCCCCCTAGTGAACTTCTTCCGCTGAGTATTTTTTATATATTCTGAAAACGTCTTCCGTGAAGTTTCAGGACTTTTGGAGCTGTGTAGAATAGGTCTCTAGTATTTGCTCCTTTTCCAGCCCAGAATCCCAGCTGTCGGCATTCTCCCTCTTTATGCAAACCTTGTAGAATAAGAGAGAATAGGCATAAGTATTGTGACATAATGTGTAATAACAACCCATAATGCAATAAATATCGATATAAAAGCATGATGCAAAATGGATGTATCAACTCCCCCAAGCTTAGACCTCGCTTGTCCTCAAGCGAAAGCCAAAATCGAAAAATATGTCCACATGTTTAGAGATAAAGGTGTCGATAAAATAAAATACGGACATGAGGGCATCATGATCATTCTTAGAACAAAAACTTATATAATTCTTGTAATATAATCTCTTATGCTAGAGTAATAATTCAATCACAACTTCAAGTATGAATCGTAAACTTCATTGAAAACTAACAACCTATAATCTCAGTCATTGGATCAATTGAAATTTATTATAACATAGGAAAGAGTCAACATATAAGAGCTTTTTAGAAAGTCCACATACTCAACTATTATATAGTCTTTCACAATTGCTAACACTCACGCAATACTTATGGGTATGGAGTTTTAATCTGACACAGAGAAAGATACGGGCTTATAGTTTTGCCTCCCAACGTTTTACCTCAAGGGTAATGTCAACAATAATAGTTCATGAAAACTCACATCCAAATAGCCATATATAGCAGGATCTTTCCAACATACTGTGCTTGCCAAAGGATGAAATGTAAAAAGGAAGGGTAAAGATCACCATGACTCTTATGCAAGGTAGGAGATAACAGTAAAAGATAGGCCCTTCGCAGAGGGAAGTAGAGGTTGTCATGCGCTTTTATGGTTGGATGCACAAAATCTTAATGCAAGAGAACGTCACTTTATATTTCCACTTGTGATATGGACCTTTATTATGCAGTCTGTCGCTTTTATTTCTTCCATATCACACGATCGTATAAAGCTTATTTTCTCCCACACTAATAAGTCATACATATTTAGAAAGCAATTTTTATTGCTTGCACCGATGACAACTTACTTGGAGGATCTTACTCAATCCATAGGTAGGTATAGTGGACTCTCATGATAAAACTGGTTTAAGGGTATTTGGAAGCACAAGTAGTATCTCTACTTGGTGCAATGAATTTGGCTAGCATGAGGGGGAAAGGCAATCTTAACCATGTTGGATGATCCATGATAATATAATTTATCTCAGATGTAAGAAAACATAACCCATTACATTGTATTCCATGTCCAACGTCAACTCTTTAGCATGTCATATTTTAATGAGTGCTCACAATCATAAAAGATGTCCAAGATAGTATATTTATATGTGAAGACCTCTCTTTCTTTATTACTTCCTATTAATTGCAACGATGACCAAAACTATGTTTGTCAACTCTCAACAACTCTTATTCATCATACCTTTTCTATGTGAGCTCATTACTCTCCATGAGATCCATATGATCTCTTTGTTTCTTTTTATCTATTTCTCTTTTCTTTTACTAGCACATATGCCCGTGCATTGCAACGGGAAAAAAAATGATGTTTTGTTCAAGCATAATGTCTCATAGCATCCTTCTATAAAATGAACATAAAAAAATACGATGCAATTTAGCGGTGTTATATTTTCTTTGCGGGGCATAATCTTCCATCGATTGCATTTAAGTAAAATTCTTCCTTTAGTTACCATGACGTCCTCACCCGTTTTAGTCGGGAATCAAATTATTCCTTTTCTAATTTAGTAGCCCAACACTTTAAAGCCTACAAATCTTTTTTAAATTATGTTATATTTTTTTACCTCAGGTCCTTTCTTTAATTAGCTCGCCGTAAACAGGAGGGCTGCCACTCATATATTTAGAACGAGTTGGGATTAGTAAATGCGAATGGTGTATAGGTCGTTGGTTGTTACATAAAACATCCAGATAGGAGTTCCTGTGATCAATTCCAACAATATTGATTTATTTTGACCTAATTATTATTCGCGGTCTCTATAAAAGCCCATAAAAGGCCCATCAACGTACAAGTACCTGGCCCAGATTGCTTAGCGTGCACTCAAACCAAATGAAAAGGACTAAACCAAACCAAGAATACCTATTCCCTTTAATAGTAGGTATAGATTCACTTAGGATCATGGCAAAAGAATTAAGCCCTCGACTCAACACTAATCTTTACTATATAGCTCACGGACTCGATTACATAGAGGAATCATAAAGGAAAACTCACAACTAGATTATACTAAGAACTTTTATTCTACTAGATCAAGATATTACCAAAAAGATCGAACTAAGAAGATTTGTAAAGATAAAAGTGATGGTGATATGATACCGGGGCACTCCCCCAATCAGTTTGCCAAGGGGAGTGCCCATACCCATGTGATTATGTCTCCTTTGTTGGTGAAGAAGGTGGAGTTGTTGATGATGGATAGTCGCACATCGAGCGTAGGAGGTCTTCTAACTTGCGGATAATGCCCTTGAGTGCGATGATATGCTCCTTCAACATAATATTTTCACGTGTGAGATACTTATTTTGTATACGAGCTAACTCAATCATCTTGAAAGCTTCGATCTTTGTTGGGGTAAGAAGATTGTGATCAAGTTGAAGGGTGTCTTCTATTGCCGGAACATGGTCCTCCATGGCCTTCTTGATCCCTTCATCCTTGTTGATCTCCATGGGTTCTTCTCTCTTCAGCTCTATCTTCATTAGCCAAGCATCGTTGCCCTCATGGTTGGATGAGGAGGGAGACGACATAGTGCCTTGCCTTGACAACCCTGACAGAAAACAGCTCGAAACAAAGACAGGAGATTTTTGCGTGATACGAGAGTCAAAACCTCCGGGAGATTATATAATGTACTTTTACCGACCAAAATATGTAACGTGTAAGAAAACTGAATCCGGAGAGCACACGAGGTGCCCATGAGGTAGGGGGCGCGTCCAGGGGGGGGGGGGTAGGGCGCACCCTCCACCCTCGTGGAGCCCTCGTGTCCTTCCCGGACTGCTTCTTATTTTTCTATTTTTCTAAATATTCCAAAACATAGAAATATTTCCTTAAAAATTGTTTTGGAGTCAGTTTACTTACCGTAGCACATACCTATTCCTTTTCGGAGTCTGAAATGTTCCGAAAAGTGTCCCTTATGTATTCCTCCGGGGTTACAGTTTCAATAACATTGGTTTCAACATTTATGGGATTACCTGAGATATAATGTTTGATTCTTTGACCGTTCACCACCTTCGGATTTGTGCCTTCGAAGTTGTTGATTTTTATGGCACTGGAACGATAAACCTCCTCGATAAAATAAGGACCTTCCCATTTAGTTGTATAGCAATACATAATCACCTACATTAAACTCACGCTTTTGTATCCTTTTATCATGCCATCTTTTAACTTTTTCTTTAAACAACTTGGCATTTTCGTAGGCTTGGGTTCCCCATTTATCGAGTGAGCTAATATCAAATAACCTCTTCTCACCGGCAAGTTTAAAATCATAATTGAGCTCTTCAATAGCCCAATATGCCTTGTGTTCTAGTTTGAGAGGTAAGTGACATGCTTTTCCATAACCATTTTATATGGATACATACTCATAGGATTTTTATATGCAGTTCTATAGGCCCATAATGCATCATCAAGTTTCTTGGACCAATTCTTTCTAGATCTATTAACAATATTTGGCAAAATTAATTTGAGTTCTCTATTACTCAATTCTACTTGACGACTAGACTGAGGGCGATAAGGAGAAGCAATTCTATGATCAACATCATATTTAGCAAGCATTTTACGAAAAGCACCATGAATAAAATGTGAACCACCATCAGTCATTAAATATCTAGGGACTCCAAATCTTGGAAAAATAACTTCTTTAAGCATTTTAATAGAAGTGTTGTGATCAGCACTAATAGTTGGAATAGCTTCTACCCACTTAGTAACGTAATCAACAGCAACTAAAATATGTGTATATCCATTAGAGGAAGGAAAAGGTCCCATATAGTCAAAGCCCCAAACATCAAATGGTTCAATAACGAGTGAATAGTTCATAGGCACTTCTTGATGTCTACTAATATTACCAATTCTTTGACATTCATCACAAGATAAGACAAACTTATGGGCATCCTTGAAGAGAGTAGGCCAATAAAAACCAGATTGCAATACCTTATGTGCAGTTCTATCTCCAGCATGGTGTCCTCTGTAAGCTTCGGAGTGACACTTGCGTAGGATATGTTCCTGTTCATGCTCAGGTACACAACGTCTAATAACACCATCTACTCCTTCTTTATAAAGATGTGGGTCATCCCAAAAGTAATGCCTGAAATCATAGAAGAACTTTTTATTTTGCTGGTATGTGAAACTAGGTGGTATAAACTTAGCAACAATGTAATTAGCATAATCAGCATACCATGGAGCAGTATGAGAAGCATTTATGACATTTAATTGCTCATCAGGAAAGCAATCATCAATAGGAAGTGGGTCATCAAGCACATTTTCTAACCCAGACAAGTTGTCTGCAACGGGGTTCTCATCTCCCTTTCTATCAACGATATGTAAGTGAAATTCTTGTAGCAAGAGAACCCATCTAATAAGTCTAGGCTTAGCATCTTTCTTTTCCATAAGATATTTAATAGCAGCATGATCAATGTGAATAGTTACTTTAGAATCAACAATATAAGGTGTGAACTTATCGCAAGCAAATACAACTGCTAAGAATTCTTTTTCAGTAGTAGCATAATTTCTTTGAGCATTGTCTAGGGTTTTACTAGCATATTGAATAACACTTAATTTCTTATCAACTCTTTGTCCTAGAACAGCACCTACAGCATAATCACTAGCATCACACATAATTTCAAAGGGTAAATTCCAATCACGTGGCTGAACAATAGGTGCAGAGATCAATGCTTTCTTAAGTATTTCAAATGCTTCCACACAATCATCATCAAAGACAAATGGTATATCTTTTTGTAATAAATTAGTCAGAGGCCGAGAAATTTTTGAGAAGTCCTTAATGAACCTCCTATAAAATCCGCCGTGACCAAGGAAACTTCTTATACCTTTGATGTCGTTGGGACATGGCATCTTCTCAATAGCATCAACATTGGCTTTATCAACCTCAATACCTTTTTCAGAAACTTTGTGCCCCAAGACAATGCCTTCATTAACCATAAAGTGGCACTTTTCCCAATTCAAGACAAGATTAGTTTCTTCACATCTCTGCAAAACTCGATCAAGGTTGCTCAAGCAATCATCAAAATAAGATCCATAGACGGAGAAATCGTCCATGAAAACCTCACAAATCTTTTCACAAGTCAGAGAATATAGCCATCATGCATCTTTGAAAGGTAGCAGGTGCATTACCCATAAACCAAAAGGCATACGTCTATAAGCAAAAGTACCAAAAGGGCAAGTAAAAGTAGTCTTTGATTGATCTTTGGCTGACATGGGTATTTGAGATAAACCAGAATAACCATCTAGGAAGCAAAAATGTGTATGTTTGGATAATCTTTCTAGCATTTGATCAATAAAAGGTAAGGGGTAATGATCGCTTTTAGTGGCCTTATTTAATTTGCGGAAATCAATTACCATCCTATAACCTGTAATAATTCTTTGAGGAATCAATTCATCTTTATCATTAGGAACAATAGTAATACCTCCCTTCTTAGGGACACAATGGACAGGACTTACCCACTGACTATCAGCAACGGAATAGATTATACCTGCCTCAAGGAGCTTTAGTATTTCTTTTCTTACCACTTATTTCATTTTAGGATTCAGCCGTCGTTGATGATCACGAACTGGTTTAGCATCTTCTTCCAAATTAATTTAATGTTGACATAGAGTGGGACTAATGCCCTTAAGATCATCAAGAGTATACCCAATAGCAGCACGGTGCTTCTTCAGAGTTTTAAATAATCTCTCTTACTCATGCTCTGAAAGGTTAGCACTAATAATAATAGGATATATCTTTTTATCATCAAGATAAGCATATTTAAGAGTATCAGGTAACGGTTTAAGCTCAAACACGGGATCGCCCTTGGGTGGAGGAGGATCCCCTAGTATTTCAACAGGCAAATTGTGTTTCAGAATAGGTTCCTGTTTAAAGAATACTTTATCTATTTCCCTTCTTTCATTCATAAACATGTCATTTTCATGGTCTAGCAAATATTGTTCTAAATGATCACTAGGAAGTACGACAATAGAAGCAAGACCAATAATTTCATCCTTACTAGGTAATTCTTCTTCACGGTGTTGCTACTAAACTTAGAGAAATTAAATTCATGTCATATCATCTAAACCGATAGTAACAACATCCCTTTTGCAATCTATGGTAGCATTAACAGTGTTCAGGAAGGGCTACCTAATATAATGGGACAAAAGCTATCTTGTGGGGAACCAAGAACAAGAAAATCAGCAGGATATTTAGTTTTCCCACACAAGACTTCAACATCTCTAACAATTCCCATTCGTGAAATAGTATCTCTATTGGCAAGTTTAATTGTGACATCAATATCTTCTATCTTAGTAGGTGCAATATCATGCATAATTTCTTTGTATAAGGAATAAGGTATTGCACTAGCACTAGCACCCATATCACATAAGCCATGATAACAATGATCTCCTATTTTAACAGAAATAACAGGCATGCGTACCACATGTCTGTTTTTATCTTTAGCACAACGTTTAGCAATTCTAGCAGTCTCATCAAGGAAATGAATAACATGCCCATCAATATTATCAGACAAGAGATCTTTAACAATAGCAATATTAGGTTCAACTTTAATTTGCTCATGAGGTGTATAAGTTTTAATATTTCTTTTACAAACCACAGTTGAAGCTTTAGCATGATCCTTTATCCTAACAGGAAAAGGTGGTTTCTCAACATAAGTAGGAACAATAGGGTCATTATAAGTGACAATATTTTCTTCAACTTTAATAGGTGCAACTACTTTTAGTTCTATGGGAGGATGATATTTAAACCACTTCTCCTTAGGGAGATCAACATAAGTAGCAAAAGATTCATAGAAAGAAGCTACTATCTCAGAGTCAAGTCCATATTTAGTGCTAAATTTACGGAAAACATCGGTATCCATAAAAGATTTAACACAATCAAACCTAGGTGTCATACCTAACTCCTTACCTTTGTCCAGGTGACAATCTTCAGAGTTGCGTTTAATTCTTTCTAATAAATCCCATTTGAATTCAATAGTCTTCATCATAAAAGAGCCATCACAAGAAGTATCAAGCATGGTGCGATTGCTATCAGAAAGTCGAGCATAAAAATTTTGAATAATCATTTCTCTTGAGAGCTCATGATTGCGGCATGAATATAACATTGATTTAAGCCTCCCCCAAGCTCGAGCGATGCTTTCTCTTTCGCGAGGCCAAAAATTATATATATAATTGCGATCACGATGAACAAGATGCATAGGATAAAACTTCTGATGAAATTCCAATTTCAATCGTTTGTAATTCCAAGACCCCATATCATCACATAGCCTATACTGTCGGTGTACTAGAATAGGGGTACCCTAGTACCCCGAACTTGTGCACGGGCAGTTGCAGCACCCCGCGGCAAGGCTTGCCGGGCGAATGCCAAGATCCTCCGTGGTTCCCTTGGAGCCATTCAAGAACAAGTATTTAAGCTCAGGAGACAAGGCCCCGGCAAGAGGAGCTTGCCGGGAAGGCCAACCAAGGCACTCCGAGGAACTTGCCGCGACGCGCCACGCGCTCCGGCAAGGCAACAAGGCCCCAGCAAGAGGAGCTTGCCGGGAAGACCAACCAAGGTACCTCGAGGCCCGTTGAGCGACAAGCTTCCGGACCCGACAAGATAACAACAGCGGCAAGGCACTTGCCGCAGCAGGTGGCCACTCTGTGCCCACGCTCCAGCGCATCCACCAACGTGTCGCTCTGGGGGCCTCTCCAGGCGCGCGTGGCAGGAGGTTGTGCAGCCAGCGGTGCGCAGTGGCATACGAAGCTGACAAGATCGCCGTCGTGGCGAACGGTGTCGCCCCTAACGGTCCTTTTCTGCACTGTTTGGGCGACTCAGACGGGCATTTAATGCCCTTGTCCCCTGCCGTCAGGGTTAGGTAGGGTGCACTGTACAAGTAACTGTACCAACCACCTCGCTTTTTACATTTGTACCCTTCTCTGCGTTGCCACCTGTCGGTGACCCCTTTAGCGTATAAAAGGAGGCCCATGCGCAACGTAGACAGGGTTCGGTTGGACTGATTCGCGAAGTTCGACTAGTTCGGGACCCAGAAAAACACTACGCTCTCTCTCTGGAGCAAGAACACAAGATAATCAAACAAGCAGCAGTAGGAGTGTTATCTCTCCTGAGAGCTCCAAAGCTGGGTAAACTGCTCGTGTGCTTCGCCTCGATCTGCTCTTCGTGTGATCTCCGCCCCCCGCCGAACCGAAAGGGGCCCGGTCCGCCGGCCCCATAGGTGTTCGTGGATCAGTTTCCCCGACATCTTTGGCGCACCAGGTAGGGGGCATCGAGATTGTGTGAACCTGATCCGGCGTTCACACGAGCTAGATCTTCATTCCCTTCATCAACATGCCACCGAAGAAGAAGACCTCGGCGGCAGCCGCTCCGTCCACGTCACTTCCGCCACCGTTGGAGCAAACGGGTGGTGGAATGGACGCCGGCGGAAGAATGGACGTCGGTGAGGGAGTTTATGATGCTGCCAGGTCCAAGGACAAGGCTGCACAAACCTCGGCGACTGTACATGTTCCGCGCCACTCTCAGGAGGCGCAAGACCAACAGCGTCATGGCACTCGCAGTGCCATACGCAAGATAGGCCAAGACCAAGCTGGTGGATCTCGGGGCGCTCAAGACCAGCATGCACGCCAGCGTGCTGACCCGAGCGGGGCATGGTCTCCTGGACGGGATACTGCTCCTTCTAACATCTTTAGAAGTCCGAGCATGTCCCGCTCCTCGCGCCGTCCGCCACTGCCCCCCACCACTCCAGCAGAAGCTTTGGCGTGAGCTCAATTGCTCCTAGATTACCCTCCGTCGTCGGACAAGATCGACGAATGGAGGGCCACCATTCAGAGTCTCATCGGCTATGCCAACGATGACACTCCACGGCGGCCGAGCGCGTCGCCGCCGCGGCAGGGTTGCCGGGCGCGAGCCGGTGGCAACGAAATGGGTGGAGGTGCAACTACCATGCAATCACCGCCCCGAAGGCCAAGATCGCCGACTCGCCGGATCCACCTCGATAGCGACTCCACCGCATCGTCGGATCCACGAGCTCGTCGTGATCAGCGCCAAGTTCTTCATGATCGACAACAAGAAGACGCTCGAACTCGCATCGAGCGCCAAAGAGAAGCGCGACGTCAATCCGACAAGCGCGCTGGGCCCTCTGTTGACATGCATGCACGAGGGGAACCAGGCGATCTGCCGTACGCGGTAGGTTGCCCTGCGTTCACTCGTGAGCTGCGGCAAGTCCAGTGGCCCAGCACGAAGAACTTCAAGCCAGACGTACCGGAGAAGTACGACGGCAAGACGCATCCGTCGGAGTTCCTCAGCATTTACACCATTGCGGTGCAGGCTACTGGGGGACGGGATGACAAGATCCTTGCCAACTACTTCCCGCTGGTGCTCAAGCCCAACGTCAGGTCCTGGCTCATGCACTTGCCGGACAACTCCATATCCTCTTGGGCTGATCTGTGCCATCAGTTTGTCGGCGCCTTCACAGGCGGACACAAGCCTCATGGCCAGGAGAGTGATCTTCATCTGCTCGCCCAGAAGGAAGGAGAGCCCCTGCGCAAGTACATTCAGAGATTCAGCAGTGTGCAGCACAACATCCCAGACGTCCACCCTGCCGCGGTGATCAGCGCGTTCCATCAGAACGTGCGAAACCGCAGGATGCGGGAGGAAATGGCGATGTGCAAGATCAGGGACGTCGGTGAGTTATATGCACTGGCCGACAAGTGTGCACGTGCTGAGGAAGGGAGGAGACTCCCCGGAGAGAATGTAGGAGCGGGAGGATTTGACAGTGAAGATGCTGCCCCGGCAAGGAAAAACCGGCGGCAGAACAACAGGAAGATGAAAGGCAAAGAGGTGCTAGTTGTTGAGCAGTCCGGCAACGGTGGTGGCGCCAAGGAAGCCAAAGCTGGTGACTCCGGCAAGGAGGTTGCCGCGGAGGTGGCGGTCGCCGACAAGCAGGACGGCACCAACAAGCAGTATTGCAAGATCCACCGCACCAAGGGCCATGATCTCCAGAACTGCAAAAAAGTCAAGCAGCTTGTTGAGCAACAGAAAGCTGAATACGAGCGGCGCGACAAGGAGAAGGCCCAGGAAGGTGCTGGGGGATCCGGCAAGAAACGTCCCGGTCGAGGAGGACGCCGCGGCAAGGCCAAGCAGCGACAAGGAGACAGACCTCCTCGCGGCCGCGACAAGGATGAAGATGATGACGACGATGAAGACATGGATGATGAGGAGACTGATGAGCAGGAGTTCCAAAAAGCCACAGAGGTCCTGTGCGTTGACGGTGGTGCTTCTCTGCATACCTCGCACCGCCAGCTCAAGCAGTGGGTGCGGGAAGTTAATGCAGCAGAACCACCCGTCGAGTCACGCAAGCCTCTGAAATGGTCCAGCATGCCTATCATCTTTGATATTGAGGACCACCCTGATCGCATAACTGCGGTCGGGTGCTTGCCGATGTTGGTTTCACCCACAATCCGCAACCTCAAGGTCACTAAGATGCTAGTTGTCGGCGGAGCCGGCTTGAACCTAATCTCCTCCACGGTGCTCCAGAAACTCCAGATCCCTGACAGCGAGCTCGAAGAGACCGGCACATTTCAAGGAATCAACCCGGGAAGAAGCAAGCCGAAGGGAAAGATCACGTTGCCGGTAACATTTGGCAGCGAGCTGAACTTCAGGACTGAGAGGGTCACATTTGATGTTGCTGACTTTCCATTACCTTACAATGGAATCCTTGGTCGTCCGGCACTCGCCAAGTTCATGGCAGCCTCTCACTATGCGTACAACGTCCTGAAAATGCCAGGCCCGATAACTGTCATCTCTGTCCCTGGCGACAAGAAGGATGCCCTTATCTGTGCCGACAAGATCTACCGGGAAGCAGCAGCCGCAGCAGTACACAAGACACTTGCCGCTGAAGCTCCCGGGGGGAAGAGGAAGACCAAATCCGGCAAGAGCTCTGATGCCCACTCCGGCAAGCGCACCTCTTCGGAGTGCTGCGCTACCATCGAGGACGCACCATCGAGCTCCACCGGCAAGTGTAAGAAGGCAATGACAGCTCCACCTGAGACCAAGAAGGTGTCCGCCAAGGAGGACGGCACTGGTGGTACCTTCACCATCAGTGCCACTCTTGACCCCAAATAGGAAAGCGCGCTCGTTGCTTTCCTGCGGGTGAATGTCGACGTGTTTGCGTGGCAACCGTCTGATATCCCCGGTGTTCCCAGGAAAGTAATTGAGCACCACCTTGCCGTCTGTCCTCATGCGCGGCCCGTCAAGCAGAAAGTCAGGAAACAAGCAGTGGAGCGCCAAGAATTCATCGCAGAAGAAATCAAGAAGTTGGAAGCAGCAGGCCTTGTCAGAGGAGTGCTCCATCCCACGTGGTTGGCCAATCCTGTTGTCGTGCGCAAGGCTAACGGGAAATGGAGGCTTTGTATTGACTTCACTGATGTTAATAAAGCTTGTCCCAAAGACCCATTTCCCTTGCCGCGCATTGACCAGATTGTTGACTCCACAGCCGGATGTGATTTGCTTTCATTTCTTGATGCATACTCAGGATACCATCAGATCTTCATGGCAGAAGAGGATGAAGAGAAAACCGCATTTATCACCCCGTGTGGCACGTACTGCTTCGTACGGATGCCTTTCGGTTTGAAGAATGCTGGTTCAACATTCGCAAGGGTAGTCCACCACGCTTTTGAGCCACAAATGCACAGAAATGTGGAAGCCTACATGGATGACATAGTGGTCAAGAGCAAGAACAGGGCGACCCTGATTCAAGATTTAGACGAGACATTTGCAAATCTGCGCAAGATCAACCTCAAGCTTAACCCCGAGAAGTGCGTGTTTGGAGTCCCTTCCGGCAAACTTCTCGGGTTCTTCGTGTCTCAGCGGGGAATTGAAGCCAATCCCGACAAGATCAAGGCCATTGAGTAGATCGAAGCACCAAAGCGCGTCAAAGATGTACGAAGGCTTGCCGGTTGCGTGGCTGCTCTCAGCAGGCTTATCTCTAGATCTGCTGAGCGTGCCCTGCCATTTTTCAAAATTTTGAAAAAGGCAGGTCCAATAAAATGGACTCCGGAGGCGGAGGCCGCGTTGCAGGACTTGAAGAGATACCTGTCCTCCACTCCAACGCTTGTCGCACCTAAGCCGCAAGAGAAGTTGTTGTTGTATATAGCGGCAACCAATCAAGTGGTTAGTGCTGCGTTAGTGGCGGAGAGGGAGGCAGATGATGAGCCAGCAACCACGGCAGATGCATCCAGCGACAAGCAGGGGGCTTCGCCGACAAGCTCTGGTCCCGACAGAGATGGATCTGCGCAGGAGCATGATAAGATGGAGAAGAGAATGGTGCAGCGTCCAGTTTACTTTGTAAGTTCCCTTCTACAGGGGGCTAGATCGAGGTACTCTGGTGTGCAGAAGTTGCTTTTCGGCCTCCTCATGGCCTCGAGAAAGCTGCGCCATTACTTCCAAGCACATGAGATCACAGTCATCACTCGCTTTCCGCTGAAGAGGATACTGCAAAATCCAGAAGCGACAGGCAGGATTGTCGAGTGGGCGCTGGAACTGTCAAGCTTTGGCCTCAAGTTTGAGAGCACTTCAACTATCCAAAGCAGAGCATTGGCAGAGTTCATAGCAGAATGGACGCCAACACCAGATGAAGAAATTCCAGAGACGAGCATCCCCGTCAAAGAGGCAAGCAAAGAGTGGCTGATGTACTTTGATGGTGCCTTCTGGCTGCGAGGCGCCGGTGCGGGCGTGCTGCTTGTCGCACCCACCGGAGAGCACCTCAAGTACGTAGTCCAGATGCACTTTCCCAAGGAGCAAGCAACCAACAGTACTGCAGAGTATGAAGGTTTGCTTGCCGGTCTCAGAATCGCAGCAGACCTTGGGATCAAGAAGCTCATTGTCAGGGGTGACTCACAGCTTGTCGTCCGCCAAGTGAACAAGAACTACCAGAGTCCATTTATGGAAGCATATGTCGATGAAGTGAGGAAGCTAGAAGAGCACTTTGACGGCCTATAGATGGAGCATGTCCCAAGAGCTCAGAATGACATTGCTGATGGCCTGTCAAAGTGCGCCGCACTAAAGTTACCTGTGGAACCAGGGATCTTTGTGCTTAAGTTGACTCAACCATCCATAACACCATCAACTGGACAAAGCAAGAAGAGGAAGTTGGTTTCTGGTGACTACTTTCCGGCAGAGCTCCCCGAAGCTGCCGCCAAGAAAGTCCCCAAGATCAACACCAAGGATGCTGAGGGGCAGTCTGCTCCGGCAAGCCTTATGGTTTGTTCCGTTGAAGCAGACGCTCCCGACAAGTTTTGCTCCGGCAAGCTCGCCGGGGAACATCAAGCTCTGGCAGGGCCGCAAGTCCTTGCCGTAGAAGCGGATGTTCCCACAGCAGCAGATGTGCCTTTAGTCCTTGTTGTCGAGCCACAAGCTCCAGCATGGGCACAGCAGATTGTCCATTTCCTTTAGACAGGAAAACTTCCCGAAGAGCAAGAAGAAGCGGAAAAAGTAGCCCAGCAGTCAAGTATGTACCAGTTTGTCGATAGCATACTGTACAGAAGAAGACTCAACGGTGTGAAATTGAAGTGTATTTGCCGGGAAGATGGACAAAAGCTGTTGGCAGAGATACATGGAGGCATATGTGGCCACCACATTGGTGCAAGAGCACTTGCCGGCAAAGCTTTCTGGCAAGGTTTCTTTTGGCCGACAGCCCTCCAGGATGCAACTGCACAAGTAACCAAGTGTGAAGCGTGCCAGTTCCACTCCAAACAGATAAACCAGCCAGCTCAAGCTCTCCAGACGATCCCTTTATCCTGGCCATTTTCGGTCTGGGGGCTCGATATCCTCGGCCCTTTCCCCCGAGCTGTCGGGGGCTTTGAGTACTTGTACGTCGCAATCGACAAGTTCACAAAGTGGCCGAAAGTGCAGCCAGTGAGGAAGGTGATAGCACAGTCATCAGTCAAGTTCTTCAGGTCAATTGTTTGCCGTTTCAGGATCCCTAACAGGATCATCACCGACAACGGCACGCAATTCACGAGCCGCACCTTCATGAAGTACGTCCAAGACCTTGGCGCCAAGGTCTGCTTCGCTTCTGTTGCTCATCCGAGAAGTAATGGTCAAGCAGAGAGGGCAAATGCTGAAGTGCTGCGCGGGCTCAAGACCAGAACTTTCGACAGGCTGCGCAAGTGCAGAAGAAACTGGATCGAGGAGCTGCCGGTGGTTCTTTGGTCGATCAGAACGACACCAAATCGAGCCACTGGCCAGACGCCTTTCGCTCTAGTCTATGGAGCAGAGGCAGTTCTCCCCACGGAACTCGTATACGGATCCCCTCGAGTGCTCGCTTATGATGAGCTTGAGCAAGAACAGCTGCGACAAGACGACGCGCTGCTCCTTGAGGAAGATCGTCTTCAGGCTGCTGTACGAGCTGCTCGATACCAGCAAGCTTTGCGCCGCTACCATAGCCGCAAAGTTAAGGCCAGAAGCTTCGAGGAAGGCGACCTTGTTCTTCGGCGCATTCAGTCCGCCAAGAATTCCAACAAGTTGACGCTCAAGTGGGAAGGCCCTTATCGGGTGAAACGAGTCACTAGGCCCGGCGCTGTCCGCCTTGAGACCGAAGATGGCATTCCGGTGAGCAACTCCTGGAACATAGAACATCTTCGTAAGTTTTTCCCATAGGGCGCGGTTGCTGGAACCCGTTCTGGCAACCACCTTTTTGTACAAGTCTTGCCGCTGTTGCATGTAATCCTTTGTACAAAGCCGGGCGCAGATCCCGCGCATAAGTAAAACCCCATGTGCTCTGCACAACTTGTCCATTTCATGCATTAGTTTCTTTCTTGCATGCGTTATCTAACACTTTGTGCAGCACCTATATCCGGTAAGCAATAACGAGCCGAAGGGCTCCATATCATTATTTTCTCTTCTTTCTTCTTTTCAACAAAGGAAAAGAAGGTTCCCTCGCACACAAGTTTGCCGGGGGGGAGGAGAAGATTGTGGTATGGACCAGGCGTCGTTCAAGCAAAGTTTTGCCTTGCCGGGAAGCAAACGACAGAAAAGCTAAGTTGCCAAAGTTTGAGCAATCAGTTTTTAAATTTTTGAGTTATCTTCCTCGAACGACCCTGCTTTGTATGGAAAACATGTGCGCGAAGGGACCAACTCGTGGCTAGTTGCGCCCTTACTTTGTTTCGAGTCCGCTCAACAACTTAAGTGTGCTGCATCTAGTCGCGACAAGGTTTCTTGTCGGAAGCAGCGCCGCCAGCAGGCTGCTGACGTTCCGCACTCAGCGCTCGCGGCTCGGGTGCCTGCGCCGACAAGTTCCCTAGAAGCGTAGGGTAAAAACATACAAAGGAAGGAAATTAGTAGAGGAAATAACATAGCAATTGATAACAAAAATAAAGTTATATTACAAGATAACTTGTCGCAGCTCTAACAGACTGTTTTCATAACATGATTAGCAGCGACAAGGGAAAAGAAGAAATGGGCGGCCTAGTCTATGCGATCGCCCTCAACCCTCTTGATCTCGCTCACCTTGTCCACAATGGGTGCGACAAGGGCCTTGAGTGCGTCCCGATCGGCGTCTGGCGGCAAGGATTTGAGGACGTTGGTGAAGCTAAGGCCTGGATTGCGGAAGGCCACCTTCATCAGCACCTTCTGGAGAACCCCGGCGCAGATTTTGCATGACTCGTCGGCCAGCTGCTTTGGGATCCTCTCCCGGAGCCGCTTGAGTGCCGTCGCCACGCCCTTGAAGAATAGGCTGAGCTTGGCGCTGGGTTGGAGATTCTTGTTGAAGGGATACCCAAAGTCCTCCATCCCCAACTGCGCCAGCTCCTCGTCGATGACTGCGGCAATATTCACCAGACCTTCGGTCCAGTGCTCCACAGTATCTCTGAATGAGTTCTGGGTAACTGCGATGCTCTCCAGCAGCGCCTTGTCAGCCTTGACCTTCTCCGACCAGGTCTTCTCCTGCTCCTTGGCGGCATCCAGCGTCTGCGTCAGCGTGGCCAGCTTCAATTCCAGGTCTGCATTGGAATCCTTGGCGGCGCTGAGCTCCTTGCCCCTCTCAGCGAGAAGACCTTGCAGATCACCGTGGGCAGCAGCATCCTTCTCACGCTCACGCTTGAGCGTGGCAAGCTCCTCGTCGCTCTTCCCGATGTTGGCCTCCAGCTGCGCCACCTTCTCCTCCAGCTCTTTCTTGGCGGCCTCTGCGATTGCGGCAGCGTCCTTTGCTTCCATGAGTGCCCCACCAAGTGCTTGCTCGCGCTCGGCGAGCTCCTCCTCGTAGCTGTCGAGGTTGGCCTTTCGCTGCACCAATTCGCCTTCCCGCGTGGACTGCTTCTCGGCGGCCAGCCTTTGCTCCTCCTCAGCTTCGGCCTTCTCGAGAAGGAAGGCCGTGCGCTCCTCGGCGAGTCGCTCCCGCTCCTGTGCCAGGGACCGGAGAGCTTCTTGATTGTGGCCCCGGAGCTCCTCCGCGCGCTTCTCCATATCAACTCCCGCCTTCGCGACAAGCGCTTCCCGGGAAGCCAGCTTGGCTTGCCGGGCGCGGTAGAGTGACAGCAGCTTCCGCAGCAGCTGCTCCTCCTCAGGCTCGCCACTGCTGCTGCTGGGCGCGTCGACCAACGACAGTCCAGCGGAGGCGAGCACTTCCTCATCGAAAGTTTCCCCCTCGACCGGCGCCCTGGAGCTCGACGCCCAGGGTAGCTTGATGAAGATATCGTCCCCGGCCTTCAAGTAGGCGCCGGGCTGGGGCTCCTCGGAGCCCGGCTCCGCAGCAGCGGTAGAGGGATCGGCGGTCGGCGCAGCGCCTGGCGCTCCTGCGGCCTCAGGGTCGTCAATGCGATCGCCCGACCCCTCGCCGGCTTCTGCGGCAGCCTTGGTGGCCTCCTCGCCGGCGGTCTCATCAGCACCGGCCCCTTCTTCGTTGGCGGCGGCATCGTCAGTGCTGCCATGCGCGCCTTCCTCGCCGGCGCCCTCTGTCTCCATTGGCTCAGCAGCAGATGGGTCTGAAGAACGAAGAAGGAAGAAAAGTCAATCAAAAATCCAAGAGAAGAAAATCAGAAGAAAAAGAACCCAAGGGAAAGTTTTTGGACAAGTGAATTACCTGTGCCAAGATCTGCAGTTGCGGTCTCGGCCGCTGCAGGATCGACGGTGCTGCCCCTTGCCGGAGAGCGCTCCCTTACCGGGAACTCCTCCCTTGGCGGTGTAGTCGAAGCAGATGGCACTTCGGGACCAGCTTCCGGGCACTCCTGATATGGCTGCTCTGCTCCTACACAAATCAACAAGCAAGATATCAACAAATGAAAAAGCACTCATGCGCGCCTGACAGCTGAAAGCTAACTATGAACTTACGCTGGGGGCTGCGCTGGGGGCTGCTTTGAGGAGTGGTTGCTGGGTCCGTCAAGGTGGTCTCGGACCCACCCCCTGCTGACACGGTGGGGTCATCTTTGATGACAATCACCGCGGCCTTGGCCCTCTTCGCCGCTCTATGGGCCAGCGTCCTGAAAAGAAAGGAGTTCAGATTGAAGCAAGTCAGATACAAGATAAAAACAGCAAGATTGAAGAACTACAAGAGCACCAAAGAAACTTACTCTTCTTCCTCCTCGTCGGAGCTGAGCGCGGAAAGATCAAAGTCCGGCTCCCCTCTGGCGTAATGAGGCGGAGGAGTAGGATCCCTTGCCCGCTTGGTGGGGGCGGTGGCGGCGTCCCGGGAAGATCCCGCTCCAGTTGCCGCTGCTGCGTTAGGCGCTCCCGTGGCAACATTGCTTGCCGCGGTAGAGGGTGTCGCACGGCTCGGCGGCTGTTGACCCGGCTGCCGCCCCGCTGCGTCTGTGGCCCTGCGAAGGCGCCTTCTTGGCGGGGCCGGGGGCTCCGCCTGTGGCAAGCTTTCTGAAGGCTCGGGCTCTTCCTCGCCGGCCTCGCTCGGCTCAGCTTCAAAGCCGGCAGGCTCTTCCTCACCAATATACTCCGCGCGCTCGGCGAGGTTTGCTGCCTCTGCCGCCTCCACCTCCTCCACAGTGAACCCGAACGCGCCCGTGGCGGCTGCGGCCTCAACCTCTTCCGCCCTAGTGGCGATGTGCTGCAGCTCCTCGTCGGTGGTGTCACGGGTGAGGCTCTTCTGCTCGTCAGCGCGGACCGGCACTTCTTCCAAGTTGTGGAAGAACGCTTGTACGACGTCCTCCGCAGGCTCTTGCCAAGTTGGAACGATTCCGTGTGAATCGCACAACGGCATCATGGCGCGGATCCGGTCAAGCGAAGAATTATTGCACAATGGAACGACGCCCCTCGCCAGCGGGAATGGGTGTTGGGGATCGCGTTTGAACAACTCCAGGAGCATTGCATCCAGCTCCAAGACAGTGAAGTTGTAGTTGAGGCCCGGCCGCAGCCTCATGATGTCCGCCGAGTTCTTGAATTCCCAGGCGGGCCTCCCCCTCTCCTGCAGGGGGGCGATGCGGCGGCGGAGGAAATCTACGGCTACAGCGCCTACAGTGAGCCCGGCAAGCCTGAGGCGAAGGATCCTAGTAATGGCGATCTTCAGCCTCTCGTCTTCCGGGGCCACGTTGCTCCAGTCATTGCCGCGCACTATTGGAGCTTGGCGCACGGCGGTGAAGGGTTGCGGATTCTCCTCGACGATCCAGCACCACTCCGCTCTCCACTCCTCCCACTTGCTGCGGAGCTCACCCTCCAAGTACGCCTCCTTCTTGCCGACTCTCGAGATCCAGGCGATCCCTCCGGCAAGCGGCTCTCCTCTCTCTACCCGAGGTATGAAGAAGTGGCGGAAAAGGGCAACATTGGGGTGGACTCCGACAAAGTTTTCGCACAAATGTGCGAAAACTGCCATGGTCAGAACGGCTATGGGGGTGAAATCAAGGAGGCGGAAGCCGTAGGTGTTCATGATATCGCATAAGAACTCCGAGAAGGGCGGGCAGAGCCCGCAATAGAAGAACAACGCGAAGAATGGGTACCCGTTTGGATCCAGTTCCGAAGCAGCGACCGGGAGTACCCTCGTGCGCGGATGCGCCCGTGTCTCCGTCGCCCAAAAGAGGTAGAAGTACTCCCTCAGCTCCTTCACGCCGAGCTGGGGGGAGAAGATCGCCCGCTCCTTCCGCAGCGCCGCGAGCTGCTGTGCCTCGGCCGACTTCACGCCCTTTCCCTTGTCGGCTTTCGAAGCCATGGCGGAGGTGGTGGGGGAGGTCGACGACGTTGGTGATGCTGGTGGCAATGGGGGGCGGAGCGCTGCTCTCTCAGCTTCAAGAAGAAGGGGGGGAGCGGCGGAGGTTCGTGAAGATGGAGTAGTAGCAACCAACGAGGGGGAACGAACTGCCCCTGTTTCCTCTGCTTATAAAGAGGGACGGGGCGGACGTTTCGCCCTTCCGAATAAAGAACCACCCACGATCTTTCCCATGACGTCGCATTCAACGCCTGCCGTTAGGGGAGAGCGCGGTGGATACGGAGCGAGATTCGGCGTGGCCCAGTTCGCGTGTGCCCGTGCCCTGTCTTGGGCCTGGCCCAACAGCGGTCGGCACCGTGTCTGGCCCAGGCCCGGGGGCTCCTGTCGGTGTACTAGAATAGGGGTACCCTAGTACCCCGAACTTGTGCACGGGCAGTTGCAGCACCCCGCGACAAGGCTTGCCAGGCGAACGCAAAGATCCTCCGTGGTTCCCTTGGAGCCATTCAAGAACAAAGTATTTAAGCTCAGGAGACAAGGCCCCGGCAAGAGGAGCTTGCCGGGAAGGCCAACCAAGGCACTCCGAGGAACTTGCCGCGACGCGCCACGCGCTCCGGCAAGGCAACAAGGCCCCGACAAGAGGAGCTTGCCGGGAAGACCAACCAAGGTACCTCGAGGCCCGGTGAGCGACAAGCTTCCGGACCCGACAAGATAACAACAGCGGCAAGGCGCTTGCCGCAGCAGGCGGCCACTTTGTGCCCACGCTCCAGCGCATCCACCAACGTGTCGCTCTGGGGGCCTCTCCAGGCGCGCGTGGCAGCAGGCTGTGCAGCCAGCGGTGCGCAGTGGCATACGAAGCTGACAAGATCGCCATCGTGGCGAACGGTGGCGCCCCTAACGGTCCTTTTCTGCACTGTTTGGGCGACTGAGACGGGCATTTAATGCCCTTGTCCCCTGCCGTCAGGGTTAGGTATGGTGCACTGTACAAGTAACTGTACCAACCACCTCGCTTTTTACATTTGTACCCTTCTCTACATTGCCACCTGTCGGTGACCCCTTTAGCGTATAAAAGGAGGCCCATGCGCAACGTAGACAGGGTTCGGTTGGACTGGTTCGCGAAGTTCGACTAGTTCGGGACCCAGAAAAACACTACGCTCTCTCTCTCTGGAGCAAGAACACAAGATAATCAAACAAGCAGCAGTACGAGTGTTATCTCTTCGGAGAGCTCCGAAGCTGGGTAAACTTCTCGTGTGCTTCGCCTCGATCTGCTCTTCGTGTGATCTCCGCCCCCCGCCGAACCGAAAGGGGCCCGGTCCGCCGGCCCCATAGGTGTTCGTGGATCTGTTTCCCCGACATATACCATGTCGATGCATCTCCCTTCAAAGATAAAGGGAAGACCTTCTTCTTAACAACATCCCCGGGTACACCTGCAAGCTTAAATAGTCCACAAACTTCATCCACATATATTAGATGCTCATCAGGATGCTTTGTTCCATCTCCTAAACAAGGATTAGCTAGCAGTTTTTCTATCATACCCGAAGGAATTTCAAAGCAGACATTTTCATTTTCAGCAGGTTCAGTTGGTTAAGGAGCAACTCTTTGCTCTACTGGTCGGGGTGAAGATACCCCGAACAAGCCCCTCAAAGGATTACTTTCCATAGTAACAAGTGACAATAAAATTCAGCACACTATATAAATTTTTCCTTACGAAATTCCACCTACCAAAGGCGCTTCACTCCCCGGCAACGGTGCTAGAAAAGAGTCTTGATGACCCACAAGTATAGGGGATCTATCGTAGTCCTTTCGATAAGTAAGAATGTCGAACCCAACGAGGAGCAGAAGGAAATGATATGCGGTTTCCAGCAAGGTATTCTCTACAAGTATTGAAATAAGTGGTAACAGACAATTTTGTATAGGATAATTTGTAATGAGCAACAAGTAACAAAAGTTAATAAAGTGCAGCAAGGTGGCCCAATCCTTTTGTAGCAAAGGACAAGCCTGGACAAACTCTTATATAGATAAAAGCGCTCCCGAGGACACATGGGAATATCGTCAAGCTAGTTTTCATCACGTTCATATGATTCGCGTTCGGTACTTTGATAATTTGGTATGTGGGTGGACCGGTGCTTGGGTGCTATCCTTACTTGGACAAGCATCCCACTTATGATTAACCTCTATTGCAAGCATCCGCAACTACAACAAAAGCATTAAGGTAAACCTAACCATAGCATGAAACATATGGATCCAAATCAGCCCCTTACGAAGCAACGCATAAACTAGGATTTAAGCTTCTGTCACTCTAGCAACCCATCATCTACTTATTACTTCCCAATGCCTTCCTCTATTCCCAAATAATGGTGAAGTGTCATGTAGTCGATGTCACATGACACCACTAGAGGGATGACAACATACATCTCATCAAAATATCGAACGAATACCAAATTCACATGACTACTAATAGCAAGACTTCTCCCATGTCCTCAGGAACAAACGTAACTACTCACAAAGTATAAACATGTTCATAATGAGAGGGGTATTAATATGCATATAGCATCTGAACATATGATCTTCCACCAATTAAACCAACTAGCATCAACTACAAGGAGTAATCAACACTACTAGCAACCTACTAGCACCAATCCCGGACTTGGAGACAAGAATTGGATACAAGAGATGAACTAGGATTTTGAGAGGAGATGGTGCTTATGAAGATGTTGATGGAGATTGCCCTCTCCCGGCGAGAGGAGCGTTGGTGATGATGATGGTTTCCTCCTCCGGGAGGGAAGTTTCCCCAGCAGAACAGCTCCGCCAGAGCCCTAGATTGGTTCCGCCAAGGTTCCGCCTCGTGGCGGCGGAGTTTCATCCGATAAGATGGCTTCTTATTTTTTTCGCATCGAAAGACTTCATATAGCAGAAGATGGCCACCGAAGGGCCACCAGGGGCCCACGATGTAGGGGGCGCCCCCCCCCCCCCCGCCCTCATGGGCAGGGTGTGGCCCCCCTGGTGAACTTCTTCCACTGAGTATTTTTTTATATATTCTGAAAACGTCTTCCGTGAAGTTTCAGGACTTTTGGAGCTGTGCAGAATAGGTCTCTAATATTTGCTCCTTTTCCAGCCCAGAACCCCAGCTATCGGCATTCTCCCTCTTTATGCAAACCTTGTAGAATAAGAGAGAATAGGCATAAGTATTGTGACATAATGTGTAATAACAACCTATAATGCAATAAATATCGATATAAAAGCATGATGCAAAATGGACATATCAATCATTTCCAACAATACATTCTAGCAAAGTAAAGTTTTTCTCACACAACAAATAAAAAAAGTGATGAAATGAACTTCAGCTCAACCACTCGTCGGCGGTGGAAACGCTTGCTTTGAACCAGAAGTGATTCTCTGGGAAGGGCCAGCTACTATCAATCTCGAGACCAACGCATGACTGATCATCCAGGCTGAAGCGGCCTATGTCATGACCCATATTGGGATGGTAGGGAAGCATAGCAATGTCCGAGGTATAGATACAATTGCTTCTCATAAATGGTAGTAATGTTGTGTCAACAACAGCTGGATCGCCTTCCACCATCATTGGATAGTTTAGTCCAAGGAAGAGTGAGTTTCCTCCAATACTTTCAATACTGAACCAGGGAGAAGGTGTTGGCGCTAGTACACTAGTATCCATCCCGAATACCCTGCAACGGATGTTGGAATATGTCCGGAGAGTGCGACCCTGCGAGACAACACCTGCTTCCTTAGTAACATCAGCAGTGCCCTATACACAGACAAGAAGAGGTGATCGATCGGAATAAGTTGCCAGGCGCCACTGAGTATATTGGTCCTGCTTGTCCTCATGCTTGTGATCATCAGCATCGTCATGTCCCCCTTGGTTATAAAAATTTTCAAGTATAGGTGGTGGAATGTTCACAGGACCTTGGAAACACAAGAAGGTTAATTAGTAAAGGGAAACTAGCTAGCCCGCATGCATGTGGATGAAACAATTATAATTATGGTGGAAGACAAATGTACCGAAAGCATAAGGATTCCATGCAAAAACAGTTTCACGAGTTGTGGCAGCAAACACGAGACCTTCGTATTGAATTGCATCACAGTACTCATCCGTGTACAGCAATTGATTTTTGAGCAATATACATCGAGGCGTGGAAGTAAGGACGGCAACAAGCTTGTCGAAGATAGCAACAACTTCATAGTTCGTGTAATCCCGAGAGCGGTTGGGAACTCGACAAATTGCTATCTTCCGTAGACGATAGTCACCATGATCGTATTTGAACTCACGTAGAATACCGGTGTACTCAACCTCTAGACAGTCTTAGATTTTTGGAAGTGAAACCCGGTGACGAGTGTACACATTCACAAGTTCCCACTCGCAATTGTACCCAATATAAACAACCCAATCTCCATTTGAGCTGCCCAAGCCTTGCCCTCAAGCGATGGCATCTTAACATCACACGTATCATTACCAAGCGGCATCAACTTGCACAAGGCGAGGTTTCCATCGTCCCCACGCCAATCAGCAGGGTCACGGCGAAGAAGATAGGGGAGATCAAACCGCTCCTGGACCCTAGGGTTGCTTGTAATGCTGTTATTAGTTGATTCGAGAATGGTCTTGAACGAACCTGCCATGCTAGCCGAGGTGATGACGTCGCACCGATCAATGAGTTACTCCACCACATCATCTTTCAGATCGGGGTAAGAATAACGGGGTCATTTCCGGCCTATGCCCTCCATGGAGAAGATGATCGAATAATGGCAGAAGGAAGGGTGAAGGCAAATGGAGGGAGGAAGAGCGTGCGACAGCAGATCCAAATCGAGAGGGAAAGGTGAAGATGCAGTGGATGGTTGCCATGGTACAAGAAGAGGCTAGTGGGGAGCGAAAGGTTGCCACAGAGGTCACACACCAACGACAAGGCCGAGTGAACCGCATGGCATATATCGCACACACCTTGATCTGGCTGGCTGTTTCTTTTGTGTTTCCTAATCACAAACAGTTCATCCGAGTGAACCGTATGATGTACATCACACACAACTTCATCTGGCTGCCAGTTTCGTTTGTGTTGCCTAATCACAAACAGTTCATCCGAGTGAACCATATGTTGTATATCGCACACACCTTCATCTGGCTGCCCGTTTATTTTGTTGCTCCTCATGGCAAACAGTTAATTGAACTGAACCTTATGCCCTGCATCGCACACGCAACTAAAATCCGAACCGTCTTTGATGCATTCGTCATCTCAAACGTTTTGCACCTTTTTTGACGGTTTTTGCACCACCTTTTGTGATAATTGCATCACACACAGTTTCGTCGAAGTGTCTCTGATCGTAGTGTCGTGTTAGCAGCATCCTGCAGTAGTGAGTGGTGCACAAGGAGACAAAGTGTGCTTGTTTGCAACGGGGGTGGTGTGTGAGGTGAGTGTGCGAGAGCCACATAACTAGGGAGATAGACGTTTGGGGCGACATTTTGTGTGTATGGGAAAGATACACTCTATATAGTGTGTGTGCTTGGGAAAGAGAGATGCCGGGAGACCTACTGTAACGCCTCGAGACCGATGCGCCAGATGTTTTCCAGTTATTCGTTGTCGTTTCCATGTCATTCGCTTGCATGTTGCCCTTTGCCATGTCATCATGTGCATTTCATTTGCATGTTTTTCAAAACTTGCATCCATTCGGGTTTCCCAGTTTTCTCCGTTGTCTGTTTCGGCATCCAACACTCTCACATGCACCCGTTGCAGCAATCAGATTTTGTTTCATGAGAGGGAGGAAAACATTCTCGGAATGGGCCGAGAGTTGACGAGAGGTCTTGGTATATCACCAGTAGACCGCGTGTCAAATTTCGTTCCATTTGGAGGTCATTTGGTGCCCCAACGGTTAACGCGTTAATTGCCGGACCTCTTTCTCTTTGCAGCCGAATACCCCTCCACAACAGCCCACTCTAAACCCCCTCCGTGCTCTTCACCGTTGGATCATGATTGTGTTGGCGAAAACCGCACCTCAATAGACCTCTCCTAGCTCCATCTATCTATAAAAAGGCCTCCCTCTCCTCAAATTTGGATCAAACCCTAGAACCCCTTCCTTCCAGCCGCCGGACGCGTCTGCCCACGCCGGCCACATCCGCGCCGCCGCCCGCCACCACTCCGTGCCTGCCACATGTCCACTCCGCCACCTCCTGTCGTCGCGGCCCGCCAGGCCCATCGCGGGCCCACGTGAGCCCGCGGCCGTCGCCGCTGCCTGCCGCCCACAGCCGAGCCGCGCCACCCGCCTCCTCACCACGTTGCCCCGCTGCCGCCAACCTCTCCTTGGCGACCCCCACGCCCTCCGCCGCCGTTCCCGCTCGCCGGGACCGGATCCACCACCAGGGCCGCCTCGCCGCCGACTCCCCAGCCTCCTCCGACCTCGCCGGAGAGTCGCCGCCGCCCGGGTCCTCCTCTGCCTCTGACCTGACCCGAATCCACTGACCCGCCCCCGATCCACGAGGAGGTCCAATTTCTTCCTAGTCCCAGAATCTTTCATCTCATGTGTGCCTCTTTGCCATGTCATAACTCCATGCATATTGCTCCATTTCGTGTGAGTGATATATCAAATTGTTCATCTCCGAGTGCTCTATATGATGGTGTAATTTGAATGCATGTTACTGATTATCTCGGTGCCTTAATCATCGCTGCAAAAGTGCTAAATGATATAATCTGTTGGAAATTGCTGAAACTTGCCGATTTGTCGTTTTCATAGCATTTTGTGTGATTATCTTTTGAGCATCATATCAACATGTTTTAGGAGCACATTCATCAATTCTTTACAGTGGTGCAATCCACGTATTTTTATATGCTCTATGGTGACAAGCACAAGCATGCAAAGTAGGGTACTTGTTGTTGCCGATTTCAGTGACTGCGTTTTCTGCTAAGTATGAACCTGCTATATTATGTTGCCATGTTAACTTGATGGTACTAGTGGATCCATGCACAATGTGGAGCTGCTTAGTAAGGATGTTTTGTAGATCTTGTTATGATCTCTCCATCCATACCCTTGTTTGCAATTATGGCATGCTGTAGCTTGTTACTACCATGCTCAAAAATTGCTAAATAATGATTCTGTCAGCATGTTATTAGTAAGTTCAGTTTTGCCATGTGAATAGCTAGTGGTCTGCGCCTCCTATGACCATGTTCTTGCCATGAGTAACTGCACAATTATGCCTTCTTGCTGTTGGTTGTATTCACATGCCATGATATCCTTTATGTTGAGTTAACCAAGCTTGTAAACATGTCAACTTGTCGCAGTTTCTGCCATGTCCAGTAAATTCCACCAAGTCTGTGAATCTGTTATCATTTGCATTATTGCCATGATGTTTTGAGCATCTTCTAGTGTTTTCTAGCAGTATCTCAGTGTTCATGTTTTGTAGTGCTTGATATTTACATGCTTACCATGCCCTTTGATGCCATGAAATGTTCTGGTAGCATATACTTTTGTTGCCTCAAAGTATGCATCATGATTCTGTTTTCACCCTTGCTCTGTTTCTCACCAAGTCTGAGAATCGATTATGTTTTTCCATCTTGTCTTGATGAATGCCATTGATCTAGAGGTTATATGGAGATGCTTAGTAATAGTGTTTTGCCATGTTTAACATGTACTTTAATTCCATACTTTTTTCATGATCTTGGATTGTAGCATGTTTATTTCATGCCTTCAACATGTCAACATGTTATTTCTGCTCACTTGTATGCCCTGTTTTTCACTAAGTCATAATTTGGGTTATAAAGTTGTTTTTTGCATTAACCATATTGGATTAATCCTGATGCCTTTGAACCTGAACCTTGATGTTATTTGAAGCATGTAATCTGTACTTGGAGTGCATATCAAGTTTGTGTCCATATGTTTCCTGTAGAATGTTGTTTTCCTATATTGCAAAGTGCTTAGTTGTTGTTTTGGGCAGATTGTGTTTGAAACTTGTTTCGTATGTATGTGTTGAACCGTTGCTCCGTTTTAAGCATGCTCTATGTGAAACTTGCTTCGTTTTGAATGTAGTTTCATCATGCCATGTTGCATCCATGTTTTGGTGTGTTTGTGTTTGTGTTTGTAAGCATTTTGCATCAATGTCATGTTTAACTTCTTTTGCTCATATCTTCTAGGTCGTAGCTCCGAATTAAATGAACTTTATATGTAACTTGACTAGAAAGACGCGTGGATCATCATGGTGCACTTTAACTTGATTTTTAACAACTTCAACATTTGCATATGTAACTTGATCATAATGTAACTTCAACATTATCATGGATCATCATATGTAACTTGATCATAATGTCTTATTCAGATCTGGACCAATTTCAAAATTTGCATATGGGGACTTTCCGGAGTTGTTCTATGTTGTTTCCAGCCTCAATTAAACTTGCTTTGATGTGTTCTTGTATGCACCATCTCTTGCCATGGGTAGCATCATGTAGCCTTGTCATGCATCATACTTGGTTGAGCATCATGTCATGTTTATGTGTTGCGTGTTTACCTTGTTGTTTGCTTCTTTCCGGTTGTGCTTCTGCTCAATAGTTCATATTTCGTTGCGATCGTGAGGATTCGTTCGACTATGTGGGTTCGTCTTCTTCATGGACTAGTTCTTCTTCCTAGAGGGATTTTAGGCAAGATGACCGTCACCCTGGATCTCACTACTATCTTTGATATGCTAGTTGTTTCGATGCTATCGCTATGTCGCGCTACCTACCACTTGTTTATCAAGCCTCCCAAATTGCAATGACAGCCTCTAACCTTTTCCGCCATCCTAGCAAACTGTTGTTTGGCTGTGTTACCGCTTTGCTCAACCCGTCTTATAGCGTTGCTAGTTGCATGTGCAGTTGCAGTTTGTTCCATGTTGGGACATGGATATCATGGGATATCATAATATCTCTTATTTAATTAATGCATCTATATACTTGGTAAAGGGTGGAAGGCTCGGAATTTTGCCTGGTGTTTTGTTTCACTCTTGCCGCCTTAGTTTCTATCATACCGGTGTTATATTCCTTGATTTTGCATCCCTAACACGGTGAGGGTTTATGGGCCCCTCTTGACAATTCGCTTTGAATAAAACTCTTCCAGCAAGGCCCAACATTGGTTTTACCATTTTCCTAATAACAACTAAAAACTTGCATAGGGACCTGCCGGCCCCCGAGGTCTCTTAATAAACCCCCCGGGCCAGTTCTCCTCATGAGTGTTGGTCCAACCTGTCAACCGCCGGTAGCCGCCAGGGGCAACTCTGTGATTGGCCTACCGGAAGTTTGGACAATCCAGTCGTGGCCTGAGATGAGATACGCGCGGCTACTATCAGGGTGTCGGCACACCGAGAGGTCTTGCTGGTTTTGTTTTACCATTGTTGAATTGTATTGTGCATTGAGATCCCGAGTTTGATTGGATGTCCCGCGATGGACGATTGTCTCTACGGGTCGTGAGATTGTCATGGGCTAAGTTGGGACACCCCTGTAGGGTATACACTTCCGAGAGTCGTGCCCGCGGTTATGTGGCATATGGGAATTTGTTAATATCCGGTTGTAGTGGAGTTGAACTAAACTCCATTAAAATACACCAACCGTGTGCGTAACCGTGACAGTTTCTTTTTGAGTGAGTCGAGAAAAGAACATGGTGGGGTTATGTTTGAACGTAAGTAGTTCATGATCACTTCCTTATCATTACTAGTTTGCGAACATTTGCGTAGTTAGTCATCATGTGCATTTCATCTGCATGTCTTTCAAAACTTGCATCCATCCGGGTTTCCCAGTTTTCTCTATTGTCCGGTTCGACATCCAACACTCCCACATGCACCCGTTGCACCTCTCAGATTTCATTTCGTGAGCGGGACAAAAACGTTCTCGGAATGGGACGAGAGTTGACGAGCGGTCTTGGTATATCACCTGTAGACCACCTATCAAATTTCGTTCCATTTGGAGGTTGTTTGATGCCCCAACGGTTAACCGCGTTAATCGTCGGACCTCTTTCTCTTTGCAGCCCAACACCCCTCCACAACAGCCCACTAGTCCATTGATACGTCCATTTTGCATCATTTTTATTGATGTTATTTACGATGTTTTCATCCAGAATAATGCTTCTTGGAGTAATTCTAATGCCTTTCCTCTCATAATTTGCAAGGTACACACCAAGTGGGAGAATTCTGGTAGCTAGAAATCTGGACCTGGAAAAGCTATGTCAGGCTACCTATTCTGTGCAAGTCCAAACAAGATCAAACTTCACGGGGATTTTTTATGGAATGTATAAGAATTATTGGAGGAAATAACTACCAGAGGGGGCCTCTAGGTGGGCACAACCCACATGGGCGAGCCAGGGCCCCCTGGCGCGCCCTGGGGGTTGTGGCCTCCTCGGCCACCTTCAGTGCCCATCTTTTGCTATATAAGTCATTTTGACGTAGAAAAAAAAATAAGGAGAGCACTTTCGGGAAGAAGCGCCGCCGCCTCGAGGCGGAACTTGGGCAGGAGCACTTTTTCCCTCCGGCAGAGCGATTCCAGCGGGGAACTTCCCTCCCGAAGGGAGAAATTGTAACACCCCGAGACCATTGCGCTAGGTGTCTTCCAGTTAGGCGCATTGTTGCCATGTCATTCGCTTGCATGTTGCATTAGGCCATGTCATCATGTGCATTGCAACTTGGTGTTTTCAAAACTGCATCTGTCTGGGTTCCCCAAGTTCCGCCCATTGCCCATTCTGAGCCCAGACACAATTGCACGCGCCTGCGACACCTCTGAAATAGTATTTTATAAGTGGCCAGAAAATGTTCTTGGAATGGGTTGAAAGTTGGCATGCGGTTTTCTTATGTTGTCAGTAGGTCGCCTGCCATGTTTCATCGCATTCGAAGTTCGTTTGATGCCCCAATGGATAAATACAACGACAATAGAAGCCGATCTATCGTCAGACGTTTCCGGGATCCGGAAACATGTGCCGGGTTGCCGATCTTCCTCTCTTCTCAGCCCACTAGTCCACTTGCACAACCCATCATAGCCCACCTACTCCATCCTCACGTCCAGAACCGTCCGATCGAGATCGCAGGGCTCCGAAACGCCCCAAACCCCTAACCCTAGCCCCACTTTCTATATATATGTGTCTCCCCTGCCATTTTTGGCCTCCTACCTACCCTCTCATCAATTTCCACGCCACCAGCCACCTCCTGCCTGCAGCCCACCAAACACCTGCTCGCCCTCGGAACCGTTCGATCGCGATCGGAGGGCTCTGAGACGGCCTCAAATCCCTCTAAACCCCCTAACCCTATCTCCTACCTTATATAAACCCCCTCCCTTCCAAATTTGGTCTACCCTAGCCTCCACCTACCTCTAGCCTCCCCCTCCTCAGATTCCGTGCCGCTCCAGCCTCTGGCTGCCACTTGTTGTCGTCGCCGCCATGTCTCCAGCCAATCCCTACGCGCCACCTCACTAACCGGCACCCCCTCGGCCAACCAGAAGCCTCCACATCGCCCTCCTGCTCCTCCCAGCCGCGATGGGCTGCGAAGCCCATAGTTGGCCCACCCCGGGCCGCAATTGGGCCCGAGGCGCCCGTCCTGCACCGCCGCCCGTCCCATCGCCTCCTTGCACGTGCCGCCCGACTCCCGAGCAGCGCCTCCCACGCCGAGCATCGCCGCCGCCTCGCTAGAACCCCGCCACGCCAGATCCCCGTCGTCGGTGAGCAGCGCGCCGCCACGCCCCTTCTCCTCCTTCCTCCCTTGGTTCCCCTCACCTCGCTCTCTAGTTCTCGCGCAGGTGCGCCGCCCCGCCATGGCTCCGATGCTCACCTGTAGGATCGAAAGTATGTCTAGAGGGGGGGGGGGTGATTAGACTACTTGACCAAATAAAAACTTAACCTTTTCCCAATTTTAGTTCTTGGCAGATTTTAGCTATTGTAGGACAAGTCAAGCAATCATCACACAATTCAAGCAAGCATGCAAAGAGTATATTGGCAGCGGAAAGTAAAGCATGCAACTTGCAAGAATGTAAAGGGAAGGGTTTGGAGAATTCAAACGCAATTGGAGACACGGATGTTTTTCCCGTGGTTCGGATAGGTGGTGATATCCTACATCCACATTAATGGAGACTTCAACCCATGAAGGGTAACGGTTGCGCGAGTCCACGGAGGGCTCCACCCACGAAGGGTAATGGTTGCGCGAGTCCACGGAGGGCTCCACCCACGAAGGGTCCATGAAGAAGCAACCACCCACAAAGGGTCCACGAAGAAGCAACCTTGTCTATCCCACCATGGCCATCGCCCACGAAGGACTTGCCTCACTAGCGGTAGATCTTCACGAAGTAGGCGATCTCCTTGCCCTTACAAACTCCTTGGTTCAACTCCACAATCTTGTCAGAGGCTCCCAAGTAACACCTAGCCAATCTAGGAGACACCACTCTCCAAGAAGTAATAAATGGTGTGTTGATGATGAACTCCTTGCTCTTGTGCTTCAAATGATAGTCTCCCCAACACTCAACTCTCTCTCATAGGATTTGGATTTTGTGGAAAAAAGATTTGAGTGGAAAGTAACTTGGGGAAGGCTAGAGATCAAGACTCATATGGTAGGAATGGAATATCTTGGTCTCAACACATGAGTAGGTGGTTCTCTCTCAGAACATATGAGTTGGAATTGTGTATGTGTTCTGATGGCTCTCTCCCTGAATGAAGAGGAGGTGGAGGGGTATATATAGCCTCCACACAAAATCCAACCGTTACACACAGTTTTCCAATCTCGGTGGGACCGAACCAACAAACTCGGTCGGACCGAAAAGGTAAACCTAGTGACCGTTAGAGATTTTCGGTGGGACTGACATGCAACTCGGTAGGAACGATATGGTTAGGGTTTGGGCATAACGTAATCTCGGTGAGACCGATTACACAAACTCGGTGAGACCGAGTTTTGTAATAAGCTAACCAGAGAGTTGGTCAGGTAAACTCGGTGGGACCAATTTGCTCTTTCGGTGAGACTGAAAAGTTACAAAAAGGAAACAAAGAGTTTACACTGCAATCTCGGTGGGACTGATTCGCTCTTTCGGTGAGACCGAAAAGTTACGAAAGGGAAACAGAGAGTTTGCAATCCCATCTCGGTGAGACCGAGATCCCTATCGGTAGAACCGAATTGCTAGGGTTTGGCAGTGGCTTATGACAAGTGAAACTCGGTGGCGCCGGATAGAAAGAATCGGTAGGACCGAGTTTGGCTTAGGGTTTAGGTCATATGTGGATATGGGAAAGTAGTTGAGGGTTTTGGAGCATATCACTAAGCACATGAAGCAAGAGGCTCATTAAGCAACACCTCATCCCTCCTTGATAGTATTGGCTTTTCCTAAAGACTCAATGTGATCTTGGATCGCTAAAATATAAAATGAAGAGTCTTGAGCTTTTGAGATTGAGCCAATCCTTTGTCCTTAGCATTTTGAGGGTTCCACTTTCACATCCATGCCATGCCAATCATTGAGCTTTCCTGAAATAGTCATCTTGGAATAGCATTAGCTCAATGAGCTATGTGTTGTTATGAATTACCAAAACCACCTAGGGATAGTTGCACTTTCAATCTCCCCCTTTTTGGTAATTGATGACAACATATAGATCAAAGCTTCGACAAATGATAATAAGCATGAAATATATCGTCGCTTTGAGAAGTATGTGACAAGTAAGAGCTCCCCCTAAATTTGTGCATATTTAAAATTTGCTTTGGACTGCAAATGCACAAAGAGTTAGAGTCATGGGTTACTCTTCCATGTCACATACATCTTGGTGGAGCGCTTAAAATGATAAGAATGAAATGCATGCACTCATCACCAAGAATAGTGAATGATCACATAAGATAGATAAGATGATAATATTAAGAAAACATTAAGTGTAGCTTATGATCAAACACATGATCATCAATGTCTCACGAGCAAAGACATAGTATCTCACACAAAAGCAAACAAAGTTTGATAAAAAACAAAATTAAACAAGAGAGAATAAAAGCAACACTCTCTCTCGAAGCCTATGATCTATACATTTTCTCCCCCTTTGGCAACAAGTTACCGAAAAGTTCCTAGAAAATGCATAGTGCTAAGTCGACACTCAGGCTTGATCTTCAGGTGGTGGTGGAGTCCGAAGCACTCCAAGATAGTACTCTTCGTTGTCCTTGATGTATTGCCAATCAACCCATCTCATATCACAGACAATTGGCTTCTTGTCTAGCAGCACTGTCTCATAAAAGTCTTGCTGCTCCTTGGTGTGAAACCTATAGTCAACTGCAGTCCTTCTCCTTGAAGCATACGGGTCTGCTTCTCTCCACTTCCGCAGCCCTGAATCTCTCCTGAGTTTCATATCCTCAGCCATAGGATGAGCATCATTGTGGCCTGGGATCTTGGGCTTGAGCTTTCTAAGAACATTCTCTTCTTCTTCTTCTGCAGCTTCAGGCACTGGGGCCTTGTTCTTCTCAGTAGCTGGGATGGTTCTTGTGTTCCTCTTTGGCTTTGGCTTTGGAGCTGGCTTGGCCTTGGAAGCAGTTGCCCCTGTTCTTATGGCATCACCCATCAGCTTGGGTGCCTTAGGTGCTGGTGCAACTACCTCTTCTTCTTCCTCCTCATCTTCCATGATGGAAGCCTTGCCAAGCACTCTGGCTACAGTTTTCTTCACCCTTTCTTTCCTCTTCTTGCCTTCAGCAGCAACTGGCTCAATGGGAGTGGGCTTCTCAGTTGACGCTCTGGCCTTTGACATAGGCTGCCTGCCTGCTGGCCTTTTGATCTTCATCCCTGGTTTTATGCCCTGTGCTGGCTCAACTCTCATGGAAGTTGCTTCCTCTTCTGTCACATAATCCTCATCTTCTGAGTCTGAGGTTCTCTTCTTTTTCTGTCTTGTGGCAGCTTTAGGCAGATTGCTAGGGGTGCTCCTACTGCCATCATCTGAGGAACTTGAGGGACTAGTGCCCTCTCTCATCTGCACTTGCTGCTCTGACAAGTTCTGGCTATCACTTTGGTCTGACATGATGCAAACTCTGACTGCTGACCCTGTGAATAGGTTATAGATGAGATAGAGTGGATAAGCATCACAAAATGTAGAGATTTTTGCAAAAGAATAATTCAAAAACTTAGTTTTAGTTTCCCACTGAAAGCATCTCGGATCTACCGATTTCTAAACTCGGTGATACCGAAGCAGTTTTGGCACCTAAACTAGTGAACTCGGTCAGACCGAGTCACAGTTCGGTGGCACCGAGACTGCTAGGGTTTCACAGAGTTCCAAAATCGGTCACACCGATAAGTAATTCTCGGTCAGACCGAGTCCCACTTGTGCAATGGCATAAGCCAAATCGGTGGGACCGAGTTTTTCAACTCGGTGGGTCCGAGATGGTTTCGGCGGAAACCTAACCCTAAAATTTTCGAATTAAACCTAATCTACGAGTTCATTGATTGGATAGAAGTTTAACAAACGTGGCAAGAATCATGATAATCACAATGTGCTAAGAATTGGATTAGGGAATAGCACAAAGATCGAGTCCATACCCTAGTTCGGCGGAGACTCGCTACGGCGGCAACGGCGGGGTTGAATTTCCGTTGACGGCGACGGAGACCAGCGACTGGAGGCGGCTGGCGGCAAGGAGACGATCCGGAGACCAAGTTGGCAGAGCAGGCTATCGCGCAGGCGAAGGGGTTCGGAGAAATTTCCAAATTTTTGCCCGTGACTATATATAGCCCGACCCTGTCGGTGTGACCGAGTGGAACAACTCGGTGGCACCGAGATGCAAAACTGTATACAGTTGTTGCAACTCGTAGTGACCGAATGGTTCAAATCGGTTGCACCAAGATCGAAAACCTAGATCAACTTAATGATCTCGGTAGGACCGAAAGTGGGGTAATGGTCAGACCGAGAATCATAAAGAGGTTTTGGAAGTTTAAGTCTATGACGAATCGGGGACTCCGAGCGCTCCTCACACAGAGTGGTTCGAATCTGACTTGATCAAATTTTGTGATGTAGCATGAATAGAGTTTGAGACGAGAAAAGCATAGATAGCTAGAGGAGGTTCTTAGGCATTCTTGTCCATCCACTTGGCAAAAGGAAATAAAACCAAACAATCAAAACAACAAGTGGATGTCCTCGAATGAGTAAAATATGCAACCAGCATGCTCACACAATAAGATGGCAAATGAAATATGTGACAAGGCATGCACAACCAATTCTAGCATCTATCAAGCAATTTGCGATGACAAGGTCATCTATATATGAGTATATTGACTTAGGAGTCAAGTGAGAACACTTGATCATAGGTCATACTCATCGTTTAAGCTCAAGTGGGTTTACCACTTTTACATAAAGCATTGTTGTGTTCACATCTTTAGAGTTGCTTTAGCTCAAGTCTTAGAGTAAAGCTCCCCCTAGATGTGATATCCCCCCTTAGAGGGGTGAACTAACCTCGGGTTTTGTCGATGATGACTTCATGTAGATGTTGAAGATATGGATGCTCAATGTTGATGTAGATCACTTGGAGCTATCCATTTGAGTGAATTGCACTTTCAATACCTACATGGGTTAGTCCCACAAGGAACAAACAAGGATATCCATAGACATAGAGTGATGCACACACAAGATGATGTCCATGAAAACTTTTAGGTTACCTTGTCCCTTGTCTTACCAACAAGAGGGTTTGTGACTCCTTGAACTAGTGCAAGATGTGGAAGTTGATTGCACTTGTTCTTGCCAAAATGATAAGAGTGAAGTATGTTGGCGGAGTCACCCTCAAGAACTCTCTAGTTCTTCTTCTTTTGGATCCACACCATCTTGATGGGAATCCTTGGAGTTGTAATCGTACTTGATGAAGTGGAACTTGAAGTAGTCTTGGGAATCCACTTGACTAAGGTCTTAGGAGCTTCTTCAAATGCATCAATTTCCTCTTGAAGCTTGTCCTTGCCTTTTTGCTTGTAGTCTTGTGGTGGAAGATCATCTTGAGCTTGTGTCCCCTTGAAAGAAGTATCATACTTCTCTTGTTGAGGAACAAACTTTGTCTTGGGGTATTGATCTTCTTCCCACTCAACTCCATTGGCATTGAATTTTCGTTCAAAACCAACACCTTGATTCTTCCAGTGTGTTCCTTGCTTGCGCACAATTTCCTCGAATTGCTTACTCCCGGCAAGGCTTTTGTACACTCCTTTCTCTATAATTCCCTTCAATAAGCTATTTTCTTGCTCAAGTGTAACTTGGCTAAGAGAATCATTAGTGTAATCAAGAGAACTACTAGAAGCAACAATATTGGATTTAGCATGATCATTGTTACTGCTAGAGGAAGAATCTTTCTTGTTCTTGTTACTAGACTTGACTTGAGGCATGTAAGTGGATAAGAGTAAACGCTTGGCAATGTAAGAAGAACTTTTCTTGCGGAGATCATCATTGATTGCTTTTAAGAACTCATGCTCTTGCTCAAGATTGAGCTTTTCAAAGCGTAATTTCTCATGAGCTCTTAAAAGTTCTCGATGATCTTTGAAGATAGTTTCATGAGCTAACTTAAGAGTGTTTAGTTCTTTAGTTAGAGCCTCAATCTTCTCCTTATCATTGTCATTCGTTTTATCTTGATTATCATGATTAATTGATGTTTCATCATAGTATTCATCACTAGAGTTGTCAACAAGCAAATCATCACCTAACAAGTCATCTTCATCACTATTGAAATCAACATACTCGGGGTGTGTTACCTTAGGACCTTTGGCCATGAAGCATCTTCCAATTCCTTCATTTGGTGAGTCAAATATGTCGTAGGAGTTGGTTGACACAAGAGCTAGACCGGCAACACCTTCATCTTGAGTATCTTCGGAGTCGGAGTGATAACTTATCTCGGAGTGGCTGTCGGAGTCGGAGACGGATACCCATTCACCAACATGAGCTTGATGTCTTTGTTTTGTGTAGCTCCTTGATGATTTTTCCTTCCTTTCCGAATCCTTGCTTCTCCGTGAGTATCTTCATTCATAACGATCATCTCTACTCCTTATCTCTCTTGGTGGTGATTCTTTGCTTCTTCTTTTTGGAGAATCTTCTATTCTCTTGTAGGGAGCCGTACACTCATTGGAATAGTGTCCGGGTCTTCCACAACTGTAGCAGTTTCACTCTCGACTAGAAGATCTTTTGTCATTGTAGGACCTTGACTTCAAGCTTCTATTTTTGCTTCTACTCTTGTAGAACTTGTTGAAGTTCTTCACCATTAAGCTTAATTCTTCATTGAAGTTTTGTTTCTCACTTGATGATGTAGGGGCTTCACATGAGGCTTTGTAGGCACCACTTGATTTGTTGTGAAGTTCCTCTTTATCCTTAAGTGACATCTCATGAGCAACTATTCTTCCAAAGTGCACACGGTATCATATTTTCCATCCAAGGCTCTTAGAATCTTCTTGATGATGAATCTATCGGTCATCTCTTCACTTCCTAAGCCGGCAATCTCATTTGTGATGAGAGCAAGCCTAGAGTACATTTCAGCGACACCTTCACCATCCTTCATTTTGAACTTGTCAAGTTGACTTGGAAGTACATCCAACTTGGATTCCTTGACGGAGTCGGTACCTTCGTGCATATCAATCAAAGTGTCCCAAATTTCCTTTGCATTCTCAAGACGACTGATTTTGTTGAATTCTTCGGGGCACAATCCATTGAAGAGAATATCACAAGCCTGAGTATTGTATTGGAACATCTTCAACTCATCCGCGGTAGCTTCACGGTTTGGTTCTTTCCCATCAAAGAAGTCACCTTGCAAACCAACACACACAATAGCCCAAACGGCAGGGTTATGTCCAAGAATATGCATTTTCATTTTATGCTTCCAACTAGCAAAATTAGTACCATCAAATTAAGGACCTCTACGGTGATGATTTCCCTCGCTAGACGCCATACTCTCCTAGGTTGTGAAACCAAGGCTATGACCACCAAAAGCTATGGAGATCAAAGCAAATGGAAACCAAAGCTCTGATACCACTTGTAGGATCGAAAGTATGTCTAGAGGGGGGGTGATTAGACAACTTGACCAAATAAAAACTTAACCTTTTCCCAATTTTAGTTCTTGGCAGATTTTAGCTATTGTAGGACAAGTCAAGCAATCATCACACTATTCAAGCAAGCATGCAAAGAGTATATTGGCAGCGGAAAGTAAAGCATGCAACTTGCAAGAATGTAAAGGGAAGGGTTTGGAGAATTCAAACGCAATTGGAGACACGGATGTTTTTCCCGTGGTTTGGATATGTGGTGCTATCCTACATCCACGTTGATGGAGACTTCAACCCACGAAGGGTAACGGTTGTGTGAGTCCACGGAGGGCTCCACCCACGAAGGGTAATGGTTGCGCGAGTCCACGGAGGGCTCCACCCACGAAGGGTCCACGAAGAAGCAACCACCCACAAAGGGTCCACGAAGAAGCAACCTTGTCTATCCCACCATGGCCATCACCCACGAAGGACTTGCCTCACTAGCGGTAGATCTTCACGAAGTAGGCGATCTCCTTGCCCTTACAAACTCTTTGGTTCAACTCCACAATCTTGTCGGAGGCTCCCAAGTAACACCTAGCCAATCTAGGAGACACCACTCTCCAAGAAGTAACAAATGGTGTGTTGATGATGAACTCCTTGCTCTTGTGCTTCAAATGATAGTCTCCCCAACACTCAACTCTCTCTCACAGGATATGGATTTGGTGGAAAGAAGATCTGAGTGGAAAGCAACTTGGGGAAGGCTAGAGATCAAGATCCATATGGTAGGAATGGAATATCTTGGCCTCAACACATGAGTAGGTGGTTCTCTCTCAGAACATATGAGCTGGAATTGTGTATGTGTTCTGATGGCTCTCTCCCTGAATGAAGAGGAGGTGGAGGGGTATATATAGCCTCCACACAAAATCCAACCGTTACACATAGTTTTCCAATCTCGGTGGGACCGAATCAACAAACTCGGTCAGACCGAAAAGGTAAACCTAGTGACCGTTAGAGATTTTCGGTGGGACTGACATGCAACTCGGTAGGACCGATATGGTTAGGGTTTGGGCATAACGTAATCTCGGTGAGACCGATTACACAAACTCGGTGAGACCGAGTTTGGTAATAAGCTAACCAAAGAGTTGGTCAGGTAAACTCGGTGGGACCGATTTGCTCTTTCGGTGAGACTGAAAGTTACAAAAAGGAAAGAAAGAGTTTACACTGCAATCTCGGTGGGACCGATTCGCTCTTTCGGTGAGACCGAAAAGTTACGAAAGGGAAATAGAGAGTTTGCAATCCCATCTCGGTGAGATCGAGATCCCTATCGGTAGAACCGAATTGCTAGGGTTTGGCAGTGGCTTATGACAAGTGAAACTCGATGGCGCCGGATAGAAAGAATCGGTAGGACCGAGTTTGGCTTAGGGTTTAGGTCATATGTGGATATGGGAAAGTAGTTGAGGGTTTTGGAGCATATCATTAAGCACATGAAGCAAGAGGCTCATTAAGCAACACCTCATCCCTCCTTGATAGTATTGGCTTTTCCTAAAGACTCAATGTGATCTTGGATCACTAAAATATAAAATGAAGAGTCTTGAGCTTTTGAGCTTGAGCCAATCCTTTGTCCTTAGCATTTTGAGGGTTCCACTTTCACATCCATGCCATGCCAATCATTGAACTTTCCTGAAATAGTCATCTTGGAATAGCATTAGCTCAATGAGCTATGTGTTGTTATGAATTACCAAAACCACCTAGGGATAGTTGCACTTTCACCGCCGCCGGCCCCGTTTCGCGTCGCCCCGCCCGGATCCGGTGGTCCTCGCCGAGGATCCATCGTCCCCGCCACCGGATCGTGCTCCTCCACCATCCCGCCACAAGTCCCGCCGCCGCCGCCCACAGCTTCGCTGTGAGCGCGCCCCTGCCTGGCTCCCGTTGACCACGGCATGGGCCGCAGCCCAACCGCTGCCAGATCCAGCCCACGTCCAGCCTCCCCACTGAGCCAGGCCCAATGTGAGGAAGCTCGTATCCTGTTTACTCCTGTGTAGCCCAGTTCGGGCCAGTTTCAGCCCGTAGATGTTTTTTCTGTTATGCGAATTTAGTAATTATCCAGAGAACGACAGTTTTGCAGAAAAGTCCCCCTAGATCATGCATTTAATAACTCACAAATGGTGCATCGGGTTAAATTGATATATATATATATATATGAAAAATGACTATAATTTCATCTAGTTTCACAATTTCCAACTTTCATGCATGTTTATTATGTTTAAAGTGTTGTTTGATTAAATTTGCCATATTGCCATGTTAAAATGATTTATTTCATAACTAAATAACTGTAGCTCCATTTTAAGTAATCTTTATATGTAAATGGGGTAGAAAAATGGCTAGATTAACATGGTGCATTTACTATGCATGTTTAACAACTCTAAAATATGGTTTAGGGCAGAACAGTACCAACTCTAAAATTTGCATATGGGGATTTTCCGGAATTGTTGTTTGTTTTTCCGGCCTCATTCAAACTTGTCTAGATAGGTAGTTTTTCATATGTTTCACCTCTTGCCTTGTTTAAAAACAATTAATATTGTTGAGTAAATAACCGAGAGGGAACTAAATAAGTCATGTGGTGTTTCGTCAATATGCAACTCGTTGCATATTGAACTCCACTTAATTTGTAGTATTGTTTGTGCAATTTGCCATGCCATGCCTCATTAAACCGGACATGCATCATACTTGGTTTTGCATCATGCAATGTTTATGTGATGGTTGTTTACCATGTTGCTTGCTTCTTTTTGGGTTGCTTCTCTCGTTAGCATCGGTTTTGTTCTAGAGTTGTGAGGATCCATTCGACTATGTCCGTTTGCCTTCTTCATGGACTCGTTCTTCTTCCTTGCGGGATCTCAGGAAACATTACCATACCCTAGAAATCACTTCTATCTTTGCTTGCTAGTTGTTCATTCTATCGCTATGTCGCGCTACCTACCACTTGTTATATCATGCCTCCCATATTGCCATGTCAAGCCACTAACCCACCTTCCTAGCAAACCGTTGTTTGGCTATGTTACCGCTTTGCTCAGCCCCTCTTATAGCGTTGCTAGTTGTAGGTGCAGATGAAGTTTGTTCCATGTTGGAATATGGATATGTTGGGATATCACAATATCTCTTATTTTTAATTAATGCATCTATATACATGGTAAAGGGTGGAAGGCTCGGCCTTATGCATGGTGTTTTGTTCCACTCTTGCCACCCTAGTTTCCGTCATACCGATGTTATGTTCCTTGATTTTGCGTTCCTTACGTGGTTGTTTGTTATGGGAACCCCCTTGACAGTTCGCTTTGAATAAAACTCCTCCAGCAAGGCCGAACCTTGGTTTTACATTTTCCTAACAACCTAAGCCTTTTTCCCTTGGGTTTCGAGAGCCCGAGGGTCATCTTTATTTAACCCCCACCCAGGGCTAGTGCTTCTCTAAGTGTTGGTCCGAACTAGAGCCCCTTGCAGCGCCACCTCGGGGAAACTTGAGGGCTGGTTTTAGTTGTACGGATTGCTCATCCGGTGTTGCCCTGAGAATGAGATATGTGCAGCTCCTATCGGGATTGTCAGCACATCGGGCGGCTTTGCTGGTCTTGTTTTACTATTGTCGAAATGTCTTCTAACCAGGAATCCGAGTTTGATCGGGTCATTCCGGGAGAAGGAATATCCTTCGTTGACCGTGAGAGCTTGTGATGGGCTAAGTTGGGACACCCTTGCAGGGTATAAACTTTCGAGGGTCATGCCTGCGGTTATGTGGCAGATGGGAATTTGTTAATATCCGGTTGTAGAGAACTTGACACTTGAATTAATTAAAATGCATCAACCGCGTGTGCAGCCGTGATGGTCTCTTTTCGGCAGAGTCCGGGAAGTGAACACGGTCTTCTGTTATGCTTGAACGTAAGTAGTTTCAGGATCACTTGTTGATCACTTCTAGCTTCTAGATCGTTGCGTTGCTTCTCTTCTCGCTCTTATTTGCGTATGTTAGCCACCATATATGCTTAGTGCTTGCTGCAGCTCCACCTCACTACCTTATCCTACCCATAAGCTTAAATAGTCTTGATCTCGCGGGTGTGAGATTGGTGAGTCCTCATGACTCACAGATACTTCCAAACAGTTGCAGTTGCCAACGATACCAGTGCAGGTGACGCAACCGAGCTCAAGTTGGAGCTTGATGAATATCTTGGTTGTTGTTATGTGTCTTTTCCGGATGATCAGTAGTGGATCCCAGTTGGGACGATCAGGGATATAGCACTTGGGGTTGTCTTCTTTTATTTTGGTTATGTAGTCAGACCTTGATTGTACTCTGGATGATGTATGTTTAACTTGTTATTTGTGTGAAGTGGCAATTGTAAGCCAACAATTTTTCCTTTCTTATTCAGTACATGGGATTGTGTGAAGATTACCCCTTTTGCGAAAAATCTACCATGCGGCTATGCCTCTAAGTCGTGCCTCGATACGTGGGAGATATAGCCGCATTGTGGGTGTTACAAGTTGGTAATCAGGGCCATCCCCAACTTAGGAGCCCCCTGCTTGATCTAATCGCTGACGTTGTTGAGTCTAGAACAAAATGTTTTGGGTCATAGGATTATATATATCGGAGAGTAGGATTCTTTTTACTCCTCAGTCCTTTCGTCGCTCTGGTGAGGCCTCCTGACGTAGAAGTTTTGACTTCCCTCTCCTCAAATTTCATGAATTTTTTTAGGATCACATGGGTATCTTGGGATCTTTCCGATATTCTTATGACGAGAACATTGTTCTTGGTGCCTCTGACATTTAGGGGTTGTGGCAGTGTCCCGGGGAGTTGAGCTCCGAGGTGTTGTCGTCACAATTTTATCGTTGCATTCCTGGAATGCCTGAGTTCGCCGACATTGAAAATCTCTTTTATGCAGTTGTTGGCGAGATAACCTCGACGCCACCCAGTGCTGGGGCAGGAGTTCGGGAGTATTTCCATAAGTCGTATAAAGGATGCTTTTCGAAGGTTGAGGTACATGATTTCCGAAGGTTTCTTGGTTATGTGTTGAAGGACAGATACAACTGGATGTAGGGATTGTTAGTTTGGGTGAGATATTATGCTTCCGCTGTATCCCCAACAACTGATTGCATAACTAGAAAGTTTCGGGAGTTTATAGGTGGGAATTCAAGTAGCCCCTAGGATATTTTTCTGACAGATGCATGATATGAGATTGGGGTTCGACGTCTAGTGGTCCGCCTATCCACGGTTGGTTTTACAGTGGTCTCGTTGTGTCTTAAAGAGTCCTTGGCTATGCTGGTTCGGGGACACTTCGTATGTCATGTGCACTGCCTTGTACATGATGGTGTTGTATGATCGAGCCCGTGTGGGCCCCACCACAAAACTTCAGACGAAATCTCTATCATATGTTTGTTCCGGCTTATTCTGCAAGCGAATCCTTTGTTTCGTTTTCAGTTGTGGTATTCGATTTGCTTCGAAGTCAAGTGTTGATTCCATACCTTCCCTAAATGGTGTTCTCATATTTCTATGGGAGTGCTAATCCTTTTCGTTCATCGAGATGTTCATTCCAATTCTTTTCCAATCGGCGCGTTTCCTCTTCAAGTGGATTCGATCATTTTCAACATACGTAAAATCAATTCTATGTTTTTCTCAACAGTGTTGGTTCCATTCCATCTGCTCCATGTTGTCTTTGTTTTCCCGCCTTCCCATCCTTTTTCTTCAAGGACTCAGATTTCTTAATGCGTTATCCATTTTATTGATGTGAAGTCTCTCCATTTTTTTCCGCCAATGTTCTTATCCAGTGATTCTTAGGAAGATACTAACGGAGCTTCAAGTTAACCATTCTTCGCTCTTTTCCTTCTCCGGTGTATTCAATTCAAGATTTGTTGATCATATCCTTTCCTCACATCAAATGCTTCCTCATGCCGATGCACCTCTTAATCATTCACTCCTCGCTATTCATTTGTTCTGGAGTGCTAAAGATATCTCAGAAGGCTCGTCTTTTCATTCAAGATCTGTTCAAACTATTTGGAGATTATTATCTCATTCAAGCCATTTAATTCAACCGGTGCAATATCCCTTTCAAGTAATCATTTCAACGGTGTTTTCTTTTGAGTGGGCCTTAACCCACAGGTCTTTTCCTAGGATCTTACCTAACTGTTCTATTTTTCTGAAGCTATTCCCAAATTATTTTCAAAGTGTGACGTAAGAATGGATTTTCATTAGTCATATGTTTTTCTCCAAGATTGTTTCAAATTGTTTTCATCTTTCGCTCAACCTTTTTATTCTTCATTCCAGAGTGCCTCAAAAATTCATGGTGGTGTTTTTCGTCGTCATTCTTGAATCTTGAAGACCGAAGAAGAGTTTCTCTTAAATCTTGGTCCGTTCTCTTGAAGATTCATGGTTCTAGCATTATGCCATCCTCTCATAATTTTTTTCGATTGTGAGAATTATTTTCACCCATCCGGAGCAATTCAGGAGTCTTTTCAGTTTGATTCTCCGGATCCCATCATCTCAGAACTATTCATTCCAGCTTTCAGCTCTGGTTCTCCAAATCTTACCGGTGCATCATTCAAATATTCTCTAATCAGCTCGTGATCTCTTCGTTCTCATGTATCTAAATTCCCTCAAGTATCTTCATTCGTTCTCTAATTCCTCCCAGTGTTTCTTTATCTTTTCTTCGTTCATTTTCAATTCTTACCGTGGTTCGTTCAAGATTTCTCTTCCTTCGTTATCGTATCAACTCTTTCATTCTTCCCAATCCTCCCGGTGATTCGTCGAAGACCTTCCCAAGTTGGCGCTATATCTATCTTAATACTTTCTATGAGAATAAGTAGTATGCAAAATCCATTGTTGGTCATCAATTTAAATTGGTGAATGATACGCATAACATAATTCTTATTCTTGCTTCATCCAAGTGATGGATTCATCTTCCAGAGTTTGTTCATGATGAGTAAATTCTTGGTTCAAGTGCTTCATACTTTCCTAGAGTTCCAAGATATCTCAAGTATATCACCATGAAGATTCATCTAAATCATTACAAGGATTCACCTTGTATTTTCAACTTTCTTTCTATCATCCTTTTCTTACCGGAGTTCTTCATGGAGGCTCTACATGGTGGTTCGTCAATGATTCCTTTCATTCTTCAATTGTTCTTCAAGATTTCTCTCGAAGTTAAGTTCCGCCAAGCTATACTCAAAATAAACATGGTGCTAAACACAAGCTTTGTTTTGAGGAGTTCTAGCCTTCTTCATCTTGCATTCCGTAATGCAATTTGTTCTTCTTTATCTTTCGAGGTGCTATTATGTCATTCTTGACAATTTCCCTTCGTGTGTCAGGATTGACGAGTTGTCAGGAATGAGGTATCTTAAATCCACCAATCTCTTCATTGGAGTTATATTGGGTTATATTTCACCTAAAGCTTTCCCTAGGGGTTGTTGCTATTTATGGTGCTCATAAATGACCCAAGTTCTTCATTTATCCTCCCGGTGAAATAAGTTTCTCGTCTCCTTGTTCATATCAATCCAATCCATTATTTTTCATTAGTGGCAGAATTTCACCTCAAGATTTCGAGATGTTGTCCATAAGCCCACAATAAGCTTACTCTTTTCATTGTTGGTTTTCCAACAACTCCGTATAACCTTCTTGGAAGGGTGCTTTCGAAGCTCATTTGTGGCAGAATTTGGCATTTTCTTCTCCATTTAGTTATTCATCATCTTGCCTTGCCAAGATTATGTTATTTCCTTTTACTTATCCATTCAACCGGAGTGTCGTGTCATTCATTCAAATTCTCTCATCTTATCAAGTTTTGCCTCCCTTCTCAACCGGAGTGCCGTCTAAAATCTTTCTTACCCCTTGTGCCATTCTTTCAATAGTTCCAGAGGTAGTGTGTTGTTGATCTCATCAAGTATCCTCTCATCTTGTCAAGTTCATGTTGAATTCATTCCATTTACATTCGGAGTGCTGTCCAATTTATATCATTCTTATTCCTTCTCTATCTTCTTTAACCGAAGTGTTGTGTCTATCATTCCTCTTCTAATCATACTCTCATCCAAGTGCTTTCATTTTGCCAAGCTCATATTCTTTACCTTCCATTTCCAACCGGAGTGTTGTCGTAATGGATCTTTATTGTTCCTTGTACATCTCGTTTCAACCGGAGTGCTCGCATGTACTTCTTGTCCATTGCAACCCTCTTCTTTTGTCTTTCAACCTACAATGCTCTAGTAAGGTTCCTTGTTCCTCTTTTCTAACGGAGTGTTTTCAACTTTGTTCATCTTTGTTATATTATTTCTTTCAATTTATTCAACCTCGAAAGGTTCTTTTGGTATCACTCGTTTGTACAAAGAAGCAACTTACTTTTACCTCTTCTCTTCCTCTTCTGTTTCTCTCCAGTGACATCCTAGATCTCGGGACGAGATCCTCTTGTAGTGGTGGAGTGTTGTACCACCCCGAGACCGTTGCGCCAGGTGTCTTCTAGTTATGCGTTGTTGCCATGTCATTCGCTTGTGTTTTGCATCCGGCCATGTCATCATGTGCATTGCATCTTCATGTTTTCAAGACTGCATCTCTCCAGGTTCCCCTAGTTCCGCCCGTTGTCCATTCTGAGCCCAGACACACTTGCATGCGCCCGCGACACCTCCAAATAGTATTTTATAAGTGGCCAGAAAAGATTCTCGGAATGGGTTGAAAGTTGGCATGCGGTGTAGTTATGTTGTCAGTAGGTCGCCTGCAAAGTTTCATCGCATTCAGAGTTCGTTTGATGCCCCAACGGAAAATATAGCAGCAATAGTAGCCAGTCTATCGTCGGACGTTTCCGAGAACCGGAAACATATGTCGGGCTGCCCATCTTCCTCTCTTCTCAGCTCACTAGTTCACTTGCACAACCCATCATAGCCCACCTACTCCATCCTCACGTCCGGAACCGTCCGATCGAGACTGGAGGGCTCCGAAACGCTCCAAACCCCTAACCCTAGCCCCCCTTTCTATATATAGGTATCTCCCCTGCCATTTTTGGCCTCCTATGATGCGGAGCATCCCAAGGTCATCCCCATGTGATATAGGATGAAATCCTAGAGGGGGATCTTTTCACACTTGGAGGGGGAAAAGGACAAACTCACAAGAACACAAAGAGGAAAACACTCAAACAATTCCCCAATTACACATCCACTAGGATAGCAACATAAGATCCACAAGTCACAAACACAATCAAAGGAAAGATACAATGGCAAAGTTCTTCCCACTCCTAGGAGATGAGGTCTTGAAGATAGTCTTCTCCTAGAGGAGGTCTTGAAATCCACTAGGATTCTTACCAAAGGGGTCTTGATTCCACAAATGGGAAGGTAGAAGGAGCAAAGCTCACAAATATCTCATCTCATACTTTGCTAACCCTAAACATAGCCCTAGGTACGGTTTATATAGTCTTGGGGTCGAAAGAGATGAAGAGGGGCTCGGTTTGGGGATCTCAGCCGTCCATCCTGGGAGGCCCGTGCGCACGGGGGTCCCATGGGCATGGTACAGGCCCGTGCGTACGGGGTGCTCCAGCGCCAACTTCCTGGATAGCTCGTGGGCATGGGGTCTCGGGGGCCCGTGCGCACGGGGTCACCTGGGACCTCCAGTTTTGCTGGTGTTGCACTACGTCTTGGTCCGCATGGCCTTGGGGTGGTTCCTCTTCTCCTTGGGGGTGCTCCTGAGCCTCTTGGTGGTGTTCCTCTTCGTACCTAATGAGACATAGCGTATCTTGGTGAGGTAGCAACAATGTTCAATTCATATCCATATGCAAGCTAAGTAAGAAGGAGTTCACCTCGGTTTCCAAAGCACGTGTTCTCGCTCTTATCATAGGTCCACGTGGGGCTTGATGTGTCGGTGTAGAGTTCATGGGGATGATGGAAGGATGCTCCGCATCATCTCCCCCCTTGGGAGAGATCCGTCCACGGATCGTGATCTTCATCACCATGGTACTTGACCAAGTCTTTGACGTTGAATGTGTCGCTCACATTGTACTTGTCTCGTGGGATGTCGACCTTGTAGGCGTTGTCGTTGTAGCATGCGAGTACCTTGAATGGGCCATCGGCTCTTGGAAGGAGCTTGGACTTGCGCTCCTTGGGAAAACGATCCTTGCGGAGATGTACCCAAACTAGGTCACCCAGTTGGAACACCATTAGGGACTTGTTGGTGTTGCGCTTGGTCGCGAGTCGTTGTACTTGGCGCTCTATGGTGTGCCTTGTATATTCATGCATCTTCTTGAGGTGGTTCACTCGGTCGCTCGCATCCATGTTGATGCGCTCTTGTAGCGGTAGAGGAAGAATGTCCAATGGAGACAATGGGTTGAATCCATAGACGACTTCGAAAAGGGACTTGCCGGTAGTTGAATGTCTTGCACGGTTGTAGGCGAACTCGGCGATTGGTAGACACTCCTCCCACTCCTTGATGTTCTTCTTGCTCAAGACTCGTAGTAGAGTGGAGAGTGTACGGTTCGTCACCTCCGTTTGGCCGTCGGTTTAAGGGTGGTATGCCGTGGAGAAGAGTAACTTGATTCCGAGCTTGGCGCATAAGGTCTTCCAAAAGTAACTCAAGAACTTGACGTCGCGGTCTAAGACAATTGTCCTTGGCATTCCATGAAGACATAATATTTCCCTACAAAACAAATTTGCAGCATGTGAAGCATCGTCTATCGTGTTGCAAGGAATAAAATGTGCCATTTTGGACAAACGGTCCACAACGACAAATATGGAGTCTTTCCCATTTCGAGTTCTAGGCAAACCAAGTACAAAGTCCATGCTAATGTCTTCCCAAGGTTCGTATGGAATTGGTAACGGCATATAGAGACCATGAGATGGAGCTTTGGACTTAGCTTTGCGATATGTTGAACACCGGTTGGTGAAACGATTAACATCGCGAACCATCTTTGGACAAAAATAGTTCTTGGAGAGTGTAGCGAGTGTCTTGTCCCGTCCGAAGTGTCCCATTAAGCCTCCTCCATGGGATTCCTACAAAAGCAACAACGAAGAGAGGACTCAGAAATGCAAAGTTTGTTAGCTCTCATAAGATATCCGTCTTTTAGGTAATATCATTCCCAAGATGCATGCGACAAACACTTGTTATAAGGAATGGAAAAAGTTGCATCATGCTCATACAAGTCTTTGATATGCTCAAAACCAATGACATTCAATTCAGCGCATCCGCTACAATGTTTTCTTTACCCTTGATGTACTTGATGACATAGGGAAAAGACTCAATAAATTCACTCCATTTAGCATGACGCTTGTTCAACTTAGTTTGACCCTTAAGATACTTGAGAGTCTCATGATCGGTCTAAATGATAAACTCATGGGGACGAAGGTAATGTTCCCATTCATGCAAAACACGGACTAAAGCATATAGCTCCTTGTCGTAGATGGGGTAATTGAGTTGCGCTCCGGAAAGTTTCTCACTAAAGTAAGCTATGGGGCACTTCTCTTGCATTAACACACCTCCTAAGCCGTTACCACTAGCATCACAATGAATTTCAAAAGGTTTGTCGAAGTTTGGTAAAGCAAGCACGGGAGCATGAGTAAGCAAATTCTTAAGCTCATTGAATGCGGTATCGTGGGATGGTCCCCAAACAAAAGCCGCATTCTTCTTGCTCAAAGCATGCAAAGGCGAAGCAATGGTGCTAAAATCCTACACAAAGCAACGATAGAAACCCGCAAGACCAAGGAAACTACGCACTTGATGCAAGTTGGTTGGTTGCGGCCAAGTTTTAATAGCATTGATCTTGGACTCATCTACATGAACACCCTTAGAAGAAACAACAAAACCCAAGAAAAGGAGCTTGTCAACACCAAAAAGGCATTTATCCATACTAGCATAGAGGCGCTCTTTTCTAAGAGTTTGCAAAATGGTGCGGACATGGGTGACATGCTCTTTGATGGATTTTCTAAACACAAGAATGTCATCGAAGTAAACCACAACAAATATACCAATGTAAGGGTGAAAGACATGATTCATAAGGCGCATAAAAGTGCCCGGTGCTTCCGAGAGACCCATAGGCATCACTAACCACTCATACAAACCAAACTTGGTTTTGAATGCGGTTTTCCATTCATCACCCTCTTGTATGCGGATTTGATAGTACCCACTCTTAAGATCAATTTTTGAAAATATAGTGGCACCGCTAAGTTCATCAAGCATATCATCTAAGCGTGGAATGGGGTACCTATAGCGAACGGTTATAGCATTGATAGGTCTACAATCGGAGCACATGGGAAAGCTACCATCACGATTTGGCACAAGAATGACCGGTACGACACATGGGCTCAAACTTTCACACACATGACCATGGTCTATGAGATGCTTAACTTGCCTTTGAATTTCTTTGGTTTCTTCGGGGTTGACGCGGTAGGGAGCTTTGTTTGGAAGAGGTGCTCCAGGGTTGACGCGGTGCTCAATGCCTCGTAATGGAGGTAGTCCAGGAGGTGGCCCATCGGGGAAAACATCTTGAAATTCCTGCAATAGAGAAGATAACATCAAAGGTAAATTGTGAGAGGTGTTAGTGTTTGGTGCCTCGTCCTTGTACAATAGGACATAGTGTAGGACACTTGATGGGTTCTCACACACTTCTCTCATCTCACGTTTGGTGGCAAATAGGACTAAGTTTTTCTTGTCGCTCATCGTGGAGGCACTCAATTTGGGCTTGTGGCGCTCACTCTCTTTTTGGTGGCTCACTCTCTCACTATTCTCTACACGATGGGTGTTTTGCTTGTCGGCGAGCACTTGGCTTGGAGACATAGGATGTAGTACAAACTCTTTCCATTTCATTTTTGAAGCTATAGTGATCGGTATGCCCATTGTGAATGACACCTCGGTCAAATTTCCATGGCCATCCAAGAAGGTGGGAAACGTTCATCGGAAGTACATCACACTCCAAAGTGTCTTCATAGGAGCCGATCTTGAAAGATACTTGTACTGGATGCTCGACTTGTATGGTGCCGGTGTCACTTAGCCATTGAACCTTGTAGGGGTGAGGGTGCTTCGTCTTGACCAATTGGAGTTTGGAGCATAGGTCTTCACGTGCTAAGTTGTGGCAACTACCTCCATCGATGATGACCTTGACGGACCGTCCATTGATGCCGGCCTTTGTGTGGAAGATATGGCATCTTTGATCTTTGTCTTGTTGATGTTGAAGAGTCAAGACCTTGGAGACAACAAGAGCGGGACTTGAATCTTCATCACAAAAGACTTGATCATCTTCGTCTTCGTTGTTCACTTGTCGGTGCATGGCCACTTGCACAAGGGCTTCCATTTCTCCTTCACTCATGGAGTCATAGGTTCCGTCGTCGTTGAGGAACATGGTGCGCTTGTTTGTGCACTCGAAGGACTTGTGGCCTCGGCCTCTGCATGTGAAACATTTGATGGAACTTGTCTTGATGGTCTCATCGGTTGGGGTAGATGATGATGAAGCTTTCGGCTTGAAGTTGCTTGTAGTAGGAGGACGACTTGCACTTGTCGAAGTCTTCTTGTAACTTGACTTGTCGCCGATACTTGGTGATGCTCTAGTTGAGGTAGGAGTTGCCGAAGTCGCGGGAGCTTGATAAGAGGAGTCATAGGTCTTGGACGAGAACTTGGCATACTTGAAATCATCTTGCACTTGGCGTTCTGCTTTGGTGGCTTGGTGCACTAGCTCGATGAGATTTGAGTATGGTTGGAAGTCGGCGATCTTCTTGATGGGATGGTTGAGGCCATTCAAGAAGTGTGCCATTGTTTGTTCATCGTCTTCCGTGACATTGGCTCTTATCATTGCAATCTCCATCTCCTTGTAGTATTCTTCAACGCTCTTGGTTTCTTGCTTGAGTTGTTAGAGTTTCTTGAAGAGGTCGCGGTTGTGGTAGGTAGGAACGAAGCGTGCTCTCATGACATCTTTCATTTGCGCCCAAGTAGTGATGGGTGGATTACCTCTTGCCTCTCGGCGCTCAATGACTTGTTCCCACCAAATAAGGACATAGTCTTGGGACTCAAGGGATGCCATCACGATCTTCTTCTCTTCTTCATAATTGTGCAAATAGAAGATCTTGTCAACTTTGAATGCCCATGAAAGGTACTCTTCGGGATCGTTGCTTCCATTGAACTTGGGCATGGTGAACTTGAGCTTGCCGTAGCGTTGCTCTTCATTGTATTGGGGTCGGGGATGATGACGCCCATGTTGTAGATGATTGTTCAACTCGTGGTGCTCTTGACGCGGAAGGTTGTCAACCTCATGTTGCTCTTGTCATGGAGGATTTCAATTGTCTTCATGCTCTCGATGAACTTGATGGTGTTGGCAAGCTTGTGGGGGAACTTCGCGAGCTCGAGGAGGGACTTGACGATGCACGCGAGCTTGAAATCTTTGTTCTTGAATTTCTTTGCGAAGTGCTTCCTCTTGTTCACGGGCTTGACAGCTTCGGTCAGCAACGGCTCGACTCGAATTGCGTAGAGCTTATTGTGCCGCAAGTGCTTACTCGTCACCGAGTTGGTGTTCTTGACGTTGTGTCTTGGCATCTTATGCATGTTGGTGTAGACTCGCGCGTTCTTCCTCTTCATGTTGGCGTTGACGTTGTCGTTCTCGTGCTAGCGCAAAGGCTTCTTGGGTTTGACGTCGTCAATTCTCTTGCGAGTCGGTTTCGCATAGAGGATTAAGATTTGCGTGATGCTCGTTGCGCGCGGCACATCGAAGAGTGTTCGAAGACGGTGTACTTGAACCTGAGAGGGTGAAGTCGGAGTGGCGGCTTGAACGGCTCCTTCTTGAAGTGGAAGACGAGGGGTCGAGCAACAAAGCACGAATTTCGTCCATCCTTGGGCCATTCTCTTGCTTGTGATCGTCGAGCTTGTGGTCGAAGTAGTCCCTTGTACGTTGCTCGTAAAGTCACAAGTCGGCGGCAAGGTTGTCGATGCGATCAGTCATAGCTTGTTGCTGTTGATGCAAGGCACGTTGTGCACCAAAGAGGTGACTCTTGGTGATGAAGGAGTTCATGTCGTCTCTTGCTCCATGAAGAGTGGGTTGATAGAAGTACTTGGCCTATCCATCATGAGCAAGTGGTGGTGAGTAGGAAAAATGAGAGAACAAAACCAAAGTTACCTTTTCCGAAGATTGTGGATGTAACAAGTACGATCTGACGATGCTATAATAGGGGAATTGGTACCGGGAATTGTTTCTCACACCTACAAGTAAAAAGGCTTATGGAGGAGCTCGGTTAGGATGGTGGCAAAATTTCAAGAAAATGTTAGTCAAGATATCAATAAGGTTGAGAAGATTCACAAAAATGCAAGTAAAAACAAAGAGATCAAACCCAAAGATATCACTAGGAACACACACACGGAAGATAGATGGGATCCGCACAACCAAGGGGTGAGCTCAAAATTTGCAACCATGGAAAATGCTCTTGTTGTGTGAATACTAGAGAGACGCTAGCTCGATTGCTCAAATGGGCTAGATACGCATCTGCACCAACCTATAAGAGAAACGTGTCGTCTTCAATCCCATCTATGCTACGTATGAGGTGTCGAAGATGATATACACAATGGCTCGATGCTATTGCTTACAAGCTCTTTGTTGCTCCTCTTTTGCTTAAAAGCTTTTCTTATTTTTTTATATTTTTTTGAAGCTAGAGCCAAGTATGATATGAGACAAGTATGTAAGATATGCACGGGAGAGACTTATGGCACTAAGATGTTAACCCGATGACTATGGTGCACAATAGCGTGGCCCGACAATTCTCAACTTGCTAGTCTCGACGGGTAAGCGACGTGAAATGGCTCGGGTTATCAATGCAAAAGCAAGGGTGAGATGTCGTCGAGGTTACTGTCCGATCGTACAATAAGAATGAAGTTGGTGAAGCCGGCGTGGTGTCCGAGTTGATGATCGAGTGGCGGCGATGATGATGTCCAACTGCGCCTAAGTAGCCGAAACACCTTAGGACACAAGAGAAACCGCAGTCCGAAACTCAAACAACCACGAGAAATAGTGCGGAAGAACACGAGTGTTGGTATGGAAGCAAAATGGTGCAAACAAAAGATGGCCGAAAGTTTCTGGATGGACCGTACGCACGGGGTAAGTGAGGCCCGTGTGCATGGCGTCTCGAGGGCCCATGTGCATGGGGTGTGCTAGGAGCGGATGAACAGCTCCAGATCCATGGGGATTTTCCAATATAAGGACAAATTCGAGGATTTGGAAGGTGGGGAAGCGTGAAGATGGGTAGATCCACTTGCCAAACTCCACAGTCGTGGATAAAAACAACCAAATCTCACAAGATCCAACAAATTGCAAGGAAAATTTTTTGGGGCTATTTTTGTGGGGATTTTCGAATTTGGACGAAAAACAACAAAATCAAGCAAGCAAATGGGGGGATGGGACTCCAAGATGTGAATCAACCTTGCTCATGATACCAAAATGATATAGGATGAAATCCTAGAGGGGGATCTTTTCACACTTGGTGGGGGAAAAGGACAAACTCACAAGAACACAAAGAGGAAAACACTCAAACAATTCCCCAATTACACATCCACTAGGATAGCAACATAAGATCCACAAGTCACAAACACAATCAAAGGAAAGATACAATGGCAAAGTTCTTACAACTCCTAGGAGATGAGGTCTTGAAGATAGTCTTCTCCTAGAGGAGGTCTTGAAATCCACTAGGATTCTTCCCAAAGGGGTCTTGATTCCACAAATGGGAAGGTAGAAGGAGCAAAGCTCACAAATATCTCATCTCATACTTTGCTAACCCTAAACATAGCCCTAGGTACGGTTTATATAGTCTTGGGGTCGAAAGAGATGAAGAGGGGCTCGGTTTGGGGATCTTAGCCATCCATCCTAGGAGACCCGTGCGCACGGGGTAAGTTGGGCCTGTGCACACGGGGGTCCCGTGGGCACGGTACAGGCCCGTGCACATGGGGTGCTCCAGCGCCAACTTCCTAGATAGCCCGTGGGCACGGGGTCTCGGGGGCCCGTGCGCATGGGGTCACCTGGGACTTCCAGTTTTGCTGGTGTTGCACTCCGTCTTGGTCCGCGTGGCCTTGGGGTGGTTCCTCTTCTCCTTGGGGGTGCTCCTGAGCCTCTTGGCGGTGTTACTCTTCGTACCTAATGAGACATAGCGTATCTTGGTGAGGTAAAACAATGTTCCATTCCTATCCATATGCAAGCTAAGTAGGAAGGAGTTCACCTCGGTTTCCAAAGCACGTGTCCTCGCTCTTGTCATAGGTCCACGTGGGGCTTGATGTGTCGGTGTAGAGTCCATGGGGATGATGGAAGGATGCTCCGCATCACCATGGACCTACCTAAATCTCCCACGACACCGCTTGGACCAATGACAAGAGCCCGTGGGAGAGCCATTGAGAACGAGGTTAACTCTCTCCTTGTTGAACTTCCCTTTTACCCACTTGAGACATGGCTACTACCTCAAACAGAGATGCTTTGTGTGCTTAGGTACCATGTAAGCAACCAAGGAGAAGTCACGATGCAAGAAGGACATCAAGAGCATGAAGAACATCATCCCAGCTCAGATGTCCTGGAACAACCGCCCATGCACTGCCCAACTACCGCCTGGGCGGTACAACCGCTCAACCACCGGTCAACTACCGGTCAAGCTTCTGACATCAAGCAGTGCAAGGCTGGCACAGCACTGGTTTATCCCTGCAACAGCCACCTGACCGGTACAACCGCCCCAGGCACCGGTACAACCGCTGAGCACATCCGAAAACGCCTCTAGGAACCAGTACCTGAGCTCACAGCGGTACAACCTCCCCCATGACCGGTACAACCGCTCGGCCTACGCGCAGCGACAGGGGCTTCACCCCATGTATCCCCCCAACTTACCCCTTGGACTATATATACTTGTCCCTTAGCTCCGTACTAGGGTTAGCAAAGGATTAGCTCATATTTTGTGTGAGAGCTTTGCTCATCCACTTGGTTACGTTCTCCTCGGAGATTCGAGCCTCCACCGGAGAAGATCCCCCAAGCGGATTCAAGACCCCTCTTTATGGAAGAATATCAAGACCTCCTCACGGAGGAGAACCGGTTACCCTTTTGTATCGTCCCTAGTTGATCGTGGATCGTGTATCTTACTTTATGTACTCGAGGATCTAGCCCATGTGTGACTTGTTCTTGTTAGTTTGAGTGTTCCTCTCGTGTTTCCCCTTGTGTTTTCCCTCGTTCCCCTCTTTGTGTTCCTCGTGTTCTTCACGGGATCTACTCCTTTCGTGAAAGATCGGGCGATTAGGGTTCTACCCTACATCATCTTGGTGTCATGAGCCAGGTTGATCATGATTTTGGAGCCTCCCCGTTGTGTTTCTAGCCTTATTTTGTTGTTTTTCGTCCTAATTCGAAAATTCCCCACCAAGAATAGCCCCAATTTTTTTTGTGATTTGTTGGTGTGTTGATGTTTTGTTGGATCTGATCCGTGGATTTGCTTGGTTTCAAGTGGATCTAGCATCTCCCCAATTCTCTCCACCTTCCATCCTTGAAATCGCTCGAATTTCAACAACGAAATCATCCTTTTCCGCCCCAAGACCCATCCCCGATCCAGATCTTGCGATCTTCCCGACCCCAGCGGTACTACCGCCCACACGAGCGGAACTACCGCTAAAGAACCAACCGGTACTACCACCTTCACAAGCGGTACTACTGCACAGTTTCAGTCAAAACCGATTGACATCTTTGCCTCCCCCACTTATACACCATCAACACTTCCGCATACCACCACCATTGTGCCCATTTCGCACTCCGACACGTGTTGCCACTTCGAGGTTTGAGAATTTGAGTTGTGGTATTGTATCCTTTTGTGTTTCGGCTATTTAGGTACGGTTCGACATCGACATCACCGCTGCACATCTTCGCCACGGATGCGTCATCAACAACGACAACCTCGACTACAACTTGGTATTCGTGCCACCATTTTGACACCTTACCAAAGCAAGAACGGTAAATTCATCTTGGTATTGTGATACATCATTCTTGCCATTACTTTGATAGCCATCATAGCGTTACTCCTTTGCGTGGCTTACCCATCGAGACTAGCCATTGAGTATTGCCGGCAACGAGACGTGTGCACATTAGTGATCATACTCCCCATAGCATACATACATCATTGTTGCATATATTGGTATCATCTCTTGTGTCACAAAGTTTTCATCACATACTCACTTGCTATCTTGGTTCGTCAAGCATTGCGTGAGAAAAGAGCTCAAACATCAAAGAGCCAAACAAGCTTTTAAGCAAAGAGAAAAGATAAGCAAAGAGCTTTTCAGCAAGAACCATAGCATCATACAACATTAAGATTGTCATACTTGATCATCTTGGATCATATCATAGAAACACCTTGCACAGAGCATACTTGGGATAGAGTCAGTGCATTTTTGCTAAGTAGGTTATGCACAAGTTCTTGTATCCGCCTATTGTACAATCGTGCTAGCGTCTCTCTAGTGTTGTGCAACAAGAGCATTTTCGTGGATTCCACATTTTGGCTCACCCTTGGTTGCCCAACCCCGCTTATCTTTTTGCGTGTGTGTTTCCGTGTACCTTATATGCTTGGTCTACTTGTTACATTGCATCTTGCGAATCTTTTCCAACATTATTGAAGCTCACTTACAATTGCATCAAATTTGTGCAACCATCCTAACCAAGCTCCACCATAAGCTTTTACTTGTGTAGGTGTGAGAAACCGACAAGAGCTAGTACCAATTGTGCTATTTCCTTGTCCTACATTGGAGTGATCCTCAATCCACTTTCAACTTCGGTCAAGGTACATTTGGTACTCGTTCTTCTCTTTCTACCACTCACATTTGTCTTGGAATGATGGATAGGCCAAGTACTTCTACCAACCCACTCTTCATGGAGCAAGACGACGACATGAACTCCTTCATCACCAAGAGTCACCTCTTTGGTGCACAACGTGCTTTGCATCAAGAGCAACAAGCTATGAGTGAACGCATCGACAACCTTGCCGCCAACCTGTGACTTTCCGAGCAGCGTACAAGGGACTACTTCGACCACAAGCTCGACGATCACAAGCAAGAGAATGATGCAAGGATGGACGAAATCCGTGCTTTGTTGCTCAACCGCTCGTCTTCCACTCTGACTTGACCCTCTCCGGCTCAAGTACACCGACATCAAACACTCTTCACCGGGCCGCGTGCATCGATCGTCAAGCAAGCCTCAATCCGCTACGTGACACCGACTCCCAAGAGCACCGACAACATCAAACTCAAGAGGCCTTTGCGCTAGCCCGAGAACGGCAACGACAATGCCAACATGAAGAGGAAGAGCGAGCGCGTCTACACCAAAATGCTCAAGATGCCGAGGCACAACGTCAAGAACAACAACTCTGTGATGCTCAAGCACTTGAGGCGCAACAAGCTCTACGCAATTCGAGTCGAGCCGTTGCCAACCGAAGCTGACAAGCCCGTGAACAAGAGGAAGCACTTCGCGAAGAAATTCAAGAACGAAGATTTCAAGCACGCGTGCATAATCAAGTTCCTCCTCGAGCTCGACAAACTCCTCCACAAGCTCGCCAAGAAAAACAAGTCAATCAAGAGCATGAATACAATGGAGATCCTCCACGACAAGAACAACATGACGATAACAACCCTCCGTGCCCAGAGCACCACGAGTTGCACAATCATCAACAACATGGGCGTCATCATCCCCGACCCCAACACAATGAAGAGCAACGTTATGGAAAACTCAAGTTCACCATGCCCAAGTTCAACGGAAGCAACGATCCCAAAGAGTACCTTTCATGGGCATTGAAGGTTGACAAGATCTTCTGTTTGCACAATTATGAAGAAGAGAAGAAGATCGCGATGGCATCCCTTGAGTTCCAAGACTATGTCCTCAATTGGTGGGAACAAATCATAGAGCACCGAGAGGCAAGAGGTGAACCACCCATCACTACTTGGGCGCAAATGAAGGATGTCATGAGAGCACGCTTCGTACCTACCTACTACAACCGCGACCTCTTCAAGAAACTCCAACTACTCAAGCAAGGAACAAAGAGCGTTGAAGAGTACTACAAGGAGATGGAGATTGCAATGATACGAGCCAATGTCACAGAAGATGATGAGCAAACTATGGCACGTTTCTTGAATGGGCTTAACCATCCTATCAAGAAAATCGCCGACTTCCAACCATACTCGAACCTCATCGAGCTAGTGCACCAAGCTACCAAAAACCATCCTATCAACAAAATCACCGACTTCCAACCATACTCGAACCTCATCGAGCTAGTGCACCAAGATACCAAAGCGGAACGCCAAGTGCAAGATGATTTCAAGTATGCCAAGTTCTCATCCAAGTCCTACGGTTTCTCCAACAACCCAGCTTCAACAAATCCAACAACGACTACAAAGCCTTCTACTACCAACATCGACAAGTCGAGTTACAAGAAAGCTTCGTCACCTACAAGTCATCCTACCACGAGCAACTTCAAGACGAGAGCTTCATCATCATCAACTGCAACCGATGAGACCGTCAAGAAGAGTTCCTTCAAGTGTTACACTTGCGGAGGCCGAGGCCACAAGTCCTATGAGTGCACCAACAAGCGGACCATGATCTTCAACGACGACGACACTTACGACTCAATGAGTGAAGAAGAAATGGACGCCATTGAGCAAGTCGCCATGCACCGGAAAGTGAACGATGAAGAGGAACAAGTCTTTTGCGACGAAGACTCAAGTCCTGCACTTGTTGTCTCCAAAGTCTTGACCCTCCAACATCACCACGAAGATGACCAAAGATGCCACATATTCCACACCAAGGTTGGCATCAATGGACGATCCGTCAAGGTCATCATCGATGGAGGGAGTTGGCATAATCTCGCAAGTGAAGAACTTTGCTCCAAGCTCCAGTTGCCCAAGACGAAGCATCCACATCCATACAAAGTGCATTGGCTTAGTGACTCCGGCACCATCCAAGTCGAGCACCGAGTACAAGTCTCCTTCAAAATAGGCGCCTACGAAGACACCTTGGAGTGCGACATCGTTCCTATGACCGTTTTTCATCTTCTCCTTGGACGGCCATGGCAATTCGATAGTGGAGTCATCCACAATGGCCGAACGAACCACTACATCTTCAAGATGAAGGGCAAAGTCAAGTGATCTCCGACAAGCAAGCCACCCATCGTGGAGATCATAGTGAGAGAGCGAGCCACCAAAAAGATAATGAGCGCCACAAGCCAAAATCGAGTGCCTCCATGATGAGAGAAAACAAGAATGTAGTTCTATTTGCCACAAAACGTGAGATAAGAGAAGTGTGTGAGAACCCATCTAGTGTCCTACACTACTCCTCGTGTGCAAGGACAATGCACCACGAACTAACACTTCTCACACTCTTCCTCTAGTGTTGTCTTCTCTTTTGCAGGAATTTCAAAATGTTTTCCCTGATGAGCTACCTCCGGGTCTACCTCCTCTACGAGGCATTGAGCACCGAATCGACCTCATCCCCAGAGCACCTCTTCCGAACAAAGCTCCACACCGTGTCAACCCCGACGAAACAATAGAAATACAAAGGCAAGTAAAGCATCTCATAGACCATGGACATGTGCGAGAAAGTTTGAGCCCTTGTGCCGTTCCGGTCATTCTTGTGCCAAAATGTGATGGTAGTTTTCGCATGTGCTCCGATTGTAGACCTATCAATGCTATCATCATTCGCTATAGGTATCCCATTGCACGCTTAGATGATATGCTTGATGAGATTAGCGGTGCCACTATATTTTCCAAAATTGATCTTAAGAGTGGTTACTATCAAATCCGCATACAAGAGGGCGATGAATGGAAAACCGCCTTCAAAACCAAGTTTGGTTTGTATGAGTGGTTAGTCATGCCTATGGGTCTTTCGGAAGCACCGGGCACTTTTTTGCGCCTTATGAATCATGTCTTTCGCCCTTACATTGGTATATTTGTTGTGGTCTACTTTGATGAAATTATTGTCTTTAGCAAATCTATCAAAGAGCATGTCACCCATGTCCGCACTATTTTGCAAACTCTTAGAAAAGAGCGCCTCTATGCTAATATGGAGAAATGCCTTTTTGGTGTTGATAAGCTCCTTTTCTTGGGTTTTGTTGTTTCTTCTAAGGGTGTTCATGTTGATGAGTCCAAGATTAATGCTATTAAGACTTGGCCGCAACCAACCAACTTGCATCAAGTGCGTAGTTTTCTTGGCCTTGCGGATTTCTATCATTGCTTTGTGAAGTATTTTAGCACCATTGCTTCGCCTTTGCATGCTTTGAGCAAAAATAATGCACCTTTTGTTTGGGGACCATCCCTAGATACCGCATTCAATGAGCTTAAGAATTTGCTTACTCACGCTCCCGTGCTTGCTTTACCCAACTTCGACAAGCCTTTTGAGATCCATTGCGATGCTAGTGGTAATGGCATAGGAGGTGTATTAACGCAAGAGAAGCGCCCCATAGCTTACTTTAGTGAGAAACTCTCCGGAGCGCAACTGAATTACCCCATCTATGACAAAAGAGCTATATGCTTTAGTCCATGTTTTGCATGAATGGGAACATTACCTTCGCCCCCATGAGTTTATCATTCATCCGATCATGAGACTCTCAAGTATCTTAAGGGACAAACTAAGTTGAACAAGCGTCATGCTAAATGGAGTGAATTTATTGAGTCTTTTCCTTATGTCATGAAGTACATCAAGGGTAAAGAAAACATTGTAGCGGATGCTCTTTCCCGCACATGCATGCTTGTTACACAACTTGAGTTAGATGTCATTGGCTTTGAGCATATCAAAGACTTGTATGAGCATGATGCAAATTTTGCTACTCCTTATGCCAAGTGTTTGTCGAATACATCTTGGGAACGCTATTACATTAAAGACGGATATCTTATGAGAGCTAACAAACTTTGTATTCTCGAGTCCTCTCTTCGTTTGTTGCTTTTGCAGGAATCTCATTGATGAGGCTTAATGGGACATTTCGGACGTGACAAGACGTTTGCCACGCTCTCGAAGAACTACTTTTGGCCCAAGATGTTTCGGGATGTCAATCGTTTCACCAACCGATGCTCTACATGTCTCAAAGCTAAGTCCAAAGCTCAATCTCACGGCCTTTATATGCCTCTACCAATTCCATACCAACCATGGGAAGACATTAGCATGGACATTGAACTTGGTTTGCCTAGGACTCGAAATGGGAAATATTCGATATTTGTCCTTGTGGACCGTTTCTCAAAAATGGCACATTTTATTCCTTGCAACAAGATAGACGATGCTTCTCATGTTGCTAATCTCTTTTGTAGGGAAATATTGCGTCTACATGGAGTTCCCAAGACGATTGTCTCAGAACGCGACGTCAAGTTCCTTAGCTACTTTTGGAAGACCCTATGCGCCAAGCTCGGAATCAAGCTACTCTTCTCCACGGCTTACCATCCCCAAACTGACGGCCAAACGGAGGTGACAAACCGCACACTCTCCGCTCTACTTCGAGTACTCATCAAGAAGAACATCAAGGAGTGGGAGGAGTGCCTACCTATCGCCGAGTTCGCCTACAACTGGGCAAGACACTCCACAACTGGCATGTCACCCTTCGAGGTCGTCTATGGATTCAACCCATTGTCACCATTGGACATTCTTCAAGTCGTCGATGTGAGAGCCAGCCTTTTGAAGCTTTTGCAAGTAGGCACACGTCTAGTTGTGGTCCTGTAGAGAAATCAACAATATACAGGTCTCCTCTCCTAAAGCCTTTGAAGACTTTGGAATTGTCAGCTTCCATAACCACAACACAACAGTACTTGCCAAAGAGAACAACCATATCAAGATTACAAAGCATTGAGACAGGCATAAGGTTGTATCCTAAGGACTCAACAAGCATGACTTTGTCCATGTGTCGATCCTTTGTGATCGAAACCTTACCTAGACCAAATACCTGACTTTTGCCTTTGTCGGCCAAGATGATATGCTTCAGATGTGACGGAGATAATGGAGCATCCATCAATAGATTCTTGTCACCAGTCATGTGATTTGTACATCCACTATCGAGGACCCACTCAGTGGCTTTGGGTTGATCATCCTGCATATGAATTAGTGCATCTTACGAACTCATATACTTCATCGGTGAAGAATATGACATCAATTCATCAGATCAATTTCATCAAGCAAAAGAACAGATAAAGCAGTATGAGGATGTGAGAAATGAAGGTTCATTTCTTCATGATTAGCCTGCGTCCTATCAGGCATGCTCATGTCTCCAGAAAATTCTTCAGAAGATTACGTAAGTCTGGAGACCTGACCATGCAGAAGAGATTAGTTCTTTTTCTTCACCACCCACATCTAAAGGGGTGGCAAAGAGTTCATCATTCTGCGAGCTCCATACGAGAAGGATGGCATAGAAGCCAGTCCATTTCGTTTCACATAAGAGGGGTTAGAGTAAGCATAAGAGTAAGCAGAGAAATTCTTCGAGGACTTATGGACATAATGATTTGAAGAATAATGCACATATCCATAATCCTTAGATCTTCCCTGCAAAACAGACGGGTTAGCACGATGATATTCATATGAGGACTTTGATCCTTTTGAGGAATATGATCCATGTGAGGAGTTTGGTCCATATGAGGACTGGGATCCATATGAAGAATTTGATCTGGGGTTCCTATACTTCACAGGTGGCGTCATGATGACATTCACCTGAAGATTTTCAAGGAATCTTTTGGGAACCCAGATTTTCTTCATAGGGGAACCGTTCCTGCAATTAGTGCCAACATACGTAGCAAATACTTCACCATTATGATTTTTGAACAGTTTATAGTTGGAGTCAAATGACTCATCATCAGAATTAGGAGATTCACATGCAAATCCATATAAGTTAGATGTATCAACTGGAGGTCCCTTTGCAGCAACCCATGTAGTTTTGGGGTACTGCTCAGGCTTCCAATATGTACCATCAACATTAAGTTTCCTCTCAAAGGCAATACCCTCATTCCTAGGGTTCCTGTTGAGGATCTGCTTTTTAAGCACATCACAAAGAGTCTGATGCCCATTGAGGCTTTTGTACATGCCTGTCATGTACAATTCCTTCAGCCCTGCATCATCAGTGATACTAGCAGTGTCCTCAAATGAGGAATTAGTGATAGCAGAGGCATGTGAAGAATTAGAAACATTAGTAGCATTTGAACATTCAGGTGAAGAATTAGCAGATTCACATTCAATGCATTTCAAACATGGAGGGACAAATTCTTCCTAAGAAGCGCTGATTTGTTGAGCAAGTAATGAATCGCGCTCCTTCTGAAGATCTTCATAACTCACTCTTAGCTTTTCAGGATCTTGCTTTCTTTGAAGAAATTCATAAGAAAGCTTCTCATGATCAGATAAGAGAGTGTTATGATGACCTTGAAGATTGTCAAACCTAGTCTGAAGTCTCTGAAGATTTTCAGTCAAGGCTTTAGTGCGATCCATTTCTTCACCCAACATATCATCACTTTTGTCTAGCATTATTTGAACCTTTTCTAAAGCTCTTTGTTGTTTAGTGGCAAGGGAAGCAAGTTTGACATAGCCGGGTCCAAATTCATCGCCAGATTAATCATCACTAGACTCGGATAGGTAGCATTCAGTTACCTCAACATCTTTGGCCATAAGGCATGATGCAGAAGATGATGATTCTGGTTCGAATGTCATCGCTTTGAGAGATTCCTTAAAGTCCTCAAACCAAGGATCATGACAGGTTCGATGACCTTCATAGACCTCAGAGAGACGGTCCCAGATGAGCTTCGCATGATCGAGATGCATGATATTCCTGAACTGATTTTAAGACAGATAGGAGCAGATGACATCCTTCGCCGTGAGGTTGAGAAGAGTGTACTTGTGAATGTCATCATCTTCTGCCATCTTGCACAGATCGGTCATACCAATCTCAGTGACGGTCCACAGCTCG